>NC_138875.1:375000-800000 GCF_965194805.1 Balaenoptera borealis | reverse complement strand
GGGGCACTGGACCTGACGGCCCCCCACCCCGGCCGGCCGGCCGTCAAGGAGGAGGCCCCCTATGGCCTGCTGTTCCTGAGCCGAGACCGGGGTAAGTGTGCAAGCGCTGTGTGTCGTGAGTGTGCGAGCGCTGTGTGTCGTGAGTGTGCGAGCGCTGTGTGTCGTGTCTGTGCGAGCGCTGTGTGTCGTGAGTGTGCGAGCGCTGTGTGTCGTGAGTGTGCGAGCGCTGTGTGTCGTGTCTGTGCAAAGGCTTTTGCTTGCAGGAGCGTGCTGCAGGTCCACCTCCGCAGCCACACCAAGGAGCGGCCGTTCGTCTGCGCGGCCTGCGGGCGCGGCTGCTCCACCCTGGGTAACTTAAAGCAGCACTTGCTGACCCACAGGTTGCGCGAGCCGCCTCCCCACTTGCTTGACCCCAGCTTTGCTCTAGGTCCCGGCCAGGGCACCCCGAGCCTGGGTCCCGGCTGCGCGCCCGCCGCGGTCAAAACGGAAGTGAACGGGCACAGCAAGGCCGGCCCGCCGGCCGAGGGCCCGCCGCTGCCGGCTCCCATCCAGGTGCCCGCCGGGCCCCCGACGGTGATGAGCCCCGGCCTCGCACCCATGCTGGCCCCGCCGCCGCGCCGGACACCCAAGCAGCACAACTGCCAGTCGTGCGGGAAGACCTTCTCCTCGGCCAGCGCCCTGCAGATCCACGAGCGCACCCACACCGGGGAGAAGCCCTTCGGCTGCACCATCTGCGGGCGAGCCTTCACCACCAAGGGCAACCTCAAGGTGAGGGCCGCCCGGGAAGCCCCCGCGTCCGCCTCCCGTGGTCCTGGCCAGGGGCACGGCCGCTGCGGAGCCCCCGAGAGACGGCGCGCGTGTGCCTGTGTGGCGTTTGGTGTGCGCGCGCTTGCGTGTTATGAGCGCCGTGTGTGTGCCTGCGTGTGCACGTCGCCTGTGGTGCTCCCACACGTGTCCGCTGGCGGTGAGGAGCTTGCCTTCCACTCGGGCCCGGCCTCCCCTTGAGGGGCTGGTGCTGCCCGTGTGGCTGCAGGACGTCGGGGTGACGCACGCTGGCTGACAGGGCAGGCCCAGGGCCGGCGCTGCCCGGAGGCCGTGGGACGCTAATACCAAGAGAACCGGGCCTGTAGATGCTCACAGGTGCCGCAAGTGATGCAAATCCCGCCCCGAGGCCAGGGGTCCGATCTGTGGTTTTGTCCACGTGGCCGCCACGAGGGCCCAGCGGGCATCTGGGAGAAGCTTCCCAGCCTGAGGGCCGGGGGAGGGGAGGACAGTACAACGACGTCACGTTCGCGTCTGAGATACGGCCACGCTGCCTGTTTTCCCCGGAGGTGTGGAGTGTGTGGCCGGGCACCGAGGACCCATCCAGGGCTGTGCCCACAGCCTCAGGGGAGTGTGCCGCTTTCCAGCCCACGTCAGGCACCTGCGTGGGTCTCGGTGACCCCTCAGGGACCTGTGGCCTCCACTTGCTGGTAGGATGAAAGCCGCCTGAGGGCTCTGCTGACCACAGGTGCCCAGGCGTTCCCGCCGTGCCTGGGAGAAAACCAGACACGGGCACAGTGAAGCCACGAGTTCTGAGTATAAGCCAACTTGGGGGGCGGGACAGGAGCTTTGGGGCCCTCTGGGTGGCCCGTGGGTCTGACGCCTTAGGGGGAAATGATTCCATCAAGCTGTGAGCTGAAAGGGACATCCGTTAGCTTGTAGGGCGGCTTGCTTGCTCTGTGTACTTGACAAAAGGAAGTGTTGCAGGTTCAAATATAAGATGTTCAGAAAAGCTCACCTAACAAGTTTGTTGTCCCCAGCGAATGCTTGGGCTGGGGAAGAGGGGAAGGAAAGGAGCTGGACGGAGTCCCCGGGTCCCCGGGCGTCTCTGTGACCCCAGGGCTGGGCGCACTCACACCGGGGTGTGTCTCATGTTCCCCGCAGGTGCACATGGGCACCCACGTGTGGAACAACGCCCCTGCCAGGCGCGGCCGCCGCCTGTCGGTGGAGAACCCCATGGCCCTGCTGGGTGGTGACGCCCTGAAGTTCTCCGAGATGTTCCAGAAGGATCTGGCCGCAAGGGCCATGAACGTGGACCCCAGCTTTTGGAACCAGTACGCCGCGGCCATCACCAACGGGCTGGCCCTAAAGAACAACGAGATCTCTGTCATCCAGAACGGAGGCCTCCCCCAGCTCCCAGTAAGTCTCGGGGGAAGCGCGCTCCCTTCCCTGGGCTCCCTGGCTGGCGGGCTGGACAAAGCGCGGCCTGGCGGCAGCCCGCCCATCGCGGGGCTGGACAAAGCGCGGCCTGGCGGCAGCCCGCCCATCGCGGGGCTGGACAAAGCCAAGTCGGACGCGGGAGCCGGCCGGCCGTTCACGCGGTTCATCGAGGATAACAAGGAGATCGGGATTAACTAGCCGCGTCCCTGCCCTGTGGGTCCCCTTCCCCGTTCACTCAGAGCAGGAAAGACGTCACCGGGTGGCTGCCCGAGGTGGCCTCACCCGCTGCCCGGTGCGCCTTTCGCGGTGAGCCTGACCGTCCTCGAGAACTCGGCAGCCTTTGCAATAGATTTAAGTCAAAAAGAGACGTCCTCGGAGAGCCACCTTGGGAACAGAAGGGGCTCAGAGCACATCCATTCCGTCCCTCCAAAGCCCAGCAGTGCCCAGAGGGGGCTCCCCACCCTATTCCAGGAAACTCGTTCAGTGGTTTTGTTCGAATTAGTTAGAAACTTGAACTCTGTCATTAGAACTCTTATCTCGAAGACGTGGTCTAGTGCTCTCGACGCTGTGTATCATGGCAGTACCTTCGTCTGTAGTATTTATGATGTTAAGATGATGCGGGTAACAGACAATACAGCCCAACTTTAACGGAAGCTTTTGTACTGCAGAATACATCTGGCTGTGTGATTTTTGTTTTTTAAAGCAAGATTTGTTTTACTATAAATAAGTGGGTTATTTCCATGCAGGCAAAATTGTGAAGTTCTGTTAGGAAAGAGCATGCTTTTCGTGTGCAAGCACCTGTCAGTAACAAGCCTTTTTTTTTTTTTTTTTTTTTTAATTTAAATGTTTGTAGCTGCTATGTGGATAGTGTTCTCTAGTGTGGTGTGTAGCCCAGCAATTGGGAACAAGTTACAGACAGACACCACCGTGAATTATTCACAACGTTATAGCAGTTGTGAGTAAATATTTCGCATTATCAAAGCTGTACAATAAAAAGGTAATGTTTGTATAATGTGGTTGAAAACTCTTAATTTATACTCTTGCACTTTTAGTATTTTGTATTAGGGAGGTTTGTCTATAATTGGAAAATTTTAAAAGATGTTAATTATTTTATAAATAGTACTTTGATTGAAGGAAAATGAAGAGGAAAAAAAAAAAAAAAAAAGCTGTTACAGTCTTAGGTCAAACGATATGAGAAATCTGTGCTCCTTAACCGGAAAAGCCACCAAGACTTGTCAGTTCCTCAATAAACTAGGGCCTGCTGTTTCTTAAATTAAATGATTTAACTTTTCTACAAAGCCCATTTAAAAACTTGACCACCCTAAGAAAACTTTGATGAATTCCTCTTAGGACTGTGACACCAGTACAAGCCAGGAAGTAACCAAGAGGGCGCCGCGCAGGTATGATGTTACCGTAGCCTCTGCTCTCTTTCTCACGCGCCCCCCGAACGAGAGTTTGACTGCCTGCGAGGCCTGCTTTTGTGCTCAGTAAACTGCAGAGAGGTGTCGGGTGTCAGGCAGTATAATCAGTCATAACTGGGACGTTTTTCTGAGTTCCTGATTTATTTATTATCTTCTCAGATGAAAACAAAGCACACTGTCATCTGATCAAAGTACAGTCTCGTGCTGGTGATTCTGTCCATTGCCCCGTGTCAGGAAAGGGCCCTGGGCAGGTGCCGGGCGGCGGGGCTGAGCCAGGCCCACACAGAAGTGTTGTGTGCTCTACCTCATTTTGTGCATTGCAAGCACGCTGGAGTCTGAGACCGTGAACTTCCTCTGGCAGTGCTGTCCCAGGTCGTCGTGGGTGGCCGGGTGACAGTGCGAGGGGCTGAGTCCCCGAGGAAGCAGTCGAGCCTTCTCAGTTGAAACCGAGAAATAGGACCATCTTTCCAACACAACCACAGCAACAAGTCACATCGTGTCACTGAACAGAGTTTCAAAGACTCACAGATAAGCAGACCTAGCAGTGATCTCTGTCGGAAATGAACCCTGAACTCTCCAGCTCTGTTTCCCACGCAGATGGGATGGAGTGTGCCGGGGGGTACCCCCTCTTCTCACGGGATGGGTCGGGGGGTGTCCCAGCGTCAGGAAGAGAAAACTGAGGTGCTCGGTGTCGCTGTGTTTCAGCAGTGAATGTTCTTATTATTTATCTGTGTCCTTTTTGGTGTGATTTTTGGTTTTTTTTTTCCTTTTTGGTTAGTATTTGGTACCATGTAGTGTTCTCTCCTCGCAAAAGGGTGTGTATATAACGTAAGAAAAGAGAAATGTAAAGTGCTGTAAATAAGATGGCTCATGACGGGACAGTGAGACTGTCCCCACCCTGTGCTCAGGGCGAGGCCGTCCCTCTCCGCATGGTGAAGAGACACTATTTTTCTATTGCAACACCGTGTAGGGCCAGGGGCCTCCCTGAACCAGTGGAGAATTGTTACCCAGATCCAATATTTTTTATGATGAAATCTGTGGCTTGACACATCTACTGATTGAAATGGATGTCTTAGTCTAGGTTCCTATTTTTGTCATATGGAATTGAATAAAATGCAGGATGTAATATTATTTCTGAATGGCGTTCCTTGATTATTCTAATGGAGAAAGTGGAATTTGAGGTTATGGTCATTGATGGTGGATGTATATTCGTGGTGTTTCTCCAAGGAAAGTCACTGAGTTCTGACAGCTTAGATTTATTAAGCCATATCTAAGCGTGTCTTGATTGGTCTCGAAATTTTCATGTTTCACCTTTTTCTAAAATAAAAATGCAGCCTCCTAACTGTGGATTTTTTTTTTTAATTTATGTCTTTGATGGAAGAAGATGTAGTAGAAAATGCTTAATTATTAGAGACTATTGGCGGTGTCCAAAAACGACTACATTCTGAATTACCATCCCATTGTCGGCATTGAGGGAAAATATCGGCTCTTCGGGTCCCTTGAAAACTAAATCGCTATGCCTCTAGTGACAAGTTGGGAGGGAGGTGTAGGGAGCACGGTGTGGCCGCTGTCGGCACCCTGCGCCTGTGAGTTCCAGATGGAGGAAGCCCTTCACCTGAAAAGAAGCTTTACCTTGCCGATAACATTTGAGAAGACTTAAAACTTTAAATCATTTAATAGCTCCTGGATTACAAGATATACAATCCATTTCTTCTTTTTAAAAAATAACTACTGATACCTGGGAAATGCTGGGTGATTTTGAAGGCGCGATAAGGTACTAACCACTAAACTAACTGCCCAGCCTCCCGGCAGGTATCGTATAATCATAAGCCTTAGGAATTAAACCCTGTTGATTGCCGAGCTAGAGAGAAATCATGAGATACAAACCTCAGATAGTAAAGTGACTTTTTTTTACATATGGTAAGGAAATAGCAAAGATTTCTACAATCATTTAAAGTAATTAACATAAGTTAAAATGCAAGGGAAAAGAAAAGAGATTTACTTCTTATTTCAAAAACGTTTCCAACATAAAACCAGAGGTGTTCGAGCTTAACGAGCCTGGGTATTTACTTCTTTCTGACATCAATTCTGGCTGCTCAGACCATCTATCAAAGAATCATAAATGCCAACAATCCCTAAAAATTATTTGTTTAAATATATTTCTATTCTGAGTTCATTACAGGAAACGTTAACATTTCAGACTAATTAAAAAGTATTGCTTAAGGGCTAAAAAGCAATTGTTTTTAAACCCTCACTGTTTAATTTTGTGCCCGTGGAAGCTTGAAGGCAGCCTGGGTTCCCTGCCTGCTTCTCCTCTGTGCTTGGCAGACAGCGCCCAGCTCCTGCTTCGGCTTTAAGAAGCTGCAGCAAACATCAGGGGTGTTTCTTTATTACCGGGCTGCACAGAGCTTTCCAGCCCAACTGCCTTCAACTCGCTGTATTTATTTTGGCTGTCTGTCTAAACCGCGGAAGTCCAAACCCCTCATTTCTTTCCTCTGGTGCATGCTTGCAGTGGATAATAATGTCACATACGTGTAATTCTGTGTCCTGCCTGTCACCTTGCGAGCATGCCTGCCAACCTGTGGGCCTCGGGGTTCAGTCTTTGTATTTAAAATCCTGTGCTCATTTGCTAATTACCGGCACTGAGGCACTCGTTCATTCCTTCAAGAAGTTTTTTAGGGACACAGTGCTTCTTTGAAAAACAGAGGCTGTGAAATGTTTCTATCAGCAGCAGGTCTCTTGGCTGATTTTTAGCTACAGAAAGATTTTATCTACAAGATATTCAATACAAAACTAGGAAAAAAATTAAGTCCCCCTTTTCTTTTGCACTTAAGTGGGAAATACTGCATATTGTTTCAGCATTTTTTATGAAGGGAAAACTTTAAAATGAAATCACCATAGAAACATTGTCCTGCCGTTCTCCTGTCCACAGTTCTGTGCCAAGTCACCAGGCGTGAGCGTGTGGGCATTGCCCCGAGTGGCCCAGGTTGGCTGCTCCGCGGTGAGGCTCGGGCAGGGGACAGGTGGGGACAGGGCCAGGCTGCCCCCTTGCCTGGCTGTGCCCTGTGAAAGCTGCAGACTTCCCTCCCTGCTCTGCTTCCTGATCTGTAACAATGGGGGAGAATTTGATCCTTAAAATTTCCACTTCTAAGAGCCGGTGTTTTTTTTTTTTTAAAGAACTACTACTAATGTACATCTTTCTTTTCCCCCCCAAAATTTCACTAGACAGACTAATTGACGGTATTTGTACAGAGAGAAAATACAAATGATTACCTAAGAATATAAATATTGAAAAATCTATTACAAATGACTTTGCTAAAGAAAATACGTGGAATCATATTTGGACCATGAAAAATATGTTGGTATCTTTGATTTTTTTTAAAGCATTAAATTTATTGAAGCTTTTTAAAATGCAACTATATTTAAGGTAAAATAAAGTCAATCTCTGTGAACATTATGCTGACTGCACTTTCTATCAGAAAAGAGACTTTTTTAAATGGTTTGGTTTTTGTCCTGTGCACTGTACACCTCACATGCAGCGCCTCGTTGAGGTAATTACTATACGTCTATCTATACATCGATACATTCAAAAGAGGATGCAGTGTAAAGCAGGTGTTCTCTCTCGTTCTTTTAGCGAAAGATTGAGAACCTAACTATTAACATTGGGTGTGCTGTCCTGATTTATAACCGCATCGGCGGTCTGTGGTCTGACTTCTTTGGAAGCCTTAGAGATTGTACTTGGGGGGCTCTACCTCACCCCCTCACGGCTGAATTCAGGGTTGCACTGAGCGCCGCACCCAAGCCAGTGGGAGATGATCAGAAAGTTGGTGAGACAGGAAAGAGAGGAAAGGGGTGTCATTGATGTAAGAGTACATTCGTGTTCTGTTCTATCAAAGGTTCTCTACGCCACTAAATGGAAAACATGATTCATAAGCCCCCTGAAGTAAAGGGATCTGTGCGTATCCGTGTGAATCACTCACTGTATCTGATTCAAACGTGGAAATAAATGTCTGATTACCATAGTCCCAAATGTGCTTATTTGTGAACATGGGAATTTTGCAAACTCCCCCAAACACTTTCTAAGCTGGTCTGATGCGCATATTTTTAAATCACAGTATTATCTATAAATTAGGAAAGTTGCAGAAGTGTGAGTTCCTTCACGTTCCATCTGGCACTTTCAGTGCTCACTGATTCCATTTATTAATTTTCTTTCTGGCTTAACCTCCAGGACACCTGAATTTTCATAACTTTTTACAAGTAGAGACATAAATATTTAAATGACCAAAGTTGTCACATTTCTTTTATAACTGGCTTATCTCTTGATTATATATATGTTATAAAGCATTTCTATTTTATTTTACTTTTTCTATTTACGGTATCAAGGATAGCTTAGGAAAAGCTCTCGTTATGACCTAAACTTACCCAGAAGAAGAAATATGTCACACCTGCCCACAAACGCCACCACTGAGGAAAAACAAGCAGGCTTAAAAAAAATATTTTCCACCCTTCTGATGGTGAAAGTTTTAGGGATACACAGTAGGAAAAGCATATAGAAACTTCCCCGCACATTCAAATAATTGAGAGATAAGTTAGATTTTGAATTCATTTTCCTTCACTAGTAAGCCTAGAGTTGTTTGGTTTTTTCCCCTAGGAAATCGGCTGGTCTAGGAACAGTTCTTGGGGTAATGATTGTGCTTGAGAGCAAGAAGCATGAACATTTCCTTTAGATTTTGTCTTTCAGCATTTCCATTCTTTATTTGGTTTCTTGTTTGGGGCTTTTTGTTTTGCTCTGTTCGTGATGTTTAGTAACAGAGCTTTAGGTGCTGCCCCTAAATGCAGAGGCAATATGGGTAGGGGTTTGGGGTCACTAAGAAAAGAGTTCTGGAACCCAGATGTTTCCTATTTGGGACTTTAAAAAATTGTAGATAATTGAAAAGAGGTTAGGTGCTGTGAAGGCGTTCTCTTCTAAAGGTGAACAATTCACTTATGTGACATCGTCTGCAGACACTTGGGCTGAATAAGTCACCCAGCCAGTGGATAATTTCACCCCCAAAATGACTATAGCTCTTTATTTACTACATATGGAGAAAAGACCACCAACTTATAAAAGAAGCCAATCTTGAAACTGTACCAGCAGTGGAAATAAACACTAACAGAGACATAAAGAATATAAAACTCACCAACATCTCAGAGAGTTTTATAGCTGCATTAACCTCATAGATTTTCAATTAAGAGCTATAGGCAATTTAGGAAAATGAAGTTGATCAATAAATATTTGTAAATGATTAGCTTTTCCTGAGGACAACTACACATTTTTCATAACCTCAGTACATTTTATAGGACTTGAACAAATCCTGGCATATTGTTTAAGGTAATGAGTCTCCCAATTCATTTGTTACAATGAACTCCTTCCTCATCCACTGAAAGACCCTTCCTTTATGTTTCTCCCTTTGCATTGCCGTCCCTTATCCAGAGTTTATCTCCTGGCTTGGTGTTTCTGTTTTTTCGATTTATGTTTTAACACTTTTGTCAACTGTTTTGCTGGAAAATAGTAGGAGAGCAAGTTATAAATTAAAAATCATAATTCGGGGGAGTTCCCTGGTGGTCCAGTGGTTAGGATTCGGCGCTTTCACTGCCGTGGCCCGGGTTCAATCCCTGGTCGGGGAACTGAGATCCCACAAGCCACGCGGTGCGGCCAAAAAATAAATAAAAATAAAAATCATAACTTGGTTATTTTCAAGGCTGGTCCCTGAGGCTAAGCTCTGAGCTGAGTCATCTTTCTCTTCCACTGGGCTGAATTACTCAGTTTTAGAAATATAGACTCTGTCTTCAAAGAAAGGAAAATCGTGGCTGGACTTGGTATTAACTGAAGACAAATTGAAAGTTTTCTCACAAGTCCTGAAAAGGGAAACTCAGAGATGAGTTAGCGTCTTGACACCCTTCCTTGTCTGCGGGCTTCACTTTGGCTCAAACAAAGCATCCTCTGTGGTGTTGAGGACTTACCCGGTGAGCCCCGCTGAGCCAGCTGAGAAATGCGTCTGCATGTCTGTGCAGGGAGGGGGTGAGAGACAGACAGAGACCCGTGCACCGCAGGGCCCATGCGTCTGCTGCCTGGAGACCCAGCCTCTTGCTCCCCCAGGACTGATAAGATCCTGAAGACGACAGTGAACGGGGACCCAGTGGTTCATTTTGCCTTTCTTGTGTGGTTGATGGTATCTGACTTGATTCGCTTTGGGTGCATGAAGGGAATAAGTGTAGGCTATTTAAAATTATAAGTGCATTAAAATAGTACTTGTAATCACAGGAAAAAAAGTACCACCATACCCCAAATCAAGCCTTAGTGAATGAACTACAAAGAGAACATAAGTACAAGATCTTGAAGAAAAATGGCATTGCCTGCCCCTTGATAAAGCTCACTTTTTAAAATATTCTTAAACCCCAATGTTCATCTCAGTCAGTGATAAGAACTAATTTAAATTGTTTTGATCTTCACTATTTTGTAGAAATTTCTACTTTATTGATAAGCTGTATGTGCCTGAAAAAGCAACCCTTTAAGAATCAACTTTCTAAGGACATGCACTTAATTCAGCTTAGCAAATACCTGTTTGTCCAGAATAACAAGCTCAGCTTTTTGAGCAGAAAATAAAGCTGAGCTTAATTATTTTATTACTGCATACTCCCTGAGGTGAGAAAATACTAGTTTCCCTAAACTTTGTAGGCAGAGAAAACAGTCTGCGTATGTTTACAAGGGCAGCTTGGTTGTTATGTTGGAAAATATTGTGTTTCACATGCATTTAAAAATTGCGTATTCGGTATGATTTGTATTTACCCTGCTTTTGTAATTAAAGAGACAGGAGCTTTTCTTTGGATGCGTGGGAATTCCATTAGCAGAGCGTTAGGTGTGAACGCAGCCTCCTCTTGCTTCCAGACGAGGCCCTGTTACACAGACGTGTAGGACCCTTCTCTCTCCCCAGCAGTGACATCACGTCCCCACCTGCTGCTTCTCTAGGAGCTGCTGGCGGTTACTTTCCATCCCTGCCCTTACTGTAGCCCGGGATCTTTAAGGTAGAGTCTGTTTCCTTTAGAAACGTGAAACCAATCTTGAAACACTGCAACCTTTCTCAACACATAAAGTACAATACTTTCCAAAATTAACAATAAAAAGGGGTGCAACACAAGTCCTCTGGCTCTTGGACGCAAGGACGCCCCCGGGTACCTGAGGCTGCAGGGATGGAGCGCGGGTGCCCTCCTGGCTTCCGGCGGCTCCGCTCTGCCCCCGCACCCCCGTGCCACATCCAGGGCCCTGGCGGGGAGGAGACCAGCCTCACGGCTCCTCCTCCTCCTCCTCCCAGAATCCCCCGCGCCCCGGGTTCTGCCCCCAAAGCGCTGCGTCCTCGTGCGTCGGCCCCCGTGGACGGGCCGGGCCTGCCCCTGCGCGAAGAGCCCAGGCAGCCCGAGCGTCCCCAGGTGCGGGGTCGCAGAGGCTTGCCTTGTGTGGGCATTCAGGGCGCCCTCAGCGCCCGTCCCCGGGTGCGCACAGCGCGTTAGAACTCGGGACAGCAGAGCGTGGTGGGCAGGGCGGCCCTGAACGCGCAGGAAGCCGCACGCAGGAAGCCGCACACCCACCAGCTGCCCGGAAGCGACTCGGAGCCCAAGGTCGGGCGGCCCCAGGGGCGGCCCAGGCGCGCGCAGGCTCCACCTCGCCCGCGGGGGGTCCTCCCGCAGGTGCCGGGCCGGCGCCGCCGCCTCCCCCGGCTGCTGCCCAGTGGCGTCCCGCGGGTGGGAGGGTGCTCCCTGGCCGCCTGGGAGCCCCGCCGTCTCGGGCAGGGGCCTCTGTCTCCGCTGGGGTGACCTGAGCCCACCTCTTGGGCAGTTTCCCGTCTGCTGGCCTCCGGAGATCCTGCCACAAAGACCACCGGTGAGCGTGCGGGGACGGTGTGGGCTCGGTGAGGCCTCTGCGGGCTGGGGGGTCCCGGGGGGTCCGCAGGCCTGGCCGTGTCGAGGCTGAGATCGTAGAATGAGCCGTGGGCACGGTGAGAGCCGCTCGGTGGCCGTGAGCTCTGCCGGGAGACTGTATGAGGCAGCGTCAAGTTTCACGCGCACGCGCACGCACACACTGAAATTCCCTAAGGTCCACGGTCCGCTCTGCCCATCCCCATCCCCCAGGGCAGGGGGCTTCCCTGGGGTGACCTTTACGAAGTGAGAACCAACAGTGTTTCCTCTTTCCTCTTTCTGATCTGGGGTCTGCTCACTAATGAGCCACACTAGTTAGCTCTGGTCACTGAACAGAATTAACCTACAAAATAAGGGCAAATTATAATACACGTACGCACAGCGTAGAGGGCGGGATTCGAGCAAGAAAAGTCTGTGCCTGGGACACATAAGGGTGATGAATGCAAGCAAAACATCTGTTCAAGCCTATAACAGTCCTGACTCCATTCAGGAGATGAGAGGTAGATAATAGGTAGGTAGGTAGATAGGTCGGTAGGTAGGTAGATGGATGGATGGTAGATGGATAGATGATGGACAGACGGATGATGGACGGATGGACGATGGCTGTTTCCTGTACTGTTGGAAGGAGTAGAAGATGAATGAAATTCACTTCCTGCCCTCCAGAAGCGGCATTTAGGCAGGAGACACGCCCTGCTCAGACCACGCTGATGCCCGCCCCCCCGCGCCGTGTTATTTCACCCTCCACCTTTCACACCTCCCCCTCTTTTCGGTGAGTGTTCTGTCAAGCTCAGCGGTGGCCCTGGAGCTGGGGTGCGCATCGGAATCACCTAGGAGCTGGCTACTCCGCAGATCCCTGCGCCCACCCCGGAGGCTCTGATTCACCAGGTCTGGTATGAGCGTTGAGATTTTGCGTTTCTAGTGGGTTCCCAGGTGATGCGGCTGCGGCAGGTCCAGGGACCACACCTTGTGAAACCGCTGATGTAGTCACCAAAGCAGGGCTCTCAGCCCTAGCTGCTCATCAGAGTCACCGTGGAGATTTCCAAACCCAGCCAGCCTCTCTCCTGACCAAGTGAATCGGAACCACTGAGGGTAAAGCCCAGAATTCGAAACCGCCCCCAGGCTTTGCAAAAGGATAACATCCAGCCCACCTGGGGAATCTTGTTAAAATGCAGATTCTGACTTGATGTGTCTGGGGTGGGGCCTGGGATTCTGCATTTCTGCCAGCATCCCAGGGGAGGTGGCTGCTGGTCCTGAGGCCGCCTGAGTCCATATGCTCTTCTTTTCCCTGAGAACTTTCTATCAGTTAAGTCTGCATTTGGCCACAAATAACAGACACTCCATGTAACAGCTCCAGTAGAGGTTTACTCTTCTCATATAACCCGAAGTCCAGAACTGGGCAGTTGCTGGGGATGATTTGCTTGCCCATTGGTGCTCCCAGAGGCATTAATGCGTTGGTGTGTCCTCGTGCTGCTCCCTCATGACCACAAGATGGCTGCTGCTGCTCCAGGTATTGCATTCACACTCGCACGCTCATCTGTGTCGGCACGTGTGGCGTCCATGTCAGAGGCCTTCTCATGGCCTGCAGCCAGTGACCCACCCTGGCACCTGCTGAGTGCCAGAGCCACTCTATGAGCAGATATGAAGGCACTCGCCCTGTGTGTAGCGGGTGGTTCTGTGGGTGATGGTAACCCTAGACTTAATCTCACATTCACAAGAGGCACATTCCTGATTCTGGCTGTCACCTTCATGGCCGAGCTCAAAGTCCTGCACATAGTCCTAGCCCAATAAATACGTGTTGGTGCACTGAAGTCAGCGTTATATATGCAGAAAATCCTCAGAACTTTGACGAAGTTTGGGTGAACCAGGAGGAAAGCAAATCTGCCAAAGAACTGTAATATTTTCTGCACCTCCCCTTCCCTGTGTCTCAGTAGTGATTATTGACAGGCAATGCTGAATGGCTTTTCTGTGGTCACATCTCTGTGTTCAGCTTAATGATATGGGAACTGCAGATGGAGGTGAGGATAACTTGAAAAGAAAAGGGTATTATTGGTAAATGCGCTGGAAGCCTTGCAAGTGTGAGAGGATAAATTGAAATTTTACAGGACTAATGAGTTTTTGAAAACTGTTAGCCAGGCTTGTCCAAACTGTTCTCTCCCTATTTAGATTTTCTAAATTAGAAACTCAGAAATTTTGTAGCTGTTTCAGTCCTGGAATAAATAAACAGCCAAAGTAGATGGTGTGTTTCCATTTATTAAGGTTACATTGTCTCTTGCGTCCATTATAACCTATGTATTATTTTTATTGCAGTTGATGTTGTGTTCAGAGCACTTGCTTTATTGAGTCCAAATGCAGGTACTTTGTAACCGTCACTGGGCTCAGCTGTCAAAAAGAAGTGAATTCTAGGCGCCTTCCCATTGAATTTTTAAAAATATACTGTGAGGTCCTGGAACATTTTCATATAAGCCTAAAATTAAATTTTGAGGTAAATGCACCATAGTTATGAAATTGTTGGTTCAAAAAGTTTATAACCCAGTGGTTAAAACCTTGAATTTGATTCTTGGGCTTAAGTCTTAGTGTCAAATTTGAATTTACATTCATCACTGAAAACTGTTATGGACCTAAAAAGAGTCAGATTTATATATTTGAATCCAAAAGGCTTGCTGTAAGGGGTGAGCCTTTCATACTCTTTGAACTGCACAGGTAACCTTTATTTTTATTACAGTTATCAACTATTTCATCTGATACCACTGTCAATTGGCTTAAATACAGTTTGCCTCAATGTTCTTAATTTGCTGCCCTGGGAAATTATCCCCTTTCATCAGTTGAGAGATTGTATTTTACTTTGCATTTATGTACTTCTATTATGTAACATGTAGTTGAATGTGAAAATGCTAAACATCCTTAAATATAATTTTCTTCCTAAGCAGATCATCTGAGATTATTTTGTCTTTTGAAAAAAGAAGAAGTTATCGGTGAAATATTTTATCTCTGTTGCCTAGAAGTGTCTCAAATGTAATACAGATAAATCAAAAACTAAGTTGTTCACAGTTATCATAGTGACAATAATTTGAGAAATAATTATAAATTCTAAGTTGTGCGGGTTTTTTTATTTGTTGCCCATGTCAAAAATATAACAGAGGCATTTTGTTCTCATGAATCTTGCAGAATTTAAGTTTAATGCATTCTGTCATTTCATATTGACTCGAATGCTAGAATAGTGGATTCTGACATTTTTACCCATCATCTTCAGGAGAAGCACTTTATACAGACGTTCCTCCTTTTCAAACTGAAACCGCATATGCATTCTGTTACCTTTCTGTTAAAAGAGATTTAAGAGTTTCTGCCTGAGCGCTAGTCTTCCAAGTGCAAGTCTTAACCCATTTGTGGGTCATGAGATCAATTTAGTGGCCCTAAACCAGCATTTTTTTTAATGAAAGAAAATAATAGAAAGTGTTAGATTGCATGGCGCAGCAAGTTGAAATGGTGAGTCCCTATTTATATCCGTATATGTGTGTAGACAGGCTCGCCATGTGAAGCGGTCATGATCAACACATTTAAAAATCATTGCCGTATGGATACATCTTTTCCTTTTTCTCTGTTCCTTTCCTCCCTCCCTCCCTCCCTTCCTTCCTTCCTTTCTTTCTTTCATCATTGTTCACTTAATAAGGATTAAAGTCTAAGGCTATAAAATCTGAAGTCTGTCAAGTTTCACATTCAGGCTCCATCATTTACTCTCTATGTAATTGCAGGCAAGTTACATACCTTTATGCCTGTTTCCTCAACTGTAAAATGGGCATAAAAATAGCACCTGTTTCATAGGCTCATTATAAAGTTATGTGAGTTCATACACATCTTTGTAAAGAGCTTAGACCAGTGCTTGGCATATGGTGAGTACCACATAAGCATTAGCTAGAACTATTGCCAACTCTTGAGTGCAGTGTTTTGCTGCAATATTCACAAAGTAGCTTTTTTCATTGTTACTATTTTTCCATATGCTACATCCTTGTATATTATTCTTTCAACATTTCTAGATGATGATATGTATCCCTTTATACTAGAATTTTTTATATTACTTAAATTTTTTGCATTTCCTGAGATAGGAACTTTATTAGATATTAAAATGAGTAATTCCTATTTGAATTTAAATATATTGAAATAAATGTAATGAGGTTTTCAATTATGGGAATCAGTCACTGAATGCATGCATTACTGGCATAATGGTGAAGGATTTTAATGACATTGGTTTTGGATTATGAATATACATGGGAAAGGTCATTAGCTACTTGGTAACAAAATGATGAAATGCAACAATTTTTAAGGCAAGATACACTTAAGAATAAAAACTAGGATCTTTTCTTGAAGTTTTGGGAAGATTATTTGTAATTCATACAGGAAATTAAGAAGAGTGGGTCTAGCTATACCAAAGAAATGGAAAGGCAAGATATAACTGTCCAACCAGAGCTGGTACAAGATTCAGAAATAAGTCACAGATTTTAAGAAAGCTAAAATAAAAGAGAGGATTTTTACTTATAGTAGTTCTGTCCTGCAAAAATGTTTAAACTTTCAGTAGATAAAAACCATCAGAATCTTAATTCTATAGCTTTACCCAAAGCAGATCCTGGGAAGACTGTATTTGGTACTAATAGGCAAGGATTCCATCCTGATAAATGACTCCTCTGACTTCTGAAATTGCGCCTTTCTAGACATGAAAAAAGGAAGGTAGCATAACCTGGTGACCAAAGAATTATAAAAAGAAAACTCAGAAGGAGATATAAAATTGATTAATGACCTTAACTATACAAAGCTTAGCCCTGAACCAAACAATTGTCTTTGCAAATACATACTTTTTATTTTCCTGACAATCTAAGAGAAACATTAACTTTTTGTGAATTATGAAAGAATGTGTGTGCTCACTGCTATACAAGTGGAATTTTCCACCCAAAGCTTTCTTTCCTTTGGTGCCGTAAATCTAACCCAACGGTGGCAAAGTAGCCTAAAAAGCAATCCAATATCTTCAGCAGATCAGCACAATCAGTTGTTGAGAAAAACATATTGTGAGTTTTGTTGAGAAAAATATATTGTGATTGCATCATTGAAGCATTTAGACATGTTCTGGACTATAGAAATAACAACAGAACCAAAATCCTCTTCACACAGGTAAAGTTTGTTTTAAATTCTGAAGTAAACTGAAGTGGTCCCAACAGCAAAGATGAATCTTGCCAGCCTGTGGGACCCGCTGCAGGAATACGAAACTGCACCAAGGAAGAAGAATTTAGACAAAAAGGAATGCATTTCCAAGGTAGCCACACAGAAGGGTCTTTATATTGGAAGTAAAGATTCAAAGAAGCACCAGGACAGAGTTTGCCAAACCCTGCATTATCCGGAAAGCTCCCTCCTGGGATGGATGTGAGCGACAGGTACCATCTCAGGGGTATTCTGCTCAGAGATCTCTTTAGAAAGGGAATGTCACTGATATGATTTGGATCCCCCCTCCAAACCAAGCATGCTATGTCAGAGGGTACATCATAATTCCCCAGTTTCTACTTTTCAAATTGTTCCAAGCCATCAGATCTTTGGTCATTCAAGAAACAACTACAGGGCTTCCCTGGTGGCACAGTGGTTAAGAATCCGCCTGCCAATGCAGGGGACAAGGGTTCAAGCCCTGGTCCGGGAAGTTCCCACATGCCACGGAGCAACGAAGCCCATGCGCCACAACTACTGAGCCTGCGCTCTGGAGCCCGCGTGCCACAACTACTGAAGCCCGTGCGCCTAGAGCCCATGCTCCTCAACAAGAGAAGCCACTGCGATGAGAAGCCCACGCAGCGCAACAAAGAGTAGCCCCCGCTTGCCGCAACTAGAGAAAGCACGCACGCAGCAAGGAAGACCCAACGCAGCCAAAACTAAATAAATAAAATAAATAAATAAAATAAAATTTTAAAAAAAGAAACAACTGCATCTCATCATCTGCTGGTCTCAAGGTTAAAGATCTGTGCCTTCCGAGCGGTTGCTGGCACCACTTTCAGTGCCAAGGCTGCTTTGAGAAGAGCTTTGTCTTGGTACCGACTCCTCCTCCTTATACCCGGATTTCAGTCTAAACCGTAGCTGGGCTGCTGCGGTCCACAGTCAGAGCCTAGATGACTTTGTATTAGATATTCCTTAAATTCAAGGGCAAAATCAACAGAATGGTATTTTCCCAAAGCAATCCTTGACCAACTTTGAATTTCGGTGTTGGACCATTTAATTTTTCGTTTGTTTTGACCAATAGCCACAATCTCCAGGTGAAACACCCTCCAGCTTAAGTTCTTGCTCTGCTTGCTCCCCCAGGTAATTCACATCTAGAAAGAATGTGTTGATCAAGTAGAGAAGGAAGCACAGGCAAGGACGTGGGCCTGGGAATCGAATTATTTAGGGAAACCCTTGGGGAAGTTAAGCTGCGTTCCCGCGCTGCAGGACTTGTCAGAGCCTTAAATGAGCTGAGGATCCTCGTGCATCTCCTGGAGAGGAGTGTAGTCTGTGTGGTTCGCAGGTGTGGACCACAGAACCGAGTTTAGGAAACCCTGAACTCCACACCACGGCTCTGGCGACAACCGCCACGTCCTAATGTGGACGCCCATCCCCCAAACTCACCAGCCGAAATACTCCAGACACTTGCAATGGGTCGAATCCGCCCCCGTACTGCCAGTTCTTTTCCTCTCATCACCTCATTCGTGCTTCGTTCACAGGCCCTGGTCTCTAGGCCAGGCTGCAGTCCCACCACCCCGGATGGGATCCTAGAGCTGGAAAATAAAGGACCACAAAACTGGCTAAAAATGACAGAAACTCATTCTCTCACACAGCAGTAAGGCGTTGCAGGACCAGGCTCCCAGGGGGATCCTTTGTCTCCCCTAGGCTCTGGTGGCTGGCCTGTTCCTGTCCCTGCCTGCTGTGTAGACGTGTGTGTCAAGGGCACCCTGTTGCAGGGCACCGTGGCCCAGTCACTGGTGTGTCCGTGGCTCGGGTGGCTCTACTTCCTACTTCCTACTGCACGAGTCCGGGCGGGCACAAGTCTCACATCCACGGAAGCCCTGCGGCCGAGCTCCCAGCTCTCTGGGCCGGAGTCTGGGAGCTGCCCGGGCCTCACGGTGTGATCTGCGGTCTGAGGCCACCTCTGAGGGTCACCCGCATGGGGGCGTCTGGCCTGGCACCGCTCATCCCAACGTCTGTCCTGGCAGCAGCCACGTTAACATCAAAGCATTCACCTCAACCTTGGTTCTCTGGTTTGATTTCCATGCTTGTGGTCACCAACAGCAGAGAAATCTGCCCGACCCAAGTGGGCTTGGAAGGGCTGGGCTTGCAGGCTGGAAGGCGGGCGACCCTCAGCACCGGGGCGTCCCCAGAAACCAGAGCGCGGGGCCCCCGAGTCAGCAGGCGTCTGTCTGGTGACAAGGGCCCCTGGAAACAGCAGAGCCACCTGCCCTGGTCGGAAGGTCAGAGGGACGCGTGTTGTGTGAGTTCCCAGGCGGAGCCAGGCCAGAGGGAACTGCCCGGGGACACACCTGGCCCGCACACAACCCCGCCTCATCCCCGCCGTCCTGTGGCCGCTCAGCAATGTCCCCTCAGCCTGAGCTGCGTCCTGCGTGTCCCCCTTTCACTTCGCATGCACGTTCCCTCTGCGTCTCCCGGGAGCTCGTCTCTGGAGGACAGAGAGGATGAGGGCGGCCACCTGCTGTGCCCTCAGCTGCAGACTCCCTTCCTTTGGGCAGTTGCCGACCTTGCTGAATCAGGTTTCCCATCTGGATGAAGAGGCAAGAGCACTGAGGTTGTACACATCGTAAACAACATCAGGGTGTTCTGTAGGTTAAATACAAGATGTTTGTGCCTAGAACTTGGTAGGTCCTGTCACCAGCTCTGACGCGTCCAGGCGTCCACACGCCCACAAGCTCACACGCTGCCCGGACAGGCTCTGGGGTTCAGGGCGCCGGTGGGAGACACACACTCCCAGGTCAGAGGTGGACAACAGTTCATCATCTGCACCAATGGCCAGAGGCCCAGCCTTTGGCCCCAGTTCTCCAAGCCCTGTCCCCACAGGCGACACCTGCACACACAGGAGAGGGACCCTGAGCCAGGGCACCCAAGTCTCTTAGGACGGGCAGGGAGCGGCCTGCCCCTTCCCCGGGCTGGCGCCCTTCACGCCCAGGCTGCAGACGTTCTTGAAAAGCTGGTCTAGAGCACAGGGCACCCAGCACTCCACCCACAGGATGGGTGGAAACAGGAGAAATCCACTGAGAACTGTCTCCCAACACTAACTCAGCCTGGCCCGTGGATGGCTTCATCTCAGGGCGAGACACGAGCCACTGCTAAAAATGGGTATTTGCACAGCATTTCCAACACTGTCAGATAGTTTATAGGTAACCAGAGTCTGACTCTTACTAGATAGAGAGGTGTTGGCCTTATGCCTAAAAATCTGAATAAATGCCCAGATGTATGACGCCTCTTCCCTAGTACATGAACCAAATATGGTGTTCAGACCCATTTCCTCCTTTTGATTTTCTGTCATGAAACGTAACGTAGAAAATAAAACAAAAGCAATGCAGTCACCTTAATCTTGTGGCTAGATTGGCTAAAACTGATATAATGACGACATTAAGAGTATTTCTAACAATTGTCATTGCCTAATTCACCTTCCCAGAATGACATTGATGGAAAATTCCTTTCAAATGGATGACTTTTTGTGCTGAATCCACTTGGTTGTAAGAAACAGAAATGAAATTCGACAGCTGGATGAAGCAGGGAAGCATTTCCAACAGTGTCACTGTGTAGAAAATGTTTCTCCCTGTTGCTGTCATTCCCATTATTAAGAAAAATTTCTGCCCAAAGATGCCTTTCTTTGGGAGTTATGCTGACTGAATAAATCATAAGAAAAACCAGCTTGACTTGCTGCCGCATCCAGAGTGCCCACGGGCTTGCGGCCCCTTGGCGCTGCCAGGGCTTGAGCCTGGGGAGGCGTCCGGTCCGGCTGCCCCAGCCCCGCTTCCTGCTGCCCAGAGGGAGCCTCAGCCCAGCCTCGGGAGCTGCCCTGAAGGCAAAGGCAAAGGCAAAGGCGCCACGCTTGCTTCAAGGTTGCATTCAACCTGTGGTTACTTCTAATCACCCACCTAGCACAGTCCCACCAAATTAAATCACTGAGTGGTTATTAATTATGTTTTTTAATTTAATTTTATTTATTTATTTATACAGCAGGTTCTTATTGGTTATCTATCTTATACATATTAGTGTATATATGTCCATCCCAATCTCCCAATTCATCCCACCACTAGCCACCCCCCCCCCCCGCCACTTTCCCCCCTTGGTGTCCGTACGTTTGTTCTCTACATCCGTGTCTGTATTTCTGCCCTGCAAACCGGTTCATCTGTACCATTTTTCTAGGTTCCACATATATGCGTTAATATACGGTATTTGTTGTATTTGTTTTTCTCTTTCTGACTTACTTCACTCTGTATGACAGTCTCTAGATCCATCCACGTCTCTACAGATGACCCAATTTCGTTCCTTTTTATGGCTGAGTAATATTCCATTGTATATATGTAACTAAGTGGTTATTAATTATTAACTAATAATTGTAATAATAATTATCTGGTTTTGCTGTTAAACACAAGTTTCTATGATTAAACTTTCTGATTTTAAGCCAACTTCCGAACGAGGCTCTGTGAACCCCAGCATGCTGGGCGCACGGGAGAGGCAGTCCCGCCCCAGCCCTCAGTGCTCCCTAGTGTCTGCCCACACCAGTCACACCTGCGTCCTCAGCAAGGAGGCCGGCCACGGGGGGGCCAGGGAGCAACAGGATTTGAACTCGGGCCCCAGAACACAGATTTGCACATCATCCTGTTGTAAGACGGGAACAGAGGAGGAGTCTCTGTTACAAAGAAACTGCGTGGAAGACACGTGTCTCTAATGAGCGTAATGAAGGGATGAAGCCAGGCAGCCCTTTGCTGGGCATTCTGGGGACACTGAGAAGTCTCTAACTCCCTGAGCCCACCGCCTGAGGAATGATGAAATAAGCACTAACAGTAACGCACTGTGAATCCTGGCATTTTCCTATTTTGCTGCCTCATGGTCTAGCCTGCCTTCTCTAATCGAACCCCCGTCAGTAGATGCTTACTTGAAGACATAGACATGATCTTAAGATGCTGGTACTCCGAATCCTGGAACAAAGGAAAAGGCTCTAACCTGCCTGATGACTAAGTGTAATGTGGGGTCCCGAGCAGGAAAAGGACCTCAGAGGAAAACAAATATAAAGCATGCACTTCAGTTCATATCAGTTGTATCAGTATTGGCTCATTAATTGCAACAAGTGTGTCAAACCAATACAGAGTGTTACTAATAAAGGAAACTGGGTGTGGGATGTATGGGGATTGCTTGTACTATCTTTGCAATTTTTCTATAAATCTAAAACTGTTCTAAAATAAACCTTTATCTAAAAATAAACCAATTAAAAGAATGGACTGAACTGAGTCATGTCCGACGTTATGGGTCGTGACAAAAGCTGGTGAATCTCTCAGAAATACGGAAACGATGCATACACGTAAGACTATGGATATTTGTTGGCGGAGGCGTTGCATAACCTCAGGTCACACACCCTTTCTTGCCTGAACAGGAAACAGGAGGCAGTAGGTGGGCCTCGGGACAGCAGACAGCAGCGAGATATAAACAGAGCTGGGACGTGCTCCGCATCCCGTTTCCACAACCCGTCTGAGTGGCTTTCATAGAATTCTGTCATAGGGGATGGCACCCAAATGTGTGTCCACACAGGGCCCATGAACCAGCCCGTTCAGCTAGAAAACCATCCAAGCTGGTTGCTCGAAACCTCTGGTTAAAAACCATCAGCTGCTTCCATGTCACCTGTGGTTAATTTCTACAACTGGCCTTGCGTTGGAGGAGGCTACCGGCAACGTCTCTATTGGATGACAAGTACATTAAAATTTCAAAAAGAGCGGCCTTTAATCCCGTCTCCTGGGAATGTTTTCAGAGTCTTCGGGAACCAATTGAATAGGATTGATTGTCTAAGGCATATTATCCTCCTGCTGCTATTTTTAATGGTGCTTTAAATATATATTTACATCAAAAAAATTTTCTTCTTAGAGAAACTCATTCCTGTTTTTAGAAAACATGGACATGATACATTAGTCCACTCACTTCTCATGACCTGCAAGTGTATCTAATAAAACTACAGATGGAAATTACAACAAACACCCATAATCATGTGACTATATAGGAATATTTTTAAATATCTGTATGTGTGCATCATGATGTTTTAAATATACATATTGATACATACATTATAGTCATAAGAGTAGAAGATACCACTTCGCAAAACTCCATAAGCAGAGTGCATGACATAAAATCGCACTAGTTCCAAACACACAGACCGTGAACCACTTGCAAAGGAAGCGCCATGGGGCAGAGCTGTACCCTGTGTCTGCACGGTAGCTCATTATCTTTTCTCACAATTTAATCCTCTCTATAAGCAGACACTTCCCTGACTGTGACAAAGACGTTGTTATAACGGCAAATACCACAACCTTGGGATATTTAAGTACCTGTTGACCATCAAAAGACTGATATTTACCCACGTCGTCCAAAGAAAGCCGCTCTATGTTCAAAAACAAAGGTCGACATGAGTGCTGCCACCTTGTCTGACTGAATGAAAGGGTCGTCGAGAGACGTTACAGGAAACCAGGGCACGAGTGGTCCACTCACCCCAGCACCGCGAGGTGTGGTCACTTCCCAGGAGCACGACGCCACTTCCTGCTGCGCCCACCGGAAAGTTCCTGACGCCCTGGATGGCGTTTCCATTTTACACGAACTCCCTGCGGCATATTAAGATCTTTGTAAATGGAGGGAGGAAAATAACTTCAGAGAGAGAAGTCACCAACCTGTGGAGTGTCCCCAGGTGGTGTCACTGTGCAGTCAGAGTAAGACACATGGGCCCCCCCCCCCCCGCCAGGGATGGGCGTGACTGTTCCTCACGGTAGGAGGTCCGCTGTCCCCTCACCAGATTGGGCTCCACCTTCACAACTGGACTCAAGCTTAGTATGCCATCCCGTCCCCGTCTGGCACAGGCAACCCTGATTCACATCAGGCTCAGACACAGCCCTGGAAAAAGGCGTCAGAGTCATGGGTCTGGGGCCCTCCCCTCACCAAGACTTCCTAAGGAGGGCTGGAGGGCTGCCTTCGTCATCTCTTGAGCCAGAGCTCTGAGCAGGAGTGTGCCAGGGGCTTGGGCCACCCCAGATCAACAGGATCTGAGTAAAAAAGGAGCACTTGCCAATAGCGCCATGACAGGCCCCTGCCTTCTCGTCCAGCTACATAACTGCCCTCCTGTAAAGAGATTCTAGAACTGCCCACCTGTGAGGACAATTCAGCTATACTCAGTTGTTCTGACCTGTCCCCCCAAAGATCCCCAGTTGGTACCTGGGGGGTCTGTGTGTGGAACCATCATCTTAAATATGGTTCCAGGCAATCTGGCAAAGGTGGACCGTTCTTTAAAAACCTGAGACCCAGAGCCACCTAAAGATGGATTCTGGAGTCAAGAACACCAGGTAGTAACAGTTCGGATCTAAATCGTCAAGACGCTCCGCATGAGGAAGCTGCTGGCCCAGGCTCTGATGGGGGATTCCAGGCTAAGACACGCCATTAAGCCGGCAAGTAGATACAGGCACCAAACCAACCAGAGGATCTAGAAAAACCTCATGTCCTGATGTCTCCAAAAATTACCTTTAGGATGTGGTCCTTGAATATGAGTTTGGATTCAATCTAAACCTAAATATCATTCAGTAGTTTACTAACAAGAAGCTTGAACAAGCTTAAAATTACAAAAGAGATAAAGGACCATTAGCTTAGGAATATTTTCTCTGTGGCCAAGGACAGAAACAAACGATGTGGGAAGCACATGTACCGGGATGAAGCCAGGGAAGCACACTGAGACGTCAGTGAGGGGGGGTCTGGACAGGAAGCTCAGTCTATAGGGTCAGTGTTTCTACGGATTTCTCCCTTAACAGCTCCTGGGGTTATTGGTGCGTCAAATTATCCAGCCCAACTTTCGTGTGTTCCCGGAAAAGTCCTGCTAAGGATTAACCGGCTGCCTGCCTCTACCTTGGTACAGAATGTTGGGTTCCAGAATTGTCTCTATGAAAAATAAAATACTTAAGGTCTCAAGAGCTGCTTTTAATTAAGTCGCCAAGTTTCCCATTGGGGGTTATCTGCAAATTATGCTGCTTTCTTTTTTTGTGTAAAATGAGCATTGTTCAGTGGGAAATGTCGTGAAACCCGGGTCTGTGTCCCAGCCTGCCTGGAAGGGTGTGGACGAGTGAATCACACTGACACGCTCACAGACCGCCAGAGGAAGGGGGTCTGCTGTGACGGGGTGACAGTTATGGACACATGTCCCCATAGGTGCAAAGTGCAGGCCCCTCCCAATGCAGGTCGGGAAATCTGAAATGCTCTGAAAACCAGGAGTGGTTCTATTATTTAATGGATGGTGAACCTGACCTGAACTAAAGTGAAGTCATTTACAGGAGGTGTGTGTGTGTGTGTGTGTGTGTGTGTGTGTGTGTGTGTGTGTTGTACACATGCGTACGTGGCTCTGCATATTCCCTGGTTGTGCATGTTCATGTCTCACTGCAGACGTGTATGACTGACTGGCTGTAGAACTCTTACCTCCCTAGAGGCCACTGGAGGTGTTGGTAGTGCATGTATTACTTTTCTCAAATCCAAAAAATCCTGAATTCCAAAGTGAAAGATCTCAGTAAATGGAGGGACGTTCCATGTTAGCGGACTGTAATGGATGCCCATTTCCCTCAAAATTGATCTACAGATTCAGGACAATCCCAGTCAAAATCCAGCACTACTTTATAGAAGTTGGTGAACAGATTCTAAAATGGAGACGAGAGAGGGACTTCCCTGGTGGCGCAGTGGTTAAGAATATGCCTGCCAATGCAGGGGACACGGGTTCGAGCCCTGGTCCGGGAAGATCCTACATGCCGTGGAGCAACTAAGCCCGTGCGTCACAACTACTGAAGCCCGCGTGCCACAACTACTGAAGCCCGTGTG
This sequence comes from Balaenoptera borealis, assembly GCF_965194805.1. Taxonomy (NCBI): domain Eukaryota; kingdom Metazoa; phylum Chordata; class Mammalia; order Artiodactyla; family Balaenopteridae; genus Balaenoptera; species Balaenoptera borealis. Next base: position 774,336 of record NC_138875.1, on the reverse strand, counting down.
CCTAGAGCCCGTGCTCTGCAAAAAGAGAAGCCACCGCAATGAGAAGCCCGCACACCACAACGAAGAGTAGCCCCTGCTCACTGCAACTAGAGAAAGCCCGCATGCAGCAACAAAGACCCAAGGCAGCCAAAAATAAATAAAAAGTTTAAAAAATAAAATTGAGACGAGAGAGTAAAGGGCCAAGAACAGCCAAGACGACCTTGAAGAACAAAGTTTGGAGACTTGTTACTGGATTTCAAGACATGTTACAAAGCTTGGCTGACCACACAGTGTGGTCTCAGACATTAGAACAGAAAGTCCAGACACGTCCAGGTAAGTGTAGATGGACGCTCGCTGTATGACAGAGTGGCAGTGTGGAACAGCAGGAAGGATGTCCTTTTTAGTAAAGACCGGGGGGTCATGTGTACACCCATGTGAAACTTGACCTCTGCAACCCCACACCAAACCAAACCAAACCAAACAAAAAAATTCCGGGTGAATTCTAGGCCTAAACGTGAAAAGTAAAATAATAAAGCTTCTAGAAAATTACATAAGAGAAAATATCTTTATGGGCTAAGAGATTTTTCAAAACAGAACATAAAAATGACTAAAAAAATTGGTCAAAATCAAGAATTTGCATGAATCAGAAGATGAAAGAGACAAAAACGTCAAGCTACAGGTGAGGACATTAGAACACATAATTGCACTTGTGTTTCTGGGAGGAGGAGTAGACATGCTTTTCCTTTACTCTCTTGCTAAGGACAACAAAAACCATGGACGTTACACGTAAAGCAAACAGGGGACACTGAAAGGGCGAAGAAGGCAGAGGGGCTGGGGCCTCAGCTTGGAGAGGCAGCGAGGTGCTGGCTACCTTGGGTTTCCCCAGACTCAGGGCTAAATTGTCTGCCACCCAGAAACACCAACGGGCAGAGAACTAAAAGTCCCCAAAGGAGCTGCTCCCTCCAGACGAGGGCCAGGAAGGGGCACCTGGCAGGACAACGTTTAGACCCCCGTACTCCAGCCCCCCAACCATGCCAGCAAAGGGCAAGTGGGGACCCGGATGCCCACCGTCTCGAGGCTGTCACAGCACCCCAGGGTGGCCTCAGAGCATGCGCAGTGGGGGGCCAGGCCCCCCTCCTTCCCAGCCAGAAACGAGCACCCTCACAGGGTCAGGGCCTGGCGCCCACCCACCTGCAGCGCCCGCGAGGCGCCAGACTGTTACGGACCCTCCCACGTGTCAGCGGTGACCACGGGAGCTGGAGTCCCCACGGCTGCCCCGGCGGATGTTAGGGGCAGCGGTAAGGGCTCTACTCTCCAACTGAGCCGGTGAAAGGCTGCTGTGGGCTGCGGTGGTTACCTGCGTATGAAGTGATACCCAGAACGATCACTGGAAAAGCTGCACAAGGAAACGCCCTCAAAACACCACGGGGAGAGGGCAGTCCTTCCTTGATAGTGTCCTTTGTAGCACAGAAGTTTTAAATTTTGATATAATCCAGCTTTTCTATCAAAATCATATCTCTTGACTCTCTCTCATGTTCTTTCTTTCTGACACTGCAGGTCCATCACCTGCTAGTAAAGACCCCTGAAGAAGCAAACTGGGACTTAGAACAATTGAGAAAGATGAGCTGCATGGCCAGGAGTTTCTCTGGTCCCGACGCTGACCTCCATGTCGGGGAGTGGGGTCCCGGGTGGGCTGTGGGAGAGACGGGGTGTCCCTGAGCGCCCCTCTTCTGACGGTGCTGGTCTGGGAGCAAACGCGAGGAGCAAATGCAGATATATAGATGTCGCCAGCCCCTTGCCGGGCCACTAGGGTCTTGGGCAAAAGCTTGTCATTTCAGTGACAGTTGATCAGTGCCCCCCTCACTTCACACCTCCACTTAGTTATTAAAATCTTATTTTAAGGAGCTACAAAATGAGCTGCGTAAGAGGGTGAGTTCCTCTGCTATTCACACGGAAGCCTCTAGGGACTTAAGGACACAGAAGTAATCCGCACTTCACTGACCCCAGATTCCCCTGTGAATCGGCAGATGCCTGAGTCGCCAAGATGCTGACACGCGCACCTCTTATATTTCTGAACGGTTGTCACTGACATCCTAGCACAAGGCCAACACTTGTATTTTCATCAGGTCAACGTGAGCAAGGTTACCAGACCCTGGTCTCATCGTTACTTGAGTATTAAGCGTCACACATTTAATTCTGTGGAGGGAACCACGTGAAATAGGATGAGTGGACAGAGGACAAATCCGTGTTTCCACGTGGTCCAAATTCCATCTTGGCCACAGGTTTGACAAAGGCCCACATTTCTGTCTCAGGCAAACACCGTTTTCTGTGAACCTGTATCTCCGCTCTGTCCCGAAACACTTGGTGAGTGAGGGTCTGTGCCCCGCCCTGCGTCCCCTTCCTCCACCGGAGAGGACCCTCTTCCTCCTCACTCTGTGGTCTCTTTACAGTAAGTACATTTCCTCCAAGGGTTCCTGCATTTTCCATTTTATTCTTAACAATGAAATTTAAAAGAAAAATTTCTCTGCAATGAAATTTCTCTTTTAAAAGTTTTTTTCCTTCCAATTTCTCTGTTATTCCGGTTCATTGTAGAAAACGTGGCAAATATAAGTAGATGTATCTGAAATGTGAAATCCACCGCAAACCCCGCGACTGCTGATGTGTTTTGCTAACGTTTTCGTGTATCTCCTCCCAGTCTTTCTCGACGTGCATATATTCCAGCTAGGCATACAGACAGCAGCAGCCGCAGAGCACAGGGAGATCCGCTCGGTGCTTTGCGACCACCTAGAGGGGTGGGATAGGGAGGGTGGGAGGGAGACGCTAGAGGGAGGGGATATGGGGATATGTGTATATGTATAGCTGATTCACTTTGTTATACAGCAGAAACTAACACACCAGTGTAAAGCGATTATACTCCAATAAGGATGTTAAAAAAAAAAAAAAGACAGCAAGGTATCGTGCTGGCCCTGGACTTTTTTTTTTTTTTTTTTTTTAATGAGAACATGGTTTCTTTTATTTATTTATTTATTTATTTTTGGCTGTGTTGGGTCTTCGTTTCTGTGCGAGGGCTTTCTCTAGTTGCGGCGAGCGGGGGCCACTCTTCATCGCGGTGCGCAGGCCTCTCACCATCGCGGCCTCTCTTCTTACGGAGCACAGGCTCTAGACGCACAGGCTCAGTAGTTGTGGCTCACAGGCCTAGTTGCTCCGCGGCTTGTGGGATCTTCCCAGACCAGGGCTCGAACCCATGTCCCCTGCATTGGCAGGCAGACTCCCAACCACTGCACCACCAGGGAAGCCGGCCCTGGAGTTTTGTATCTTGCTGGATGACTCTAGTTTTGGAAACGTGGGCCACTGGCTGGCTGTACCAACGCTGATAGTTTCTGTGGGATCTTCGTGGCACAGGCGCCCGTGAAGTTCTGCGTTCGCCGTGAAGGTCATTGTTCGTAGGTTTCCATGACGAGGTGACTGTCCCAGGGAGACCGAAAACATGCCTGTGTGGCTCCCACAGGGCTGGCCAGAGAGTAAACAAAACAAAACAAGAGTGCGGCGGTCTGGTAGGTTTCCTCGATTATCCTCCTAGTGTTCCTACTCTTTAAGGACGAAATACTGGAGCTCAAACATTGAAAAGGAAACTGCATCTATGTCCATAGGTGGTTTTTTTTCAACCTTTCAACCATAAATATATTTAATGATGATAGTTGTTCTGGCCACAGGTATTTGAGTCGATACTTGCAAACACACGTTATAATGTACATGTCTTGCATTTTAATTGTATGGGCAATCGTTTCAAAACAATATGGTCTCTTGCAACAAAAGCTATTAAACCAACTTTCCCAGTAATTTCCTGGGAGTTTTATTTTGTGTATCTAGATCTTTTCACACCATCATTTCTTTTCTCTTGGGAAGGAAAGTGCTGTTAACACGTGATATTATGTTTCTGTATTACGCTGAAAGATCATTTGGGTGCCGAGCCGTACTCCACAATTATCCAGGTTTTGACTGAGACCAGGTGAGCATCCACAGGAGCCTGGCGGCCGACGGGGCAAAGCTCACCTGGATGGGGGTCAGAGCCTCTATTCTGGTCCATGCCACCTCTGTTTAATGGCGCTGTCATTTACACGTCTCAGTGGACAGAATCAAAGTGTGATCTGAATTTATTCCAGCCAATTTCTCCTTTTGTTTTTCTTAATTCATGAGTATTAATATTCTTTAATAAGGATTTTTTATTTTGAGACTTCTTTTTAACGGAGGGAGCTCTGCTTCCCTCCTTTCAGAGTGAGAAGCGTTAGTGAACTCTAAGTAATGGAATGTTCTAGCAACTTTCTATAAAGAGGAGAGAGGAGAGGTTCTCCAATGACAGTGGGTGATACTGTAATTCTAGGGTCTTGGGGAAGCAGTGTCGTCCAGCGATGACGGTGCCAGTCTGATGTCCTGTCCTGCAAGCTCTCCTGTAAGGGGCAGATACTTGGCCTACAAATATCTGAGCCAAGAAACGAAGGGCAGGTGGTGCTAAGAGAGGATTCAGCGGTGTAATCACACGTGGGCTGCTGGGTCCAGCCCCGTGCTAAGCGCTTTGTACGCATTCTCATACTTCTTTCTCACACAAATCTTTTGAAGTTGGTACTATTATTATTATTCCCACCCTTCGAGTAAGGAACTTGATACTCGGAGTTTAAAACTTGCTCAAGTTCACAAGCAGGTAAGCGGGAGAGAAGAGATTAAAACCCAGATGGCTTCCTCCCAAACATCAACTCTTGGACGATAAGCTATATTCGCTCCTAGAATTTAATAAAGGCATCACCACACCTTAAAATACATCTGAAAATAAATTTGTCCTGTTCTCTGATGGGTGTTAAGTTTCCACAGTCAAAAATTTTTGCCAAAAATTTTCAGTAGGAAGAGTGGAGAGTTATTAGTAAAAAATAACAAATGTGAAAATAATAATAAACATCTGTGGAGTGCGCTTTCACAAAACAAACTTAAAGTTGTTGGAAAAGTTAAAGTTTCTGGAGCTGCTTCTAGAGAGGAGAGGTCAGCGGGGGCGGGAGGCGGAGGGACGGGAGGGAGTGTTTGCAGATCAGTGAGGGACATCCACCCTCCGGCTGTTCTCCATCCTAATGGGAGCCCAAGACACTCGTTGGACGGAGGACTCTCTTTAAACGTAAGACGTCCCTGGCATCGAGCGTGGCTGGACACTGGAACGCGTCTCTGAAGGGATCTGTGAAGTCTTTCCAGATAAGCTGTGCTCCTGCTGGCCGTCCGGCCGCCGTGTCGCCGGGCCGACCACTCCCGGGGCCTGGGCTCTGGGATGTTAATTCTGAGACCTGTTCTGATTTTCACAAGTGTATCAAGCACATCTGAAAACTCTCAGTTATAACAACTTGATAAGTCTAGACGTCTGAAAACCCCAAAGGAAAAAGGGTTTCAACATTTGGTTTATTCTATTTGACTATTAAAATAGAATCAGAAATACTCCACATATCACACAGGAAAACATATTATCGATAAAAACTAACCTAGGAACTTAATGGGAAAAAAGTTAGCATTCATGTAAACAATAGCAGTATAAACAGAACACAGAGAGTAGTGTTCTGCTCTATGCCGACCATCAGTGCTGCCCTTAATCAGGGGGAAGGGAGATAAACGCTTCACAACGTCCACAACAAATATTTATCAGCCACTTAGGCTGGGTGAGACTACGCTGGTCACTAGAGGAAACAGATAAGATATAGTTTCTTTCTGCACGGAATGAATAAGCCAACTGTACAAACAGCAAAGTACAGATTCCACTGGGTTATGGACGAGGGAAGCCCCACAGGTGCTATGGGAGTTCAGAGGGGAAGAGCTGTCTAACTGAGAGGGTCCCCCAAGGTGCCCCGGGCAGCGCGGCTGCCGAAGCAGAATCTACAGCTGGGGGCCCATCAACAGAGACGCCGGGTTCTCACAGCGCCGGGGGCTGGAAGTGCAAGATGTGGGCCCCGCAGACCCGGCGTCTGCGGAGGGAAGGACCCGCGACTTGGCTCACAGGCGGCGTCTTCTCGCAGTGTCCTCACATGGCGGGGGGGTCAAGGGAGCGCTATGGGGTCTCTTACGAGGGCACAAGTCCCATTGGGGTGGGGATTCCACCCTCATGACCCGAGCGTCTCCCAAAGGCCCCGCCTCTAACAGCATCCCCTTGGAGGTTAGGCTTCAAGGTGTGCATTTTCGGGGGACACAGACATCCTGTTCATAGCACGGGATATTATGGCTGGTGCTGGCGTTCGAGGGGCAACTTGAGGCGATTTCAGCAGAGCCGGGAGGCACGAGGACCGCGGGAGGGCCAGGAGCTTTTCCGGCCCTGCCCCTCACGCTCCCGCCTGCAGCTGCTGACTCTGTCCCCGGCCTAGAACGGGGCCTGACGCAATTCACGGGGCACGATCGAGTCTGTGGATGAATTGTTCGTGATTGACGCTTATAATGTAAAACAGTTTACGTAAGGATCTCTCTGGACTGCAGGCCAGCGGCCGGCCGCTGATAGGGGCGGAGTGGGGGGGAAGGGGGGGGAGAGCCGGGCGGTGGAAGGGCTGGAGGGGGGCGCGGGGAGCCCGTCTGAGGAGCGCTAGCCTCTACGTGGAAACCCAGAGATTCGGTTTTCAAGAAAGCAGTTCATGAAAAAAGCCAAAAAGTGTCTCAACTATGTGCCTTTTCAATGACAATGACTGGAGTTCAAGCGCTTCTTGGATTTTTCATGATTTTAAAATATCTTCTAAACATGAACAGTCAGAGCCTGACCGCGGGGTTCCGCCGGGGAGTTCAGGCATGTCTGTGCTACCGGTGTGTTTGCACGTGACGGGTGAGCCTGGGCTGGGCGCCGGGCCTGTGCTGCCCTGTGTGCTTCAGACTGTCTTCCCACGGGGGCAGTTCCTTGGGAATTTCACCCAAACGGTGGTCTCTCTCTCTCTCTCTCCAGACTTCTTTATCTTCGATACGGCTCCACGTTTTCCCGGTCATCCTCAAAGCACCACAGACGGCATCCCTCTGGTCACCCCCCTGCCTTCGAAATACATCCAGCTTAGGACAGCCGTACGGCAGTCAGAGCAATCCTTTACAAACACAGCCGGGAGTACAGGGCCCCGTGTTCCAAGCCCTCCAGCCCCTGCTCATCCCCGGAGCGAGGCCTGGAGTCCTCCCGGCGGCCACAGAGGCCCTGCCGGGGCCACCCCCCGCCGCCTTCCGCCCTGGTCCCCTACTGCTGTCCCTTCGGCTCGCTGTCAGGCCCTGTTCTGCTCCTTCTCGGAGTGTGAAGCTTGTGACGGGGCAGAAATCAAGGCGGGGTTGAGGCGAGCACGCAGGGTGGAGCAGAGGTGACCGCGCCATCCTGCAGGCGCCAGGGATGCAAATGTCCCAAAGGGACCTGGAGTCAGGGCCGGGCGGGGTGGGCTGCAGGGAGGGTGGTATCCAGGGCCGCAAGCTCAGCTCGCCCTGGGGGCTGCCGTGCGTTCCCTTGGACAGAGGGGTCCAGCCCAAGAGGGCAGGAGGGAAAGGAGGACAAGCCTGTAGGGTTTGAAGGGGCTTGTGGGCCCAACAGGAACTCCTTCCAGACCCGTCCTGAGCACAAAGGAAGGACTGAAAACCCAAGAGGCGGGCCCAACCTTTCTCTCAGGAAGACCCCCGTCACGGGGGGCTGACGTGAGCACACAGGCCCCAGGTGGGCACGACGTGGACGGCCACCACAGCTCGGCCTGTCACCGCCTGGGCCCCGGCACGGCCAGCTCGCCTGCACCCACTCGGGGGTCCCCACGTGGAGCTTTGTGTCCGTCACAGCACGGCTGCGACACAACAGCAGATTCCCCAGGTCCAGCTGAGAGCATCTGCGGTCGGCCGGCTAAAGGCAGAAAGGGGGGCAGCTCGACGACGTGCTGTTTGGCACGATAAAGCAGAACGTTGCACGGCAACCCAACCTCTTCCTGATTCACATTAGTATCCCGGAATCACTCACATCTGGAACAAGCAAAGGTCACGTTTTCTGTCCTGAAATATCTCAAAGCGACACAGCAGACCTTTCAGTTTTAAAAAATGGAAGCCAGTAAACATCTTTGCATTCTGCCATAGAGGAGAATGGTAATGCATCTGTGCGTTCTTGGACACAATTAATGTGAACACTTAGTTTTGTCCCAAATAAACTTGCTCAGCTGTAAACAAACAAACCGTCACAGAGATCAGACCAGATACCAAGCTCGTTGACTGGATGCTGGGGTAAATAAGGCCAACAGAGCCCTGCAGATGTCAGATGGACGAAGACTGGCTTTGCATCTTTATTGAGGTATAAATTACATACCAAAGAGCACACCCATTTAAAGTGTACAGTTCAGTGGTTTTAATATATTCACAGAGCCATGCAGGCATCACCAGGATCTAATTTTGGAAGATTTTCTTCACCTCCAAAAGAAACCCCATGCACATTAGCAATTCTGCCCCTCACCCTACCCACACCCCCGCCCCAGGGACCACTAACCTACTTGCTGTCTCCATAGATTTGCTAATTCTGGACATTTCATGCAAATGGAATCATACAACATGTGGTCTAAGAAAGATGATTATTTTTTTATTGTGATTTTAATAGCTCTCTACCCATAATAAGAACTTGTTATACCGCAACTTAGATCGCTCCTCCAAACGACAAGCAATGGAAGAGAACCCAGTAAAGCTGTCAAGATGCCTGGACCTGAGGAGAGAGGAAGCTCCCATTGCTTCCTGGGCGATGCTCCCGGTCGCCTCGTCCACTGAGTGTGTTAGAACCCCAGTCGGGATTTCTGCAGTCGAGCACCACTCACTTGCTGAGGGCTGGCCCACATCGTCTTGCAAGGTCTGCGCGCGCACACGCCATACGCACACTTGAAGGTCCCGTTTTCCGCCACATGGTGACCCTGCATCTACGAAAGGGCAGCGCCACGGGGAACTTACTGCATTGGTCTCACTTCCAGGACAGTCTGTCTCTTTTACGCATGGAGTCCAAGAAATCTTAACCAATCTTGGGGGGAAAAAAAATCAAGAAAATCACATGTTCTGACCAGCTTACAATTTTCCCAAGAGGTTAATTTTAATTAGCAATCTTTATTTTGTATGTATTTTGTTATCATCTCTCTCTTCTAGACTGACTGCGTTCTTCTAATATGTCCACGAAGGCAACGATTACCACTGATTATTCCGTATGTTCTCTGTTCTCACAGTAGACATTCAGAGCAGAAATTCCGCACAAAGGTAGTCTGACACACAATCGATTTATCGTCCACATGGAAAGTTATCATATTACAACAATAGTTAATTTCCTTGGTAATGTGTTTCCACAAGTACTCATACTGCTATTCTGTCTCTAAATCAATCAACCCACATCTGGACTCAGCTGCATAGAAAGTATACTAATTTGTCAATCGTCCAATTTGGAAAAAGTTCTTTTTTTTTTTTTAAAGAAAACATTTTGAAGCCTGTTGAATCCAAATTGTTGTGGGCAAGTGAAACAACAGCAGGTGGTGATGTGACAAACTGTGACACGCATATCTGAGTGTCTCTCTCACCCTGCGGATCACGGAGACCCTCCTGCCCTGGTGTCCCATCCAGGAGGTCACACGCCCACCACCCACTCATCAGTCCTCTTCGTCAGTCCAGTTTCCCGTGGTTCCCACCTGCGGATGGCTGGGCAAAGGTAGACTCAGCCTTGACCTCCCTCATTTCCCTGCTCTAAATAACATCCTAAATAACTACACATCAGGCCACTGCTACGTTTTCCAATGATAGTTTTTGGGTGAGGGGGGCAATTTTGCTTTTTGACAAATACAGAAAGAGAATAAGAGCCCCACCTTAAAATTACTGACTTTGTACCAGGACTAGGCCAAATGCTTAAAATACATGATCCCATGAACTTCTCATATAGCTTTGGTGGGGAAGATGCTGACTTCCTATCAGACAGACGAGGAGCCCAGGCTCAGGAAGGTCAGCGTGCTCAGGACACAGGGGCTGAGTTGGGGGGGGAGGGGGGAGTGGGTGGGGTGAAGCCCCCCAAGCCCACGCCCTCGACCACTTCATCATTCAGCCTCCGCAAGGAATGTGTGCTATTCTTGTGAGGGAAGGAAATTGTCCTTCTTTTCAAACTTTTTTTTAAGGAAAGCACTCACGAGTGCTTTTTTGGGTCTTTCTTCTAATTTTGTGCTTTTTTTCTCATTGAGTATATGGCTTTCAGAGGTGATTTGTGATACTGGTAGCACTTTTTATAAAGCTTCTTATGATTAAGTTCTAAACGCTGCCAAAGTAACACCTAGAAGTGGCTCCTGCCCTGCCCGGTCCTTGCTCTGTCCTGCAAGGGTGCAGAGCAAGTGCGCCTGCATTTGGGTCCACAGGGGCTGTTCCGGCCCACGGGATGGCAGACAAGAGGGGCACAGGGCACCCTGAACAGGGACGTAGGTGACTGGGCACCAAAGCTTCCGCTTTTATTCTAGAAAACAGTCGTAGACACGTGTCAGCAGGACCCACGTTTCTACCCATCGTCAAGACTTCCAACCCTTTCTGTCTCAACTTATGCTAAGATGCTCCCAATATGAAATTTTCATGGAAACTGCCTTCAGCATAGTAAGTACAGGTCATTTATCTGATCAAAGAATGTCAACAGCAAGTACAGTGTCATTTGTGTGGTGACAAATTGTACCTGTGCTTCCAGGAAGAAGGGGACCCTGCTGGGCTCGGAGTGGAGGGAGCGGGTCTTGGGGAAGCACCCGTGTTCGATGCAGGGCTCCCGGGAGCATCGCTCCATCCTTCCAGACATAGATGCAGATTATACCTAATAAAGTGATTGTCAGTAATTGCTGCTTCCCCTCTCCTGCGTGTTCGGTGAGTGCAGGATGCGAGAACAGGCCCTCGTGAAGGAGGTTCGCGGTAAGTTCTGAGCTTGCAGACGCCGGATGCAGCACTGCTAATTGCCACTGTCCTCAGACGTGTGGTGTCAGTTATGGAATGGGAGGTGCAGCTGAGGCAGAGGTCGGCTGGGCGGGGTGAGAAAGGCAGCCTTCCAGACACCCTCAAGATCTTCACAGCAGCCCTCACACGCTGGAGTCTCGCAGAAGGGGCGGGGACGCGCTCGCCTTCCCGCGACCATGGCTGGAAAACACAGGCGGCCTTGGGTTATGAAGGCGACGTCAGGTGTCTACAGTGTGTTGGGTACAACAGCTCATAATGAAGTGGGAGGGCCGTTCATTCCACAGAGTCTGTTGAGAGCCCAGCGGTGGAGGTTCCGTGACCGAGACGCCCATGGTGTAGCTGGTGACAAGCAGGAGATGACCGGGGCGGGGCAGGGGGGTAGTGGCCGCTGCAGGGGGGATTGCCACCCACCAGCCCAGGGCCAGGCGGGGAGCCTCGTCCTAGGAAAAAGGCCCACGTCGGGACACCAGCGGGCCGCTGGGGACGTGGACGGGGCGTGTCAGCCGTGGTGCACCCCAAGCCCCTCCCGTCACCTGGTCCTGCGGACAGCGCCCCTGCCCGGCCAGCTGCGGGAGGTGAGCCGAGATGGGCCTGGAGGAGGGGCTGGCTCGGGCATCTGGCTGCCTGCACTTACCACTCCCAGGCCAGGCCCGGTCCGGGGAGCGTCCACAGTGCATCTCTTCATCGAACCTTCAGCCTGTTTTCCAGACGGGGACCCTGAACCTCGGGGACCTGACCGCCCGCCGGGGGCTGTGGGGAAGGTGTGAGGATTTAGCTTCGCAAGGTGAGCGCTTGCAGGGATCCCACGGGGCAACGCGCTGGCCTAACCCCACTGTGCTGTGCGCGTAAAAACCGACAAGGTGGTAGGTTTTACGTTGTGTGTTTTTGGCCTCAGTAGAAACCAGACGAGCAGGACTCACCCAGCGGGGGCTTCCCACGCGGCGCACGGTGTGCGCGACGGTGGCTTAGCCTCTGTCTCCCTCCTGTCCCCTACGACTTCCTGGAACCACAGGGCTGGGGGCCGGTTACTGTTTTATATAATAAAGTTTTATTAGATTCACATAGAGAGGTCATTGGCTAAATGAGCAGATATACACATCATTTGCAACAAGATTTAAAATAAAAAGGGACCCAGGTGAAAGGAAAATCAAAACAGAGTTGGTGTCGCTCAGAGAGTGTCTAGAAAGGAACTGGGAGGTCATGGAGGGTGATTTGTGCATGTCCCAGCCGAGGGGATCTGACCTGTTGACCTGATGAAGTCATCCAGAACCCCTGCCGGAAACGGGGTGTACTTATCAGACCCCCTATCCTAAAACAACTTGTGATTCCTTAAGGCCAAATATTTCCCGAGTCAAGTCAGGGTCAGGCACAATTCTCTCCAGGCAGCTGGTAACAACCTCGTGGCTTTTTGTCTTTCACAAGCCCATGACTCTTCCTCTTCCTTGAAACACTCTCAGGGTTACCCTGAATCTGCATCTCCCGAATTGCCATTATTAACATAACTAAGCCCTCTTGTGATGTGCAGCCCAATCCGGGGCAGCAAAGGCAAAGACAAAGACCTCCCATTCCTGCTTGCCCCCCGCCACCCCCCAGCCCCGTGGACACAAGATCCCCGCGCCGCTGGCCTCACCTCATCCGTTGACTCTGGGCCTGGAGAGGTGCCCGCTGACAACACAGGGCACAAATACCCCGAAGGAGCCCTCTTCTGTCTGACACTTTCCTGGGCTCCTGGGAGATGGGGTACGTCACCAAATGCCCCAAGGTCACGCGGACAAGGTAAGGACGCCGCCCCCCGCCCTGGGAGCGTTCAGGTCGCTGCGTTTGTCAATCGGAGGAGGTGGTCAGGGGTGAGTCGTCCTGTGCTGGACAGGGCAGGAGTTGTGAGCTTGCGGGGAGAGGAAGGTGCCCACACTCCGCCCCTGCCACGTGTCTGATGTCTTGGTTTGTTGCTTGTTTTCTGTTTGGGGCTGGGAGTTATTAACGGTGCGGTATGATGCGGCTGGGGCAGGGGATCCTAAGTGTCCATCGATGGTGAATGGATAAAGAAAAGATGGTCTAACTCAACCTTCAAAAAGAAGGAAAGCCTGCCATTTGCAACAATGTGGAACGGCCTCCTTGAGGGTTGGTGCTAAGTGTGATACACCAGACGAAGGCAAACACTGCAGGGTCCTACCTAGCACCACCACCCTCGGACACGTGCCTTTATGAACACCTCCAGTTGGCCCTAAACCCAAAGGCTGAGCTGAGGTTAGAAGCCCTGGCAGCCAGGGGCAGGTAGAGCTTGGGTTTCCTTTACTTCAGTGGTGAGAGGCAGGCCATTTCTTCCTCCAGATCTCGCACAAATGGAAAGACCTGGCAATATCTACTGTAGCCCCTCTGCTATAAGGTAGAGTTACAAAATCCACTACCAGCCTTTTCTTCTCCCATTAGTCTAAGAAAAATCTGGAAGGTACATACACTTTAATCTCTTCCTCCACAGATATGTGTGTATATATAAATATACAGTAATTTCATTTTATATGATACTCTTAATGGAAGCACTATTTTTACAAAATGAGCAGACTGATTTCCATTTTTCCAAAATAAGATATTTTATACAAATCATATATATTATTCCATGTATATATTCTGTATATAAAGTGTTATATACAGAATTCTCCATACAGAATTTTCTGAACATAAAATTATAATATGGTGGTACTTGGTATTATACCCTCTCTTCTGAATTTTCAAGAGAATTTTACATCATTATTGAGAACATCCTATACAGTATCTTGTGGGCTTCCACAGTTTGCAATAAATATGCTCAATATGAACAATTTCATTTTAAGAATTTTGAAGTGATTAGCTTCACCTGCCTGAAGTGGTAGAGACAAAAATGAAACTTCAACAAAAGAATAAACTTCTTCTAGAGCCACTTTTAGACTTTCCACTTCTGTCATTATTATTATTATCTGTTACTGAAGTATAGTTGATTTACAATATCGTGTTAGTTTCAGGTGTACAGTCCAGCAGTACAGTTTTATGTATATTGAGTATAGTCCCCTGTGCTATACACTAGGTCCTTGTTGGTTACCTATTTTATATATAGTAGTATGTATATGTTAATCCCAACCTCCTAATTTATCTCTTCCCCCCACCCCCCTTTCCCCTTTGGTGATCATAAGTTTGTTTTCCATGTCTGTGACTCTCTTTCTGTTTTACTTCACTTAGTATGATAATCTCTAGGTCCATCCATGTTGCTGCAAATGGCACTATTTTATTCCTTTTTATGGCTGAGTAATATTCTATTGTGTGTGTGTGTATATATATATATATATACACCACATCTTTATCCATTCATCTGTCAGTGGACATTTAGGTTGCTTCCATGTCTTAGCTATTGTAAATAATGCTGTAATGAACATTGGGGTGCATATGTCTTTCCAAATTATGGTCTTCTCCAGATATATGCCCAAGAGTGTGATTGCAGGATCATACGGTAGCTCTATTTTTAGTTTTTTAAGGAACCTCCATACCGTTCTCCATATTGGCTGAACAATTACATTCCCACCAACAGTGTAGGAGGGTTCCCTTTTCTCCACACCCTCTTCAGCATTTGTTTTTTGTAGACTTTTTAATGACGGCCATTCTGACCCCTGTGAGGTGGTATCTCATTGTAGTTTTGATTTGCATTTCTCTAATAATTAGCAATTCTGAGCATCTTTCCATGTGACTTTTGGCCATCTGTATGTCTTCTTTGGAGAAATGTCTATTTAGATCTTCTGCCTATTTTTTTGATTGGGTTGTTCCACTTCTTATCATTATTGAGACTATGGTATTGTGCCTAGAAAGATTCTCAAGCATTAAAATGAAAGGTAGAAAGACCTTGTCAGCCACAGAGCTGTTGATACAGAACAGCCTTATTGATTCCAAATCCCAACCAACTGTAACGAGACTCCAAAGAGTAAAGCTTGTTTCCAGTTTATTTATTCTTTAGCTAATCCTTTGAAACTCTCCATGAGAAGCTATTAATTGCATTTTTTCCCATTTTGATAGAATAGTTGAAACATCTATGGTTCATTACAAAGCAGTAATTGAATGAGTAGTTTAAAGGAAACTATGAACCGTCTAAATACATTGATCTAAATGTACTTCAGCTGGATCCTAAACAGCCAGGAGTTCTTTTTCAAGTTATCGGTTTTCTAGGGTATGGCTGAAGTTTCAGGTGCCAAATAAATGCCATGTATACACGCACCCACTCACACACATGCACGCACACATGCTCACACACACATTTTTGTGGTTGACTTAAATTCTTCCTTCAGAATATGAGAAGCTAGAATAAATGACTGCACAAAAATCTATTCGTTCTAAATTATGAACTAGATATAATTAATGTGAGAGCATTGTGTGGTGAATTGAATAAAAACCTTATTCTGTTGGAGTTACATTTTTCTCCTTTATAAGAAATCAAGGCATCATAAATCTGGAGGGTACTTAATCTTTCCCCTTTAAAATATATTTCTATTCAAGGAATGAAACGCGATGTTGGAAATCTTGTGTTTTGGTCCACGTTGGGATCTTCCGAATCCAGGTATATGTTAGAGGGGGTGGGAGTGAAGATTATTTTTGTTTAACTTCCCATCTTCCATCCCCTACCTGTACAGAGAAAGAATGCATTTCTCTAGAGGGAGAGTTCCATGAGAGCAAAGCAAAGAAAGTATCAGGAAGAAATCATAAATGCTAAAATTGGCCTATAAAAGATATATTTAAAGGCGGATTTTTTACAAGATTCTTATTTTATGGAAGTTTTTTTAAAAAAACTGTGCATTACGATAGCAGTCTTTGAACTTTTTTGCTCATTGACTCCCTAGAATTTTGTAGAAGTATGTATTCCTTCACACATTTTGTACTGATAGTTCAAAGCTTTCATTATAAGTGTAAATAGTTACAACTCATGCATTTTTGGCATTTAGTATTTACATTTAAAAAACAGAACTGTGACATCACTCTTTCAAATGTATCAAATGGCATTTAAATTCCATGATTCGATACCCAGTCATCCGCTTTTAAAAATACATAAGGAAGCTCTTCTTCAATATTTGAAAATTTGTCATTTTGCTAAAGTATAATTTTCGAGAGGTAAAACAACTCTCGTGCAGATACATAATAAAGATGGGCCAAAAATTTTATTCAACTTATTAAGAGGGAAGATACAGTCAGTCAGATACTGAGATCAGCTCAAAGAGTATTGCAGGACCGAGGTATTTAGAGGCGATTTAACATAGGAATGTTAGGGTAAGACTGCTGGGTTATACACAAAACTGGCTAACAGCCTATAGGACAATAAAGTATATCCTTCAGGGTTGTCAGTTGTTGAGAGTGGTGATCTAGCTGGACACTCAAGACCCACATGCTACTGTGGCAACAGGCACTGGCCACCAGCTTCATTCACCACAGGGGGAACCTGCAGGGACCGGGTGTGCAGGGGGCGCCGCCGGACGGAGGAGGGAAGGCGGGTCGGCCCCGCGCGGCGTCCAGGTTGCGCACTGCGCTAAGGAGGTGGCCGGGCTCCGGTGCGCTGGGGTCCCAGGGGTGTGCGGCAAGGCCCTCGGTGCCCTGCACCTGGCTCTCAGGGAAGTCCCCACGGGCGGGGCACACCGGCGGACCAACACCCGCCGCACTTCTTACTAGAAAGCGCTGCGGCTCATGCGCGCTCAGCACAGTCCGGCCAGCGGCGCATGCGCGCACGCACCCCGCCCTGCGCGATACTACGCGGCCGCCGCTCTTTCCCTCGCCGCGCGGTGACGTCACCGGTGGCCGACGCGCGGGGAGCCGGGCCTGCGAACGCCACCGCGTCCCACTCGCGCCCTCGCCGCAGGTAACGTCACCGGTCCCCGACGCGCGGGGGGCGGGGTCTCGGGTGTCTCCGCCTCCCGCACCGCACCATCGCTAACGGTGTTGTCATCGGGCCCCGACACGTGGTGACGCCATCAGGCCTCGACGCACGGTGAAGGGGCAGGGCGCGCGGGCGGAGCCTCAGCGGGGTCGCAGCTGAGAGGAGAGGGCGGGGAAAGGCGGCGAACAGAGGGGGATCCAGGAGGGGCGGGAAGGTGGCGGCCAGAACATGGCGGAACAGATCCCTCTGTGCCCGGTGCGCAGCGCGGCGGCCGCGGCCAACTGCAAACGCGCGGCCTACTTCAGCGCGGCGGGGCCCGGGCCGGGGGCCGAGCGGCCCAGCAGGTAACGGCGGTGCCGCCCCACCCTTCCGCCCAGGCGCCCCTCCCCGCCCGGTCCGGTGGGGTCCGCCCAGGGCGGCCGGCTCCGGAGCCCCGCGGGTGCGCCTGAGCCGGGGAGGGCGTCCACGCTCCGGGAGGGGCCCGGGCGCTGCCACGACCCTGGTGCGCGCCGGCGCCGGGCTGAGCGCAGAGGAGGAAGAGCCTCGGGCTCGGGGGGCTGCTCCCTCAAGTAGCACGGGCACCGCAGGTCCCACGGCACCCATCACGCAGTTGTTAGTTTCCGAGACCCGTACTGTGTCACCGGAGAAATCGCGAAGATGGCAGATACAACTTCCAGTTAGTTTTAGAAATACAAACCTTGTTGGGAATCACTTTCACAAGTGTAAACAGCAAGTGAAGACATTTCAGTTTGTTTACTAAGTGCACGTTTTACTTGAACGTGTACATACAAAGTACTTTGTGTTGACAAGAATTTTTGCTCTTAAGAATGGGAAACGGAGATTCAGAAAGGTTAAATTGTTACAGTTAGTAAGTGGTAGAATTAAACAGTGAAGACCTTTGATTTTTAAATGGAAGTCTCATACCCTAGTTGGTTTTAGTTCGTAGCTTATTTCTTACCCAAAGGGAAGAATACTACACTTATAAATGATAGAGTGGTTAGAAAAAGAAACTCATAGGAAGGGGAGATAATGCCTTTCAGAGTTGTTAAAATTTTATTCCTGAGCAATTGTAGAAGCAATCAGCCTTTAGTACATAGAGGGAAAAAGTACAGGTTTCAATAGCCAGTTGCTTCAGGATTCCAATTTTAGAATGGTTTTTGGTTTGGGCTATTTGAGAGGCTGTAACATGTAGTCAAAAGAATACATATTATACTGTTACAGAGCTGAATTGAATCTTGGTTCATTTCCGTATTAGTTAGCTGTTTGATCTTAGGTAACCATAAGCCCTAATTTCCTCTGCTTTACAGAGGCGGGGGGCAGTATTTTTCCTCATAGAATTGTTGAGGGTTACAGGAGAAGCTAGTAAGGTGCCCATTTTTAGTGTTTGGCCCTGAAGTGGAGAAGTATCGTTTTCTTTCTTCCCTGATATTACCTGGAAGAGTAATTGCTTAGGTAATCTTCTAAGTGGTTGATTTTAGGAGATATTATTTGAAAACGTGCCACCTATTTCACAATAGGTTTCCATCAAAGTTCGCATCTGTGAGTTTTTGCCTTATATATTTTAAGGCTCAGTCATTTGGTAAATATACATTTAGGATCTCTGTGTCTTCAGGGTGGAAACTTATTTTATTGTCAGGAAATATTTCTCTTTTTGTCTCTGGCAATTTTTTTTTTTACTCTGGAGTCTACTTTAGTAGACTGGTGTAGCCACATCTGCTTTTTGTGGATAAATGTTTGCATGGTGTTAGCATTCAACCTATCTAAGTTGTTGAAGTGAGTTTCTGTTGGATCATGTTTCTCCATTATTCAATCCGTCAATCTCTGTCTTTTGATTGGTATATTTAGGCCATTACATTTCAGGTAATTATTGATACATTAGAGTTTTTTATTAAGTTTTTTTTTTTTTTTTTGATGTGGACCATTTTTAAAGTCTTTACTGAATTTGTTACAATATTGCTTCTGTTTTATGTTTCGGTTTTTCGGCCCTGAGGCATGTCGGATCTTGGCTCCTGACCAGAGATTGAGGCCGTACCCCCTGCATTGGAAGGCAAAGTCTTAACCACTGGACCACCAAGGAAGCAAGGAAGTCCCTGATACATTAGAGTTTAAGTGTGCCACTTTATTAATCTGTTTTGTGTTTCTTCGGATTCTCATTCTTCTGTTTCTCTTCTTACTTTCCTTTTACTTGAACGCTCTTTTGATGTCGCTACAGTGTTTTTTGGTGTAGGTCTTTGTATAGTTTTTGTAGTGTTTGCTCTGGGTATTACAGTGTATGTGTGTGACTTACCACCGTAGTGTATTGGTATCAGTATTTTACTATGTGGAAACCTCATTTTGGTTCCTTTACCTCCCTTCTCCCCACTGCAATGTAAATATCATGTCCTGAGTATCAGATGGTGTTATACTCTTTGTTTAAATCATCAAATATGGTTTATAAAACTTGTGATGATAAGGATAGGTTATTGTATTTACCCATATTTTTGCTCTTTTTGTTCTTCCTTCCTGATGTTCCAGGATTCTCTTTTTTTATTTCCTTTCTATTTCAAGACCTTCCTATAGCCCGTCTTGAGATTTCATCTTAGAATGTCTTTATTTCTCCTTTATTCCTGAAAGGTAGTTTTATTGGGTATAGAATTCCTGGTTGACACTTCTTTTCTTTGTACTTGGAAACTATTGTTCCACTTCCTTCCAGCCTTCATAGTTTCTGATTAGAAGTCCACTGTCATTCAAATTGGTGTTCCCCATAGGTAACGCATCATTTATGTCTGGCTGCTTTCATGTTTTGATGTATGTTGGTGTGATTTCTTTGGGTTTAACTAGTTTGGTAGTCACTGAGCTTCTTGAGTCTGTTGTATTTTGTTTCCCCAAATTTAGGGAGTTTTTAGCCATTATTTCTTCAAGTCCTCTTTCATTTCCACCCCTTTCTCCTCTTCTTTCTGGACTCCAGTGATACAAATGCTGGATCTTTTGTTAGTTTTACGTAATTCCTTTAGGCTCTTTTTTCCCCCAGTTTCTTTTCTCTGTGTTGTTCAGGCTGTGTAAATTCTATTTACTTGTTCTCAAGTTCCCTAATTCTGTCCTCTGTCATTTTCACTCTACTGTAGATCCCATCCAGTGAAGTTTTGTTTCTACTATTGTATTTTTAAGTTTTATAATTTTTCTTTGTTTCAAGAGAATTTGAAATTGATTGTTGAAGCATATTTATGTTCGGTGCTTGAAATGCTTGGTACATAATTCCAGTATCTGAGTTAATCTTAGTTTTGGTGTCACTTGATTGTCTTTTCTAATTCACACTGTCAGTGTTTTGGTTCTTTGTATGATGAATGGTTTTTGATTGTTTCCTGGATATTTCGTCTATTATATTGGGAGAATGTGGGCCGTATTTATATCTTTTATTTTAGCAGATGATCACCCTGTTTAGATTTAGCACATAGGTCCTGGCCTACCTTTGTCGGCTATGGTTCCAATGACAGTTTAATTCTCAGGGTTGTGATTTTTGGTGTGCTTGGTTTATGTGGTGCTACTGGAGCTCGTACTTGTCTCTGCTTATGCTGCTGAGGAAAAGAAGGGATTTCCCTAGGCCCAGTGTCTTTTGGTGAGAGGTGGTGGTGTCATCCCATGTGGATGGCGAGGCTGTGTTGGCTGGGCAGTGGCTGTGGACGTACCCTCTCCATACGTGCCCACTGACTTCCCTGGTGTGTCTTGGTAGGAGAGGAGACTCAGCACCACGGTGGCCGGGAGGCTTTCTGTGCCCAAATCCTTTTTGCTGGTGCCCCTGGCTGCTCTGGGATCTTGGAGAAGAGGAGAGGCCATGGATAGAAGCCATTTCCTGAGCTGGCTGCTTCAGTCGTGGGGTTGCACTTGTTGGTGCTGCTGACCGCCCCCCACCCCGCTGAGAAGAGGGGTGCCTCAGGCTCATGGGGACACAGAGGCTTCCTGAGGCCTCTAACCTCTTGTTGTGGCAGGGGCCCTAACTGGTGCCACCTGGATGCCCTCGTGTCCCTGGGTGGGATAGGGGAGTCTCAGGCCCGTGGGAAAGGATGCCAATTCCCATGGCTACTTGTCAATCTTATCTTGCTGGTGGTGGTGGACTCTTGTTCTGCCAGGGGAGTAATGGCCTTCCTGGGCTGCCTTTTCTTGCTAGGTTGGGAGTTAGGCAATGCTGGGCCTGTGTCCTTCCTTTTGTCCGGTGGGGGCGTGTAAGACGTCCTGCCACTGTGTTCCTCCAGTTCTGCATCCCAGATCAGCCCAGCTCTCTTCCTCTCACTGCTGCCTTCTTCCTACCTTCCAGAGCTCTCCTGTGGTTGGCTCTTGCTTTATTTCCGAGGTTTATAGTCGTACTTAGGTGAGAGGAGCAGGGAGAAATGGATTGTGGCTGGAAGTTGTGCTTCTACATTATTTTGTGAAGTTTGGCTTTGGTTGTATTTTATCATGGTAACATTTACGTATAGTTTAAAAAGTTAATTGGTGGTAAAAGGCTTATGATAAGATACTGTGGCTCTCTACCCCTCTTCTTCATTCTCCCTTATCCCAGCCTCTCATCCCACAGGCAGTTACTTTGGACCCTTCTAGCTGTTTCTTCTGGCATTTACACATCTCCATTATTTCAGTGGCGTTATTCCTGACTTTGTCAGCATCTGAAACGACTACTTCTAAAGGCTTCCTTGATCTCAACCCCAGCCAGGATAAAATGGCATGCTCCTGCCAGGCTCCTGTAGGGCTCTGTTTCCCCTCATACCACAGATTGCACTTGACTATAACTGCTTCTCTTCTCGTTAGACTTTAAATTCCATGAATAGAGTGGCAGTGATGGTCAGATTTTACCCCTGTTACCTGGCCCCACGAGATGAGTAGGAAAATGTTCCCTTCTCTTTTACTTTCTGGCCCCGTGAGATGCATAGGGAAATGTTCCCTTCTCTTTTACTTTCTGGAAGACATTGTGTGAAGTTGGTGTTACTTCTTTAAATGTTTGCTATTTTCCAGTGAAACCATCTGGACGTGGAGATTTCTTTTTAGGGTGTTTTAATTTAAAATTCAGTTTCTTTAATAGTTATTGAGCTATTCAAATGATCTATTTCATATTTGGTGAGTTTTCATAGTTTGTGCCCCATGACCAATTGGTTTGTTTCAGGTAAGTTGCTGTATTTATGTGTGTAGAGTTGTTTGTAGTAGTCCTGTATTTCCCTTTTGATGTTGTTTCATTCAGGTGTTGGTGGTTTGTGCCTTCACTTCTATTTGTTGGTCATTCTTGCTAGAGGTTTGATCTTTTCAAAGATCCATCTTTATTTTACTTATTTTTTCTATCGTTTTCTTTTTTTCAACTTCATTAATTTCTGCTCTTTATTTTTTCCTTCCTTTGCTTACATTAGGTTTATTTTTCTCTTCTTTTCATTTCTTAAGGTAAGAGCTTGGATTATTGATTAGAGACTTCTTTTTTAGTGTAAACGTTTAGTGCTGTAAATTTCCCTCTTGGTACTGACTTATCTGTGTCCAACAAATTCTGGTATTTTGATTTTCTCTGAGACATCCTCTCTGACCCATGGATTATTTAGAAGTGTGTTTGGAAAATTTACTGTTATCTTCCTGTTACTAATATCTAGTGTGATTCCTTTGTGATCAAAGAACACACTTTGTGTGATTTCAGTTATTCTAAATTTGATGCAGTTTGTGACTGAGGATATGGTCTGCATTGGTAAGAATTCCTGGGGCTCTTGAAAAGAAAGTGTATGGTGCTGTTGTTGGGTGAAATGTTCTGAAATGTGATTAGATCTCGTTAGTTAATGGTGTTGAGTTCTTCTCTCCTTGCTGGTTTACTGTCTAGTTGCTGTATGGGTTGTTGAGGGTGGATAGTTGAAGTCTCTTGAGTGTAATCATGGACTTGTCTATTTCTTCTTTCAGTTTCATCAGTTTTTGCTTCACATATTTTGCAGGTCTGTTGTTTGGTGCATTTGCGTTTGGGATTGCTTTGTGTTCTTGATGGACTGACACTTTTATCCTTACGTAATTTCCCTGTCTGTCTCTAGTAATTTTATTGCTCTGAAGTTTACTTTAACTGACATTAATATAGCCACTTCTGCTTTCTTTTGATTTATGTTGGCCTAGTGTATAATTTTCCATCCTTTTAAATTCAACCTACTTATATTTAAAGTGAGTTTCTTTTAGTCTGTATATGGTTGGTTTATATTTTTTATCCACTCTGCTGATCTGTGTCTTAGAGTTGATGTATTTAGAACATTTACATTCATTGTAGTGATGGTTAGTTAGTGCTTACATCTGCCATTTTACTTTTTGTTTTCTGTGTTTTTTGTTTCTCTGTTTTCTTTTTCCTGCTTTCTTGTGGGTTACTTTGAACACTTTTTAGAATTCCATTTTGATTTACTTATGGTGTTTTATGTTGGATCTTCTCTTTGTATAAATACTATTTAGCAGTTCTAGATATTATATTATACATACATAACTCATCACAGTATGCTTGTGTTGATATTTTATCAATTTGAGTAAAGTGTGTAATCCTTACCTTACATCCTTTTATTCTCCCCTATTGGTAATGTAATTATGGGCATACCTTGTTTTATTATGCTTTGCATTATTGTGTTTTTTACAAATTAAAGGTTTGTGGCAACCCTGCATTGTTAGATGATGGTTAGCATTTTTAAGTAATAAAGTATTTTTCAATTAAGGCACGTATTTTTTTTTTTTTTTACACATAATGCTGTTGCACACTTAATAGACTACAGTACATTGTAAACATAACTTTTATAGGCACCAGAAGACCAAAAATTCATGTGACTCACTTTATTGCCATATTTGCTTTATTGCAGTGGTCTGGAACCAAACCCACAATAACTCTGAGGTATGCTTGTATCTTGTAAAATTACATGTAAATTTTACATATGTAAAAGTACTTAAATATTTCCCTTACATACAATTAGAATTGCACATCAGACAGTGTTATAATTTTTGCTTCATCTCTCAAACATAATTTAGAAAACTCAAGAGGAGATGGATGGTCTATTATACTGACCCATATTTTTGCTATTTCTGTTGTTCTTTTATTTCCTGATGTACCAAAATTCTTTATTTTATTGTTTCTGTCCTGTTTTAAGAATTCCTTAGCTATACTTTGAGGGTAGGTCTGCTGGAAATAAATCTTTTAGTTTTACTTCATCTGAGGATGTCTTATTTCCCCTTCATTCCTAAAGGATATTTTCACCAGATATACAGTTTGGGGTTGAGCACTTGAAAAATGTTATGTCACTTCTTTTTGGCCTGCATGATTCTTGATGAGAAATCTGATGTCATTGGAATGATTTTTCCTTTGTAGGTGAGATATCACCATTTCTCACTACTTTCAAACGTTGTCTTTAGTTTTCAGTAGTTTAATTATTATGGGCCTTAGCATAGATTTCTTTGAGTTTATACTGTTTCACTTAGTTTCTTGAATCTTTTGTCAAATAGACGTTTTTCAGCCTTTATTTGTTTGAATACTTATGTTTGGGACCTTCTTTTTTCTCTTCTTCTGATACTCTAGTGACACCTTGTGAGATCTTTTCTTTTAGTCCCATATGGTCATGAGTTCTGTTCATTTGTTTTAAGTCTGTTTTCTGTTCACATTGGGTGATTTCTGTTGTTCTGTCTTCAAGTTCATTGATTTTTCCTCTGTCTCCTTCATTCTGCTGCTGAGCCTGTCCATTCAGTTAAGTCTCTGCTATTTTTTTTTTCTTGTTTCAAAATTTCCAGTTGATACTAATTTATATTAGCTGTTTCTTTGCTGAGTCTTTCTGTTCTTTTGCATATGCTTCAACATGTTTGTATTGCCCGTTGAAACATTTTTATGATGAATGTTTTAAAACCCTTGTCAGATAATTGCAACATCTGCATCATTTTGATGTTAACATCTCTTGATTCTCTTTTCTCATTCAAGTTGAGATTTTTTGGTTTTTGGTGTAATGAGTGATTTTTGCTTGTATCCTGGACGTTTTGGTGTTATGCTATGGGGCTGTGGATCTTATTTAAGTCTTCTGTTTTATTAGTCTCTTTTAAAAAGAGACTCATGCTGAGAACAGCTGCCTACTGTCTGATTGTCTCTAAAATATTAGTACATTTCTTGGTAGAGGCAACACAATTTTTTTTTTTAGTGTTAGTTTTCTCATTGAGTGTCTACCCACAATTTTCTCTGAATCTTAAAAATTTTACAATTATCATGATGATAAAAGAATATTTTACTATTTGTAAAGATGAAACTTTTCCTTTGCTGTGATGGTTTGCAATTGAAAGCTTTTTTTTAAAATTTATTTATTTATTTATTTTTGGCTGTGCTGGGTCTTCGTTTCTGTGCGAGGGCCCTCTCTAGTTGCGGCAAGCGGGGGCCACTCTTCATCGCAGTGCACGGGCCTCTCACTATCGCGGCCTCTCTTGTTGCAGAGCACAGGCTCCAGACACGCAGGCTCAGTAGCTGTGGCTCACGGGCCCAGTTGCTCCGCGGCATGTGGGATCTTCCCAGACCAGGGCTTGAACCCGTGTCCCCTGCGTTGGCAGGCAGATTCTCAACCACTGCGCCACCAGGGAAGCCCTGAAAGCTTTTTTAAAGTACAGAATGATTAGTAAGATAGCATTTATCCAAGTACCCAGGCCCAGGATTCCTTGGAATCAGAGACATAGTCTTAAAATTTATAGAATTAATTTCCTTTACAAGGGCTCTAGCTCGCGTACGTTTACGACATTCTTCACACTTGCCAGCATGGAAATGTCTCACTTAATTTTCTAAACTGACAGTGTCAGCATGAAGATAGAGTTGGCGATTGGGACAGCACATTCTGGGCAACTGGAGTGTGTGTCCTGAGCTAACTGGCCTGCTCATCTGTAAATTTCTAGATTGACATTTACATATATTAGATATCGTACCATTAACTCTGATTCAGAAGTTTGTCTCCATTTATGTATAGTGTTGGTGTAATTTCTTATTCGAGAAGTTGGTATTCTCATCTCTTACAGAACATTGTGTAAGAGGAGTCAGTAACTCCAAGGTTACTGCATACACAGTGTGTGGCCGGGGCACCTCAGCTTGAGGGACTGCCTGACCGTTGTCCCTGTTGCTTGTTTTTGCTGCTGATGTCAAGGCACGCTGCTCTGGCGCTGTTCCTTTAAATTTTTTTTTTTTTTTAAACGATTCCCTTGTTCATCTCCTCTGCTGCTGTAGGAAGGAAGGAGTTCCAGTTTTTCAGAAGTTCATACGGTTTTGCTGCTCATTAATGACTCATCAGTGACACAGTTGAACTTGGAAGCTGTATTTGATGAAGAAAATGTACACATTTCTCTGTAGCATTTTGTCGCTTTGTTTTTCTGCGTTATTAACATGTAGGCAGAGAGGGGGTGTTTATTTTTCTTAAAGAAGGTTTAAGCATTAGGCATATTTTAAATGTTTTTCTCCCTTTAATATCAGTTGACTCTCAGAAATGTTTCTCATCAAAGTGGAAACAATAAGGCTGTTGGATACTTAAGGTAAAAATGTGAGTTTAAGGTAGTTATTGTATTGACCTACTTTTACTTAGATACATGTAAATTATTCATCTTCCAGTACTTGAATGTTTTGTTGAAAGTTCCTAATTTTTTAAACCTTTGGCAGCAGCTGAGATAGCTGTCTTCAGTTCTTACCGTGGTGGTACTCTTGGGCTCAGTAGCATCCGTTCTGTCGTCTTTGTTCACATTGTTTTTACTCATTTTAAAAATATGTTTCCAGAGTTATAC
The DNA here is from genome assembly GCF_965194805.1 of Balaenoptera borealis. Lineage (NCBI taxonomy): Eukaryota > Metazoa > Chordata > Mammalia > Artiodactyla > Balaenopteridae > Balaenoptera > Balaenoptera borealis. The sequence continues at coordinate 747,782 of NC_138875.1, read as the reverse complement.
TTAATTGCTGGAAGCGTTGATCTTTCTTGAGTGACAAACCAATTAAGTGTGTATGGCACCAGGCAACAAAGACAAGTTTAAGATTCTCTGCTTATCCTGTCTCTGAAAAATCCATTATTCATCATCTTATTGTTTTTAAATACTGAGGTAAAATTTTCAGTACAATAGGAAAATTGCTTTGGAAGTGGAATAAATTGCTTGCCAGCTCAAAGGCTCCATTTCTGAAGTTGAGGTTACTAAACATGATGTTGCTTATATTCATTATCTTTCAGACTCATTGTACTGCTTTTCTAGCATTAAACTTGATAAGATTGTGACTTTTGCTAAAAAACAACACAATGCCTAAAAGAACTTAATGAAAAAGACTAAAAATCTCATTTTGTATACTATATTATAATATATTTAAGTGGTGTTTTGAATTTTAATTACATTTTGTATAAATATTCATTTTCTAGTTGACTGTTTTAAAAGAAGTAATCTTACACAGAAGTAAGAAAAAAGGAATTTTTGAGAGGAAAAGTATTAGTTCTGTCTTAGATTATGTAATTTTTTGCCTAAACCATCTCAAATGATAGGTCGCTTGCTGTAGGGATGTTCAGTGATGGTATCAGTAGTAATTGGAGTTGTTTGTAGAAGATTATATGGAGAGATTAAAACGAGTATCCCTTTGATTAGTGGAGTAAGGTGTTCAAAAGAGAGGTGATAATAGTGACTGCTACTTCTCCTGACATATGCTTTCAGCCAGAGGTCTTCTGCCTTCTTGTTTTTAGTGATGATATGGTATTCCATCATGTACTAAAAGCAACTCTAATCGTTGATATTAAGGTTTTTCCAGGCTTTTGGGGTGATCGGCACAGCACGGTGATCATTATCTTTGTAGATATATCTTGTATATAGTTTTAATTTTATGAGATAATAGAACCTGTGCGTTAAAGTTTAATTGCATTACCAAAAAGAAAAAAAAAAAAAAGGCTTTCAATGCATCTTCACAAATTAGTCTCCAAAAAGTTGTTCGCATTCTTACCAGCAATTAAGAGTCCCTGGTTATCCAAGACTGTTGGCCATGCCAGATGTTAAGAAGTATTTTTTCAGTTGTTTTAATTTGCATGTTTTAAACGTCGTTTTTGAAAACAAAAATTCTTCCCAGGCTTAAAGCCTTCCACTGCCTTCCTCTTCCACTTTGAATTCGCGTTACGCTCTTCCTTTCGGCTTCCCAGTCTGTGGGGCTTGCCCCGCTGCATCTGCAGCTGCATTTGCCGCAGCTCCGCCCGGCTCGCTCCCTCCAGCCACACTGGCTGTCTCCCCTCCTGCAGCCCTCCAGGCTCTGCAGCCCCTCTAGGTCTTCCTAGACCTTGGTGTGCTTGGCTGCTTTTCATCCAGGTGTCGCTTCTTGAGACTCAGGCTCCTGGACAATCTGAGGAAGACCCCCTCCTGTCACTTCTGGTCTCATCACCCCCTTTATTGTCTTCCTAGCACTTTCCCTTTTGAAAATAGTTTACGTCTTGTTTTTGTCCTGTTAGTACCTAAGCTGTGTATGAGCAGGGGCTTCGTGTGCCTCTTTGCTTCTGTACCCGCAGGGACAGCGCTAGCACATAGTAGACGCTCAAGTGTTTGTTGTAAGGTCCTAATGCGGTGGAGTGTAATTTTCTAAGTATAGCTGTATTTCTTCCTTTGTGAATTGTCTTTGTTCATGTGTCATTCAAAGTGTTTCCTTTTTTATTGATTCTTATTGATTTGTGAGAGCTGCTTATAAAGAATCGTTTTTTCTGTCATGTGCTGCATATTTTTCCCCATTTTCTCATTTGCTTTAAAGTTTTCTTCTTTGATGATGCAGAATAGAGACCCCCAGAGTGCCTGGCCGCAGTAAGGACCCAGTAAACTTTAGCCATCCATTGTCCGGGGCTCCTTCGCCTGAGACGCCTGCAGGAGTTCTTTTTCACTCTGGTTTGTTGTCTGATTGACAAGCCTGTTCCCCGAACGATCGACCTCTTGAGCCAGCTTGCCCCGTGTGTAAGGGTGCAGCACGCTGGCTGTGGCAGCCAGCAGGAGGATGAGGAGAAGGGCCTCGTGGTAAGTGCAGGTGAAGCCGTGCGGCGGGGATTAGCTCGGCGCGCTGAGGGCGTGGGCGGCGGTGAGGGGGGTCCGCCTTCCAGCGGTGACGTGGCTGCCGGAGAGCAGGGCGTCACCGACAATAATTACGGAGGTCTGTTCTTCTTTAGAAAATTGTGGCAAAGTGTACGTAACGTAAGAGATACCACCTCAGCCGTTTTTCAGTGCCCAGTAAATGGCATTAAGTACGTTACCGTTGCTGTGTGACCGCCACCGCCATCTACCCACAGAACTTCCATCTTCCTAAACTGAAACTCTGTGCCCCTTCGACACTGACCTCCACCCTCCCCCACTGCCCGCTCGCCTCTGTCTACCTTCTGTCTCTGGAGTTGACTGCTCTGGGGACCTCATGTAAGTGGAGTCACGCGGTGTTTGTCTTCTCGTGTCCGGCTTCTTTCACTGAGCATTATGTCCTGAAGGTTCTCGTTGTAGCTTGTATCAGTTTTCTTCCTTTTCATGGCTGAATGGTATCCCATTGTGTGTATGGTCCACGTTTGTCTATGGACATTTGAGTTTTTGTTCTTTCTTGTAGTATGGTTTTCTGTGTTAATTGTCTAAAACTGGGAATTAAATGAATACATGTGAAGTGCCTAGATTAATGCCTGCGAGTCTGAGCTGTCAGTAGCTGTTCAGTGCCGGTTTCTTCTCCTTTTCGTCACTGTCATCATCCCTTCCACACTGAATTGTTAATCCGCAGGGTAGTGGGGGGGACGGGTCGGTGGCCCCCTCACTCAGTCTTCTGTTTTCAGCCCAGCCTCCCTTCCCCAGAGGAGCGGAGGGGTGGTTGCCTAGCTGGGTGGGAGGGGGGCTGCAGGTAAGGGTCCACATGTTTCTCTCAGCGCTTTCAGTTGGTTCTTATTCCAGCGTCCCTTCAGCCCCCTCCCAGAGGCACTTGCTGCTGCCGGTCTTCAGCCCTGCTAGGGTCCCGATCCCGAGGTTCCAATCCCTTGGTTCTCTGGTTTCTTCACTGCTGGCTTCAGACTCCATTTTCGTGGTTCTGCTTAGTTGTTTACCATCCATCCATCTGCTTTCCCCAGCTTCTTACATTTTGTTATCTCCTCTTTTGTTTTCCGTTCTTGTAGATTTACGCTTTGAAAAAAAAGCAAGTTTTTGGATATTGAAAGTAGGTTATGTATTTAATCTTCCATGAAAGATTAAACATGAAACATTTTAATCTTGAAACATGAAACAAGAAACATGAAACATTTTTTTCATTTTACACATACCTGTCTGATTCATTTTTCTCTTTCAGAAGACTGGTTTTCTGGGTTTCTTACTCTACATAGTGGCATAGACCTCCAACAGCTCTTATCACAGGAGACAGTAGCTTTAGTTAGCTAGGGAGACGGCCGCCTTCTTCTCAGCTCCAGCCGCGGAATTTTCCTGGACAGCCGTGGCTTAGCTTGGTTGGCTGCCTGTCCCCGACCAACCACAGGAGGGTTTGAGGTCCCAGGCAGCTACACAGCGGTCCTTCCCGGGTGGTGGGCGGGGTGGGCCAGGTTCCTAAGGGAAGAGGAGCTGGTGGGGCCAAAGAATAGATTCCCTCCCACTGCTGGCCTCCCAGCTCCTGCCCGTCCTTGGCGGGCCCGCTCCATTTACTGCCGCTGCCTGCGTCATGTTGCAGAGGCCTCAGACTGAAAATGAGTAAAACCAAACTCAGGGTTCTCCCTCTGCTGTCCGAAGCCTGCCCCTGCTAGTGTTTTCTGTCCTACTGAGCGGTACTGCCGTGCTTCTTCCCGTACAGGCCGGTCGTCCTTAGGCTCTCGTGTCCTCTGAGTTCATAGTCAAGCGTCACCTGTCTGTCTGCTCTAGCTCTTAAATGCCCCGAATCTACCCACTTCTCTCCTTTTTTCTCCAGCTCCTTTGTTCAAGCGCTGTCTGTCTCTGTCCTGGGCTCTTGCAGCGGCCTCCTGATTGGCTCCAGCTCTGCCTCGACCAGTTCTCCAGGACAGCCAGAGTGCAGAGTGAATCTCATGTTTGCCTCTCACCTGAAGTGGTTGTCTTTCCTGTGATTTGCAAGGGCCTCCACTGCCAAGTTCCTTCTGCCTTTCCAGGCTCGCGAGAGGCCCTGATCTTACGTCTGCGCGGGCCGCCCCTGCTGCCCCTCTTACCTTCCGAAACGCGTCCAGCTAGATGGAATTTTCCGTGCAAGAGGGGAGCAGCCTCGGCCATAGTTCATTGGTAGCGTAGGACCCCGTGTGACACCAGAGGTGATCTTCTTCCCCTTAAATAAGTAAATGTATTCAGCCCCAGTCTGATAAGGCTAAGGTAAATTGCTTCTAGTGTTTTTGGTATTTCTCATAGCTCTCATATTGGTGGGAGTTTAAATTTGCAGTTTGGCAATATGTATCAAGTATTTTAGAGCTTATGACTTTACATAACAATTCTAGTCCTGGGACTCTCTGAAAGAATTCATCTAAAATATGGGAGAAGTGCTGTGCACAGATATACTCGCTGAAATATTTTTTAATGGGGAGTTATAAATGTCTTCCCTGTAGGGATAACTGAGTAACCTGGTAAGTCCACTCGCTGGACTCTTTTTTAGTTACCAAATGTTGAGAAGATGGTACAGAAACTTAGGTGGGAGGTTGGCATTGGCCTTCACGTCCAAGGACTTTTTTCCATCATTGAATTCCATTTGGGCTTGGATTCTTGACAGCTAGGCACTTATTTTAAGAATAAAGTCTCATGAAGATAGAGGCTTTGGGAATCTTGCCTGCTGACCTTTTCGCGGAATCCTAGTAGGCGAGTGCTACATGGCACCGTTGCCACACACTCACATGTGCACCAGCACATACAGGCACCCACCCACCCATGCACAGGCCGCACACACGTGCACACGCACACAGGTCCCTGAAGGATGGCTGAAAAGATAGCTAACTGCAGACATAAAGCTTGTCATATACTGAAGGAGATGCATTTTACTGAAGTTCAGAGCAGAATGGAAATTGTGCTAGTGCTGTTAGATGTTCCTGATTATCTGGAGCAGCACTCATCATTGTCCATCCTTCTGTAGGCTTCTTTTCCAAAATGTCGGCTTTCGAGAGTGACGGGAGATCTAGAGAAAGAAGATAGTAATGATGGAGAAAATGGCAAGTGTCCAGGTGACCACAGGTCTTAGAGGCAGTGGCAGGAGAAAAGATGGAGAAGCTGTAGATGGAAGAAGTAATGGAGAGTGGACATCTATTCCAGTCTTAAAATTTCTGTCCTTTGAATATAGTTTCCCCAGTTGTTCATTATAAGATATTGCAAGCATACAGAAACATCAAAAGAATGGTCTTTTACGTAGATAGAACAACTACACGTGGAAGGCTGCTTGGAGGGTTCCGCTCACGGCACGGTAACGGCAGCTTTCTTGGACAGCCTTTCCTTTCCTGCTTACCTTGGTTAAGTTTTTTGCAAAGGAAAGTAGCATTATTGTGCAGTGTTATTTGTAATGGTCTGCTTCCCCTGAGGACAGCTTAGTATGAGGGAAAAAGAAAAGTGTGATTAGTAGAATTGGGCCAGCTCTTGCCCTAAGCGAGACCCGTATTGTACACAGAAGACTGCTTGGCCTGCCTCAGTGCTCTGTTCTTTCCTTTATCCAGGTACCAGCTGGAAGATGAGTCTGCCCATTTGGATGAAATGCCACTAATGATGTCTGAAGAAGGCTTTGAGAATGACGAAAGTGATTACCACAAATTACCGCGAGCTAGGATCATGCGAAGAAAGAGAGGCCTAGAGTGGTTTGTCTGTGGAGGATGGAAGTTCCTCTGTACCAGGTTTGTTATCCATTGCTGCCTAACCTCCTTCACACCAAGGTTACACAGTTATTTATAAGCTTAGCTTCTAAACACATTTGTTTCTATATCAAACTAAAGAAGCCGCTCTCTAAATGACATCATGGAGAGTATTAATAACCTTAGTCAAAACCAAACAGTGCTAATCCAAAAGGGACAGAAAGCCAAATTCACTTTTTTGTGAGATGTTTTAATGTTTAAAAGATGGAGGAAATTAGTGATTTTGTAATTACTGCATGGTAGAATTAATTCTGGTCACTGTATTGACATTTATAAACTGTGTTCCTTTCTTTTCCATCTGTGATTATAGAGGCGTCCCTTGGTATCTGTGGAGGACTGGTTCTGAGACCCAAATCAGTGGATGCTCAAGTCCCTTTATTTTTTCAGTTATACGTGTATATATATTTTTTCAGATTCTTTTCTACTGTAGGTTATTACAAGATATTGAATATAGTTCCCTGTGCTATGCAGTTGGTCCTTGTTGTTTATCTATTTTGTATATAGTACTGTGTATACGTTAATCCCAGACTCCTAATCTACACCCCCGCCACCCTCCCTGCTATCCCCATTGGTAACCGTAAGTTTGTTTTCTATGTCTGTGAGTCTGTTTCTGGTTTTTTTTTTTTTAAGCTGGGAAATCTTTTACTCCTCTGTTTCTGTTTTGTAAATAAGTTCATTTGTATCATTTTTTACTTTCCACGTATAAGCAATATCACATGATATTTATCTTTTCTCTGACTGACTCACTTCACTTAATATGATAATCTCTAGGTACATCCATGTTGCTGCAAATGGCGTTATTTTGTTCTTTTTTATGGCTGAGTAATATTCCATTGTATATCTGTACCACATCTTCTTTATCCATTCCTCTGTCGATGGGCATTTAGGTTGCTTCCATGTCTGGGTTATTGTAAATAATGCTGCAGTGAACATTGGGGTGCATGTACCTTTTTGATTTATGGTTTTCTCCAGATATATGCCCAGGAGTGGGATTGCTGGATCACATGGTAACTCTACTTTTAGTTTTTTCAGGAACCTCCATACCGTTCTCCATAGTTGGAGTTGTAAATTGGTTGTACCAATTTACATTCTCACCAACGGTGTAGGAGGGTTCCTTTTTCTCCACACCCACTCCAACATTTATCCTTTGTAGACTTTTTAATGGTGGCCATTCTGACTGGTATGAGCTGATACCTTATGTAAATCTGTCATGTACTGGATTGGTCTAAGACAGACAGTTCTGTCAGATCCAGGAGCAGGATGTGGAGATGTAGGTTTGAGAGCTGTTGTTACTGTCATGGTAGTGGAAACCACCCGGAAGGATGACATTCCTAAAATGGCAGCAGTGTGGTAGAGGCCCATGAAGGAAGAAGGAAAGGGACCCCCTGGAGAAAAGGACAGTGTTGGAAAGGAAGACTAATAATCCTTTTTTTAGGCAGCAGAAAAAATAGGGGAGGACGTGTGAAATAGTGTTGGAGAGGATGGCTTTTATCTTGACCTCAGTTGGGAACATTAGTTCATTTAAGTGAGGAGGTGTCTGGGATACACATGAGGACTAAAAAATGACAGAATTGGTCACGCCTTGGTAGAGACCATCAGTAATCGTGCATCTGTTGAGCCCAGCATAATTTCATTACTGTTTGCCCATCAGGGAGAAGCCTGAGCCATTACAGAACCAGCTGTGGAAGCGAGGGGTTGGGCAGTTACGGTGGGAACGGTGGCCAGTGTCGTGAGTTGAAGCGACGGCTGCGGCAGAGGAGCTTTGGGCGGTGCCACAGTTGCAGTCTGATGGGCGTGTGGTGTGTTCTCCATTAGTGTGGGGTGGGAGGAGCAGTGGGGTCAGACCCAGCGGTGCTGTTTGAGATGCGCATTCTCACTGCTGTTTACGGCCAAGAACTAGAAGAGGCCCTCTCCTGAGAGCCAAGGGCCAAGCCAGAAGCTGAACCAGAGCCTGACTTGACTCGCCAGAGCCTTTCCTGGCTCTTGGCTCCATGGACTGGGAAAAGCGCTAGGACGAGGAGGTGTGGTCCAAATGCGGTCGGTCCTGACTTGCGCTCTTCAAGTAGATAAGTGCCTGGTCTCACCCTCCTAAAGGGAACCTGACGTGGAGATCAGTGGGATTGAGGAGGCTGAGAATCTTACCTACTGTGCATGGAGGATCCCTGGATAACAGAGAGTTGCTAAAAACTGGGGACGTGGGAGTGGGTACTGATGGCCATAAAACTTTAAGGTCGTAGTCTCGTGCTCATGGTGTGGACTTCAAGAGGGCAGGCCGTGTTTTGGAAGTGGTACTTATCCATACCAGTCAAACAGTTGCCAAGAATTGTGGGCATTGTTGAATTAATTATTTTCGGTCTTTTACAGGATTTTGTTTTTACCAAATGGAACATAGCCAGATTTTGGATTTCATTTGTAATATTCCTTTTCTTAAGGAAGATATTAAGAATGTATTTGAAAATCTAGGTGTTAGTGGCAAAAACTAACATGTTTTGGGGATATTAAAACAGCTCAGTAATATATACTCGACACGTATGTAAAGTCTTTATCTTAGTAAATGGTGATCATGTGGGCAGAGCTGACCGAACCGTCGTGGTGGCTTCGCTCACGAGCGTCTCTTTCCACGTGGACGAGAGTGACCTGAGGCGCGGCCACACTTCGTGTTCAGTGTGCATCCGCTACACCAGGAAGTTGTTATGGAAATTAAAACTGCACCTTACAGAACAGACTGTACAGTTAGCAACTTGGATGGGTCTGATTTTCTTTATTCCTTATAGATTTCCAGTTTTGAATATTTGCTAACCTTTCTATTTTCTAAATACCAGGCATTATAAAAGTCAGTGTTATTAAGGTTATTAGGCGATGGATCAAAGAGTAGAAGATATATAAAATTACTTAGTTTAATTGCAGAAGAAAACGTTATGAATATTGTAAAGATAGATAGCAAATGTTAATGAGTTGCAGATATTTCATTGTATTTTTATTTGTAGATTCTGTGAGTAGTAAGGTTTATTTTTAAATTCTTCTTCTTCTGGGATTGAGTAGGCTTTAATTTCTTCATGGCTTAAGACCTGCCTTCTCATTTTTATTATTTGGCAAAAATTCCAACTCTGAGAAATTTGACTCTGAAAAAACTTTTTCTGTAATCTGTCTTCTAAACCTTGGAGTGTCCTCCACGTGGGTTACTGTGATGCACACCGGCATGTAGTTCTGGGGGACAGTAGTGCCTTTCTCACGAGGTTTACATTTCACTCGCTATCAAAAATCACTTTGTCCCCATGAAAGTGGAACCCCTGAATGGCATTTCCATATGAAGGGGGAGGGTATCAAATGCTAAGATTGTTCCCGGTTCTAAATGGCCTCTGCACTTTCAGTTAATCTGCAACACGTTTGGAGTGTAGAAACATGAGAAAATGCTGATCTCTTAAGAGGACATGAGTGCTGTGTCTCTTTTGGCTTGGTAACCAAAGGTACCTGTTGGATAGAATTAGTTATTCATTTATTTATTTGGGAAGGAGGCTTTCTAAATTTTGGAAGTTATTTAATTATGGCCCCTTAAAATTGTACAAGACAGGATCTTGGTATATAAAGATGTGCTTTATTTAGTATTGGAGTACTACTTTGATTGTAGAGGCATTTGCGAAAACTTACTAATACTAAAATGTTTTAAGAAAAAAGTGTAGTTTGTACACTATTGGATTTAGTTTCAATTTGACTTGACAGTGTAAGGCGATTTACATATAAATGGGAAAGTGTCTTCTGAACACTGAGTAACTGAGGAACCGTGCAGTGCGCATAGAACTGTTCCCGGGTAAAGCTCCGTATTTCTTTCTTCCAGGGACTCCTCTGCGTCTCCTTCTCACTTACCGGTAGTTACCAATATGTTTTACTCTTATTACTTTGCCTTCAAAACTTGCCCATAGTTTTACTTTCTCCCTTAGCTCTACAGCTCCATAAGGCTTACTTACACGTACTTTTTTGGTTACAAGTATTTTCTTTATGTGGGGGGTTTGTCTTCTCTTTCTGGTCATATTTTCTGTCTGCATAATCCGGTGGCAATGCTGGCGGAGCCCCAGGCTTTTACAACTTCGAGACTGTGTATTCATTTAATATTGTGGAATAGCGGGTGGTTTAACAGCGGCTCCCTAACCACTGCTTGATTCTGTCTTTGCATGAAGAAATCATGCTAAGATTTTAATTTGGTAATAGTAGTAGCAAAGTGTTATGAATAATTTAATTACATTTTGGAAGTCTAGGAATCTTAGTTTTTTCTATACAGGGTTATAGAGAAAAAATGAGCTGTTGAATATGTGTTTTTAGCCCCTGGTATTGTATTTAGTTTCTAGAGTATGGGGCTTTGAAAGTTAATGGGATGTTAGTTTCATGTGCTGCTGACAGTGTAGATGTTGAGGTTTTTATTCTAGCGAATGTTTACAGTGTCATGTGATGAAGACAGTGGTTTTGCATTTATAGAGCTTTTTGCCTGTAGAATATGTCGATACCAGCCTAAACTCTGGAAAATCCACATTTCCTAAGTTTTATTTATATTTTTTCAAACACTGAGCTTTGGCTAGCCTCCGTTTCATCTTAAGACTTGTCTGACTTTTGCACATTAAACCATTAGTTTAGATAATTATGTGTTTCAGGAGAAAAATTCATATCTGAATACATTCCTGGAGGATTTTTGCTGTATTTGAAATGCTGAAGGAAGTGTGCACACACGAGGACTTGCTGTCCTAGCTGTCGTGCTTGCCTGCAGAGTGCTATGTGTATACCAGCCCTGCTCCAGAGCTCCCCTGGGATGCTGAGAATATTCTAGATCTGCGACGTCCAATATGGTAGCCACTGGACAAGGTGGCTGTTGAGTCCTTGAAAGGTGGATAATGTGACTGAGGAACTGGACTTTTTATTTTACTTAATATTAATTAATTCCCACTAAAATAGCCACATGTGGCCAATGGATGCTTTATTGGACAGTAACTTTTTGTGCCAATTAGTGTTATAAGTTTGGAGACATTTTGAATGTGACAGCGAGAGGCAGCGTAGTGACGGCAGAGCTCTGAGTGCTTCCCCTGTGGCAGGCATTGGGCCAGGAGCTCAGAGCGTGTCACCTGTAATCTCATCAGCGCTTCTGCGGATGAGGAAACAAAGACTTAGACCAGGGGACCACCCCAGGGCCACTTGCTGGGAGTTGTTTCCAAAAGCGTGACCTTGAAGTCCATGTTTTTCCCATGCAGTCTTGTTGCCTGCTCATACATTTTTCATGTATTTCCATCATCTGTTGAATGGCTGCCGTGCTGTGTGCTGCGCTAAGGACAGGCCGTCTGTGAAGATGAGCGGGAGCCGGCCTGCCTGTTGTTCTCGCGGCAGGAGGAGCACGGGGTTGAGTGGGGATCGAGGTCCGGGCTCTGGGTCAGCCCTGCCCAGTTGTTGCGTGCACATCGCTCACTGACCTCTGTGGCCTCGGGTTTTCCCTTGTGTGCCGTGTGGGAGTTTGGCGTCTGTGAGTGTGGTTGCGGGGGTCCGAGACGAGGAGCTGGTGGTGTAACTGGACAAAGGCGGGCGGTGCGCGCCCTCCCTCCCTCCCTCCCAGCTGCGGGAGGTGCCCCAAGGAGAGGCGCGGGTCCGCCAGTTTGGTTCCGCGCGGGTGTTGGTGAGGGGGCTTGGGCTGGAGGCGATCCAGGTCCTACTGTAAAAGCAGCAGGAAGGTGAGAAATAGTAGTTTGAAGCTTATTATATTTTATTTGAAGCCTTACTTAATTTTTGTCTCATACAAGCATAAACAAGATCAAATATTACCAATATTGACTGAGACCTACTTGACCAGTCCCCTTCGCCCAACCAACAAACAGTAAGGATGGGAATACTTATTTTGACAATCTTAAATCGTTTAATACTACTGTGATTTATAACTGTTGGGGATTTAAAAGTATGCTTTATGTGTGGAGATGCTCTCCGTTCTGATTTATTTTTTAAAAAGTGATGGCAAGCAGTGATAAGAAATTTCTATTCTTGCAGAGTTGGGTCTTCTTTGTCTGCTCCAGTTGAAGCAGAAGACGGGGTGCGGGGAATGTTTTAACGCTGATCTGCTTGGTACGCATTGGGCGTTCCTGGACCCCCCCCACGGGGTGGCTCCTCAGGACGGCAGAGCCTGACACTCCTGCAGGCGATGAGTGTGCCCACGCCAGGAGGACAGGGCAGCTTCCAAAGGGCAAAGCTCCGTCCTTCCAGGATGAAGGTTTTCTGAGCACAGCCAAGAGCTAGGTGGATACGTAGTAGGGATATACTGATTTCAGTTTAAACACATGAGGTATTCCCTCATTCAGGGTGCTGCTGTGGGTGATTTTAAAGTAACACATCTGAGTGTGTTAAAGGGAAGAAAGACATGCAGTGAAGTTGACACATAAGTCCTGAGGGGTCAGCCTCATCTTATAATCTTACCTTCTAAGGCTGTCATTATCATGCAGAATTTCATGTTAACTTTTGAGCTTACTTTGTCACAAAGTGAAGTTAGGAATTTCTGCCTTATCCTTCTGGCTTGCGGTTCTAGCCTTAGCTACATTTAGAAGATGAAGTTTAATAACTTCCCTTCCCTTAATAAACCGTTCGGAGTCTTTCTCTACATTTTGGAAATTTTAATTAAACTGAATTGTTAATATTGAAGTTTAAATTCAGGATTATTTTATGCTTAATAGAGGTGAATTTGATACCTTTTCATCATTTTCTGAAGTATTTTAAGAAAAGTTATCCCACTAGAAACTTTATACTCTCTCTTCAAATATGATGGTTTGGATGTCCAGGAAGGAGAAGAGTTTGTGCTCCTGGAACCCTGAGCAGGGTTGGAGCAGGGTAGATTTAGATTAAAATCTTCATTGCATAGATGAAGGTAGTAGCCACATGGAAATACAATCAAGCTTTTATTACCATTAGAACAGTCCAATAAACATTGGTATCCTTTCTAAATACTGAATTGAGCCGTATGTCTTAATTTTATATTAACGCTATCACTTAAAGGAGGAAAGTCATCACTTAAAGGAGGAAACAAGTGACTACTTAAGACAAGGGGGTGGGTCACATCCTAGTTAATTGACGTCTGAGAGCCTTTATCACTGAATCACCAAGTGGTGTATTGAGAATTACCCATAACATATGGTGATTCTTTTCTCAGCATGTAAAGCATTGACTGCTTCAGAATGTTAATGGTTTTATTTTGCCAATAAGAGGGTCTAAACTGGGAAGATAATTTCCCTGAGGTTCTAGGAGTCATTGCACACTTATACATGCTCCTTCAGTATCTTCATATCAAATTTAAATTAGTATAGCTGACCTGTTTTAAGAAAACCCTTACAGATTAACAGTAGATATGCTGTTGGTGTCTGGTAAATATAGAAACAATCAGTATTGGCTCTAGATATGTAGAATTAATTCAAAAACTTGTGAAAAAGCATACGCAATATGTATCTTTTGTTTCATGCAGCTGCTGTGATTGGCTGATAAATATTTGTCAAAGAAAGAGAGAATTGAAAGCTCGTACAGTGTGGCTTGGATATCCGGAAAAGTGTGAAGAAAAACATCCCAGAAATTCTATAAAAAATCAGAAATACAATGTATTTACCTTTATACCTGGGGTAAGATTGTTAAATTCTTGAAAACGGGCTGCATATCAGAGATTGCTAACTTTGTTTTCATTTTTTTCCCTCATTAATTCTGTCGTATCCAAATCAGAGTCCTTTTGCTTTGGAACCATGGGTGTTTCGAATAATTGTTAAGTAATTCATATGCATTTGTAATAGCCACATGATAAGAGTTCAACTCAAGAAAATATATAGTTTGATTATTGCCTTCAATTCTACATAAACATCACATTTATATTATTGGTAGAAATAACCAAGTAAAGCTAAATAAAATTATCAGAAAATAAGTCATAAATTTTGTTTGGCTGGGAATTTGTTTGGTGGCAAAAGTGGAATGATCTAATGTTTAAAGCCTGCCAAGGCTGTCACAATGAAAGTAAAATAACTTTTTACACAAACATGACTCCGTAACAAAATATCTATAAGCATTTGTAGATTTCTTTTCTACTTCACATTGTAAATTTCAGGCCTTGTTGTATTGTTATATCCGTAGTTATCTTTAATTAGGTATTATGCTAAATTTCAATTCTGAAGTTTAAATATTTATTACTTTTTTTGTTGCCTGTGATATTTCTGGCTTAAATTATAAAACTGAGATTATATGTATTTAGAATAGTGGAATTATTTTTGCCTTTTGTGCATCATTCCCTATTTTAATAGACATTTATTTATCTTTCTAAAGGCAAAAGAAAGCTGGCACTGATTATATTTCCAGTATCAAAGTTTTTGATATGTTCTAGGTATTAGCTCTTATGCTATTTTGCAAAAAAACCCCTCTTGATTATGTGAAATGAGGGCTGCTTTATCTTTCATGTTTTTATTTAAATAACCATGCTGACTTTATGTTGGGCATTGATCAGCCCTCACCACCACCCCCATCCGTCCAGTAGTTGTCAGATGCTTGATGTCTAATGTGCTCCTTTATTAAAACACACAAAACTAATGGCTTCATAATTAAAAGACTGATCTTTTGTTAGGACAATAAAGTGTAAACTCTCTTTCAGGCAGATAAATATTCTCATCTTTATTGAATGAAGCTACTGTTTTCTCCTTAGGTTTAAATTATTAAATACTCCCAGATTGGCTAAGTATTGTACATTTTCCTAAAGCCCTCCAGAAGTTCACTCAGCAGACAATAAAGTCTTGATTGCAGTGGTTTAAAGTGGATCGTGCAGCTTAGTTTTGATCCGAGTGAGTTCACATGGCTGCCAGGATGGCTGTCCGGAAGAGACCTGGTGATGTGTCTGTACAGCTGTTACCGTGGGAATGACTTTTTTCTTAGATTGTCTCTTACATTAGTCTTTTCATCTATAACGTAGTATTTTAGAAACATTTGGTAATTGCACAGTAGGAATTCTATGCCATTTTTAGCACGAATGGCAATTTCTGAATTGCTAATAGATAAACTCTATGCTGAGATTTTAAAGAAATCACTGAGGAAAAGGAGTTTTCTCTCCTGCTAAGATTAATTTAGGAAATGATTCAAAACATTTTTAGACAGCAGTTGAACATGATTATGAATATAAACGTGTTATCGATGTAACTGATTTTTTTAGTCATACACGTAACTGTGTGATGATGTGTATAACTTCATTATATAAAAACTGTGGTTCCAGACTCTTAAGTCAACAATAAGTACTTGACCCTTTGCTCTGCCCTTGTTAAAATTTCTGTGCTTTCCACATTGTATTAAAAAATGGCATCCCAGGAGATTTTGATTTGCAGTTAGCAAGTCTGTAAGTTTCATTGTAATTGTAGTGTTGAAGGTCAGCTACCATATATCAGCTATCATATAAAGAATATGCAGGTAGCTGTCTTCCTGAAAATTGGTCTGTAATTTACATATTTTTATATTTTATCATTTCTTATACTTTGAGGGAAGTAAATACAGGAGATTAAAGTAGGTTTTTTTTGTGTGTGAAGTCATACCTGTACATGATTTGCTTGTTCACTCGATCTTTGTAAAGCTGCCTAGATGTCCACATTCAGAAAGCGTGGCTATCATGTTTTATTGTTCACCATTTCATAAATACAAGGTTAACACCACTTTTCCATAAGCTTTTCTGAGTCGATACGAAGAGATACATTTGTATATCTATATTAACTGACTTACTAACATTGGGAAGGTTTTGCTGTCTCATTTGGTGTGCATGTAAAGATTTATAGAAGATGAGTGTGGGAACCTGGAAAACTGCATACAAGAGAATAAGAAACTTTTAGAGGACACAACATAGTTGAAAGTTCTAATTGTCTTTTTTTTCAGTTTATTTTAAATATAATTTGGGGTAACCTTAGCTCTTTTTTGTGAGTTAGTTATTGGAAAGCCATTGTCAAAATTAATGTATTGTGACTCAGGGCATATTTTCACTGTTTGATGGAAATATAGTTAGATATTATGTTGATTTTAATTATTTAATTAAGGTATGAAAGATTTTCCTTGAAGAGATTATGTTAATTTTTTCTTTTTCTTTTTAGGTTTTATATGAACAATTCAAGTTTTTCTTGAATCTCTATTTTCTGGTAGTATCCTGCTCACAGTTTGTACCAGCATTGAAAATAGGCTATCTCTACACCTACTGGGCTCCTCTGGTAAAAAGACAAGATTTTTGAAATTAAGCGAAATTATTAAGTATTTAAAATATAGCTTTAAGAGTTGAGATGGTTAAAAGATAAATCAGTCGGATTTTTAAAATGTGATGTGTTGCTGTGTGTCACTGAACTTTTGTTGCAAGGTTTCACAGAGCCCTCTGCAGCCCCACAGCAGTGTGAGGGCAGCCTGCTGCACCAGGTTGGCTGGAGAAGCTACAGAGCGCCTTTGCTGGTGGGGCTGGGCGTTCTGCTGGGCCCTAGGGTGGCAGCTGTGTGTCCCCGGCCCCGCTGCCCCGTACTGGAGGAGCTCTTGGGAGAGATGGGGCGGGCCTGTGCGAGTCTGCTCAGCACCTCTGACGTCCTGACGGACGGGCAGCTTCTCCCTCCGCCTGGTGGCGACAGTTCTGACGCATCTCGGTGAAGTCTGACAGCTGCCGGGTGACAGCTTGGGGTGGGACATTTTTGGAAAGGCAGATGATGTTTGTCATGGCATATTTCCATTTCAAACATGCTGTCTTGATGGTTTTATACTGTGTGCAGATAGTTTTCATTGATTTTCAGTTGACAGAGGTAAGACGTATGTCTCCTTCCTTCTTCTCACCTAGAAAGAGGTACTGCTCCCTTCGGTGTGCTCCCTTCTGGGCAGAGCACCAGTGTGATCTGGGCAAGAAAGCATAGCGAGTGAGGTGATTCCTGTAGTGAGGGAGCAGGGCGGTGCTCAGGTTTCCCGCCTTCAGAACTGGAAATCGGAGCCGTATGCTCTCCACTTGATCTGTTCTGGTTTGTGCAGCCCTGCCGCCTCAGAGACTGTGCTCTCAGATGCAGCAGGAGAAGTGGAAGCGGGGTAAGCTGAAGTCCCTCTCCGGTTCCTGTTCACATAGACTTCAGGGTAGCGTGGCTCTGAGCAATGAAAGCAGCTTATGTGTAATCTAGATACAAAATTACTGAATAAATGAATACCTTTTCCACTTAACTGAACTCGCCAGATCGACAGAGACATTGGTGCTGATGACGTAAAGCTGTGATTCTCATCCACTGTTGTGTAAACATAAATCTCTATAGCCTTTTTGGAGGATGGTTTGGAAATATATATAAAATACTTTATAAATGGATTCAGCATTTTTATTTGAGGAATTTATCTTAAGGCAATAATGATCAGTCACAGAGTCTAAAGAATGTCTTTACTAATGTCTATTATTATTCTTTTAAAAAAATATTTATTTATTTATTTTTGGCTGAGTTGGGTCTTTGTTGGTGCGTGCGGGCTTTCTCTAGTTGCGGTGAAGGGGGGCTACTCTTTCCTTGCGGTGCGCAGGCTTCTCATTGCGGTGGCTTCTCTTGTAGCGGAGCACAGGCTCTAGGCGTGCGGGCTTCAGTAGTTGTGGTTCATGGGCTCAGTAGTTGTGGCTCGCGGGCTCTAGAGTGCAGACTCAGTAGCTGTGGTGCACGGGCTCAGTTGCTCCGCGGCATGTGGGATCTTCCCGGACCAGGGCTCGGACCCGTGTCCTCTGCATTGGCAGGCGGATTCTTAACCACTGCGCCACCAGGGAAGCCCTATTATCCTTGATGACAAAACTATTTGAAAAGTCAAATGTCTAACGCTGGATTGTTTAACTGTGCTGTATGCCATGCATTGTGGGAATACTGTGCTACTGTGTACCTTTGAAAATGATGTTTAGAAAAAGTAATAACACTGCAGGTGTCCATATTAGAATAAATGGGGAAAAGTGGGTTAAAATATGTATGGAATGAAATGCACAATTCTTTGATCCGCCCCCACTGAGTCCGTTTCTGTCCAGCGCTACTCAAAGCAGTGTTGATTCAATAGTGAATAAGAGAAACCCTGTCCTAATAGAGCTTATATTCTGGGGGAGAAAGACAATTTAAATCATCCGTAATGCCAGGAAGCCTGCCATGAAGCCGTGAAGCCAAAAATGTAAAGCAGGATATGAGGGTGGAGAATGACCGGGTTATTTTAATAGGATGGCTAAGGAAGTCGCCTCTGATGGGGTGGCATTTGATGACATCTGGACGATAGGAGGGAGTGAGCGGGCCGTGTGCAGAGCAGGTGTTGCAGGCAGAGGGCACAGTAGTTGCACAAGGTCTGGGCGCGCTGGAGTGTGTGGACGTGCGACTGTGGTGGGAAGGGGGTCCCGAAGGGCGCTGGGCACTCAGATTTCATCCTGAACGGGATAGGGGCGTGTGTCTGTGTGTTGCATATGTCACACGAGGGAGAGCACTGAAGCTTACACCACAGTTTTAAAAGTTGATTTTAAAGCCACACAGCCATGGAGAGGGAACATAGGTGACTTTTCCTTCTTTCTTTTCTCTCACTTTTCTTCTCATTGGAGGTAACCTCTATTCTGAATTTGAGATTAAATTGCTATGTATCTCTTAATAATTTTGCTACTTATGTTTGTATTATTAAAACAAGATGCACTGTTTCTGCATGCTTTAAAAATTCTATGTAACAGTTGTCTTACTCTAAGTATCCCTTTGTAACATGCTTTTTTGGTTTTACATTGATTTATAAAATTGATTCACGTGGATACATACATATCTAGTTCATTCGGTTTTTCACTTCTCTAAAGTATTCCATTGTATGAATGTATGACAATTGATTTGTCCATCCTCTTGGGAAAGGAGACTTTTAGGTTGTTTCTAATTGTTCTCAATTACAGACTGATGCATGATCAGTCGAATTGTGTGTTATTCCTTACGCACTTGTGCCAGAAATTCTGTAGGCTGTATGGGCCCTCATTAAATGTGCTGTTTATTTTGTCCATTTTCTAATAAAAGCAGCCTAGCATTACAGAAATTTTAGAGCATAGAAAAAATACTTGCTAATGCTGAAAACACAAACTTATTTATGGTTTTCATGTGTTTATTTCTAGCCCCTATTTTCTATTCTTAGCTGTATTTAGCACTTAAATACTATTTTCTACCTTGGGTTAAATTAATTTTAACTCAAACAATGAGTATCTGAGAACACAAATTCTTCTTAAAAATCTAAAGTAAAATATATTCATTTGTATTTTGCTTTTGTCTTTTGCCCTTATTAACTCTGATTTAACTAGCTTTTAACCAAAGAAAATGTTCTGTTTTGATGGATGCTTTCTGAAGAATTCAGTGTTGTCTGTTCACAGGTGGACCTTGTGGACCAGGCTTGGACTGAGCGCACAGCATACACGGGCCTCTCTAGCGTCTCTGTTCTCTTACGAGAGCTCATTTCCACTTCTAGCTTGGATGTTAGGTCCTTTAACTTGAGTTCTCTTGAAATTTTTTTTGACATGAAAAATAAACTTTATTATATTTATTTATTTATTTATTTATTTATTTTTTTTTTTTAAGATTTATTTATTGATTCATTCATTGATTGATTGCTATGTTAGGTCTTCGTTTCTGTGCTAGGGCTTTCTCTAGTTGCGGCAAGTGGGGGCCACTCTTCATCGCGGTGCGCGGGCCTCTCATTATCGCGGCCTCTCTTGTTGCAGAGCACAGGCTCCAGACGCGCAGGCTCAGCAATTGTGGCTCACGGGCCTAGTTGCTCCGCGGCATGTGGGATCTTCCCAGACCAGGGCTCGAACCCGTGTCCCCTGCATTGGCAGGCAGATTCTCAACCACTGCGCCACCAGGGAAGCCCCAACTTTATTATATTTAGATAAATACCTCAGCACGAACCTCAGTATCCACATCAGGGGACCATCATTCTGCTGTGATGATGTGTCCGTGCTCCAAAGACCAGAGGAAGGCCCCTCCCCTTCCTCCATCCCGGCCGCTGCCTCTGACACACGGGCGGGCGAGGGCTGCCCCGCTCCCCTCTGCCGGCCGCCGCACCCTCAGGCCTCCCTTCCCACCCTTCCCTCTGCTCCTCAGCTTGGCAGCAGCCACGGGTGATGCCTTTTCTCAGAAGACACAAAATGAAGATTTGTTAGTGTCTTTGCTTGCCCTGTTTATATGCATTTTAACCTTTGATTTGGCAAGAATCTCAAAGAAGTTGATGGGCGCATTAGGCTCACTTTTGAATCCACGAAGCTGACTTAGGGTATATTGGTTCTTTGATCCAAACTCACCTCAGAACACCTTTTAAGTTTTTGAAAATTTAGATACTGTCTGTAGAAGATCTTTTTTATTAATCTGGGCAAAGGTAAAGAACCTTTAAACTAAATCTAAATCTAAAATATATATGTGTATTTTTTTCTTTTTTTTTAACCAAGGGAAGTATTCTTGATTTCTTCCTAAGCCCTTGTTCTTTCTATGCCTGTTTATCTTACCCTGTCCCATGCCCAGGGCCTGGAATAGCAGGTGATCTTTATATCCACATTGAAGCTTTTGACATCTTTTCTCTGCTTGCACTCTAAGGTTCTAGAAGTTGCTCAAAAGAGGAATCAGTTAGCATTTGCAGATTTCTGCTAGCCAAAAACCTGCCAGTGAAGCATAAAAACATCTTGAAGCTGGTGATTATGAAATCTTACGTCTGATGTCCACTCATTTTAAAGAAAACAAGTTAATGCAAACTTCATCCCTCTGCTCTCTATCTAAAACTGGGATGTTTCTGAAAACAGTGACAGCTTAATTAATAATCTCTCTATTTCAGTTACTCCTGGCAGTGTTATTTACTGGCTGCAGCTCTGAACTAATTTCTGTTATATTTTGTTATATAATAGAAGAGTAAACTGAAAATAAAGTGATTTCATTACATTATTGGATCAGAATGAAGATTACCTTTCATACTGTTCAGATTTCAGAATACTTCTTCAAGGCAAAGCTGCTGTAATCAGAGTAACAAAATGGATTGTAATGCTTCTATCAAAATTAATAAGGTGGAGTAGATCTATCCATACAAAAGATTTTTAGATAAAGAAAATATGGATTTTTAATCTGTACATCTTCCACATAAAATATCTTCCTGGTGCTCTGTTAATACATAATTGGAAACCAGATAGGCTGTGTAGGTTGGAAATCAGTCTGTGGGGGACTCTGATTTTCAGTCTGATTTTAAAATCCTTCCTTCTATCCACCCTTTCTTGTGAGTGTCTCTGTGAATTGGAGGTGTGGGCAAAGTATGCAAAGGAGAAAACAAAATCAATCGTTTGGAATCCTGCCATCCAGAGACAACCACTGTTTACATGAACTTTGTGACCCTGACAGAGTTACTTTTTGTGTTTCAGTTTCCTTATCTGTAATTTAGAGCTAAAGGTACGTGTCTTGTAAGGTTTTTGTGACATTTAAAAGGTAATTCATTTAAAATACGTAGGAGTGTCTGGCATATAATAATCCCTCAAAGGTAAACTGATGTGGTAACGTAATCAATGAAATCTTTTTTCTCTTTCCTAGATTATATATTGTTTTGACACTCACTCCACATGGTTCCTGGGTTATGTGGAGGAATAGAAAAGAATCCCACTTTGTGATGTAAGACTTCGTCCCGGGCTGTGGGCAGGCCATGCGAGACATTCTTGTCATCCAGTGCTGATGCGCCAGTGCTGTTGCTTCTGGGGGACAGTCTGTCTCTGTGACCCTCCTGAGTGCAGTGTTGGTTTTTCTAGGTAGCAGTGCTGTAGCCGACATCTCTGAGCTGGGTTGGTGCTGAGGTCATGGGCAGGCCCAGCTGCTCCTGCAGGAGACTTGTGTATCCACATCTTCCCTAAACCACCCATCTGTTATGAGCCCAGACCTCTTCTGAGGTCTTAACCTCAGAAGATGTAAACTTGAAAAGTAGAGGCCCATTGGTTGTAACTCCAGTGGTCAAGAAGGAAATGGTGGCATCAGCTTGCCTTTCCTTTGATCTGTTTTATGTTCCTAGTCTGGTCACTGGGCGTCTTCTCAGAATATATGTGCTAGAGGTGGGCATGACGGTGTGGGAGGGACCCCTCTTGGCTGTTTCTGGTCCTACCTGTCTATTATGTATCCAGAGGAACCTTAGACTTGGAATGTGGTCTGGAGCAGCTTAGAGTTGTCAGCAGTCCTTGCCTGTGACCAGGACTCTGCTTCCTCTTAGGAGTGTTGAACTCCTGTTTTTAGAAGTTGGGACCTGCCCCTCTTTGGTGCATCTTCTCTAATATTACCACATTAGAAGAGGGAGCTTACTTTCACTCCTTGAGTTCTTAGGAGCACTAGGAACTAGCACATTTTTTGTGGTTTATAAACTTAATAAATTCAGAGTTAAATTTTGCTGTCTTTAAGCCGTAGGTTTAAAGGGTAAAAATTAGATTCATCTGGAGAGTTTAAATACCATTTGTACGTCGGGTTTGGGGGGGACCAGTTCCCTGGAGATCAGAGGTAAAGGTACATATTTCAGGTAGGGCCTGAGCAAATCTGTGTTGCAAACAACTGTCTGGGTGATTCTGATATGCCTGCCTGATAAAAATCACTTCTTTAAAAATACTGTCTTCATTGTATAAATGATGTATTCCTGAAAGTCATTCTCCTCTTGTCTCTGAAGGTGAGTCAGTCACAGGTAGAGTTTTAAGAAATTACTTCCACACCATCACATGAGTCTGTAACAGTGAATATTCTGCTACACGAGAGCGGCTGCTTAGAACTGTATTGTTTGGATTCATAGATGCATATTTTTCATGTTACTGAAATCGTGACTTATAAACGGTTTATATATTTAAAGTGATATTGTCTTCCCACCAGGACTGTTACTAAATTAATAATGATGTATCTTTTTTTAAAAATAAATCTATTTATTTATTTATTTATTTATTTTTGGCTGCGTTGGGTCTTTTGTTACTGCGCACAGGCTTTCTCTACTTGTGGCGAGCAAGGGCTAGTCTTTGTTGTGGTGCGCGGGCTTCTCCTTGCAGTGACTTCTCTTGTTGCGGAGCACAGGCTCTAGGCACGGGGGCTTCAGTAGTTGTGGCACGTGGGCTCAGTAGTTGTGGCACACGGGCTCAGTAGTTGTGGCACACGGACTTAGTCGCTCCATGGCACGTGGGATCTTCCTGGACCAGGGCTTGAACCCGTGTCCCCTGCATTAGCAGGCGGATTCTTAACCACTGCGCCACCAGGGAAGTCCCAATAATGATGTATCTTAAAATCAACAGCATCTTTGAATTAGGGAAATAAAATATTTCATCATATAAGAGTATCATAAATTTCTTATTTGGACTTTCAGGTTTCCAGTTTTTTCATATTCAGTGCTGGGATCCTTGATTTTGTTTTATTTTTTTCTTTAGGCTAAGTTTTTAGAAGTGAAGCTGCTTGGTTAATATGTGTATAAATTTTAAGACTTTTGATAATACTAAATTTCTTAAAGCTAATTTTTTTGATATTTATGCTTTTATTTTATTTTATTTTTGTCTTACCTTTGCTAACCCTAGCTCTAATAAAATGATGAATTTGCATTCAAGATAAGAGTACTTCTCTGCCCCCAACTAATAGTTTCTTTGATGACCACTTTATTTCATCACTGCTTTGTCGTGACAAGTTACCAGCTTTGGAGAAGCTGGCCATTTGTCCCTAGAGCACATACTTCCCTCTAATATGGAGATACTTGGTCATAATATAGAAATCTCTCTTGTTCTTAAAATTTTGTACTTTGCACAGCTAACATACTTTTAATGGTAAAAGACTGGATGCTTCCCCCTAAGGTCAGCAGCAAGACAAAGATGGCTACTGCCACTGTTTCCATTCAACATTTTATTGAAGGTAAAATGAATAGTGCAGTTAGGCAAGAAAAAGAAATAGGAGGCATCTAGATGGAAAAGAAGAAAAGCTATCTGTCTCTATTTGCAGGTGGCATGATCTTGTATACAGGAAAATCTAAGGAATCCATGCACACACAAAAATATTGGAACAAGTTAGTGAGCTGTAGGGTACAAGATAAATATACAAAAATCATTTGTATTTCTACACACTAGCAATGATCATCTGAAAATGGAATTAGGATAACAATTCTGTTTATAACAGCATCAAAAAGAAAAAAAAAACAGGAATAGATTTAGCTAAAGTGCATATCAAAAACTATAAAACATTTTTGAAAAAAATTAAAGAAGATCTAAGTAAATGGAAAGTCGTCTCATGTTCAAGAATTGAAAGACTTAGTATTACAATGACAGGACTCTCCAAACTGATCTACAGATTCAGTGCAATCGCAATCAAAATCCCATCTGGCTTCTTTTGCAGGCATTGACAAGCTGATTCTAAAATTCATGCAACAATGGAAGGGTCCCAGGGTAGCCAAAACAACCTAGAAAAGTAGATCAAAGTCGTAGGACTCATACTTCCCCATTTTGAAACTTCTTACAGAGCTGTAGTAATCAAGAGAATGTGGTACTGGCAGAAGGATAGATATGTAGATCAAGGGATACAATGGTGAGTCCAGAAATAAACATTTATGACAAATGGATTTTCAGCAGGGGTACCAAGACAGTTCAATGGAGAAAGAGTAGTCTCCAACAGATGGTGCTGGGACGTTTGGACAGCACGTGGGAGGGATTGAAGTTGGACCCCTACCATAGCATACACAAAACGTCACTTAAAATGGATCATAGACCTGAATGAAGCTGAAACTATAGGACTCCTAGAAGAAAGCATGGAAGTAAATCTTTGTGATCTTGGACATTAAAAGCCCAAGTGACAAGAGAAAAAACTTGAGTAAGTTGGACTTCATCAAAACTAAAAACTTTTGTGCATCAGAGGACACCATCAAGAAAGTAAAACGATAACCCAGAATGGGAGAAAGTGTTTGTAACATCATATTTGTAAGTCACATATTTGACAAGGCATTTGTATCCAGAATGATATAAAGGGCTCTTCCAACTTAACAATTAAAAGATTAGTTGACCCAGTTAAAAAGTGGGTGTAGGATCTGAATTAACATTTCTCCAAAGAAGATATACACATGGGCAATAAACACATGAAAACTGGTGTAATCGCTTCAGAAAACAGTTTGGCAGTTTGTCAGGAAGCTTAACGTCGAGGTTACCGTATCGCCCGTAATAGGCAAATCCACAGAGACGGAAAGTAGATTAGTGGTTTCCAGGGCGGGGACCGGAGGGGGCATGGGGGGTGGTTGCTGTTGGGGTTTCTTTTGGGGGTGATAAAAATAAATATGCTCTAGAACTACATGGTGCTGATGGAGGCACAACTCTGTGAATAAACTAAAAAGGTGAAATGCATGCTTTAAAAGCATTTTAGGGTATGTGAATTAATCTCAACAAAACTGTTACTAAAAAAAAAAAGTGTGCTAAAGGTTCTGCTATGTGAGGGTCACACACTGCCCATCGTCAGCTGTCTTCAGCGCGGCGATGGCAAATCCCTGGCACGTGCTGTGCCTGCCTTCCTCTCTGCGGGTGGGGCCCACCAGCAACTGTTGTTCATGGCTTCTCTTTCTGATTCCAAGAGTAGCTTTGGAATACTTCTTAAAATAGTGCTTTTAGCAACCACTGTAAAGACACTGGCAAAGACCGGATGGGAGACGTCATGGTGTTGCAGGAGACTGCTGATCGTGTCCTGGCGTTGGAGGATAAAAGCGGCATTGAGTGGGCTGTGAGGCTAGAGGTCTGTCCTTAAGGCTGTGCTTTAGCGAAGGAGCGTAAACAGCGGGGACTGTTGAGGTTTCAGGCAGTGAATTGCTGGGGCCCATCCCTGGAGGAGGATTTTGCCACATATTTGTCATATTTATATTGTAGAAGATACTTTGGGAACCGTGTGGAGGGATGACTTAGAGGGGGATGAAGTTGGAGGCGGGAGGCTGGCCCAGTAGTGATGGTGGCCGTGAGAGCCGAGGGGGCCTGGGCCACGCTCCCACATCGGCGCTGAGAGTGGTCCAGGCCTCAGGCGTGCTGGGAAGCACAGTCAGCACGTGGTGATCCGTGATGACACTGAGAGTCAGAGAGCAGTAGTGACGCTTGCAGGTGGTGCCTGTACCATGAACGTCAAGACTGAAGGCTACTGGATGAGTGGAGAGCTGGGCCCATGTGCACTGAGCCTGCAGCCTCACACCAGCCTTCAGGCACGACTGCTTAAAGAGGACTACACTTCAGTAAACACAAGAAACAGTCTCCAGAGGCCTACTTACTTTAGCCTATTGGTTAGACAGAAAAAAACCTATGTAGAGCTGATTCACTTTGCTGTACGGTAGAAACTAATACAACATTATAAATCAACCGTATTCCAATAAAAATTAATTAAAAAAAAACAATAAAAGCGGGGATGGCGGACTTCCCTGGTGGCGCAGCGGTTAAGAATCCGCCTGCCAGTGCACGGGACACGGGTTCGAGCCCTGATCCGGGAAGACCCCACATGCTGCAGAGCAACTAAGCCCATGCGCCACAACTACTGAGCCTGCACTCTAGAGCCCGCGAGCCATAACTACTGAGCCCATGTGCCACAACTACTGAAGCCCGCACACCTAGAGCCCGTGCTCCGCAACAAGAGAAGCCACTG
The DNA here is from genome assembly GCF_965194805.1 of Balaenoptera borealis. Classification (NCBI taxonomy): domain Eukaryota; kingdom Metazoa; phylum Chordata; class Mammalia; order Artiodactyla; family Balaenopteridae; genus Balaenoptera; species Balaenoptera borealis. The sequence goes on along the minus strand of NC_138875.1, from coordinate 721,276 downwards.
CAATGAGAAGCCGGCGCACTGCAACGAAGAGTAGCCCCTGCTCGCTGCAACTAGAGAAAGCCTGTGTGCAGCAATGAAGACCCAGTGCAGCCATAAATAAATTAATTAATTAAATAAATTCAAAATAAATAAATAAATAAAAGCAGGGATGGCAAACCATGGGCCAAATCTGGACCTCCCTCTGTTTTGTACAGCTTGAAAGCTAAGAATGGTTTTTAAACTTTCAACGTTTGAAAAACATCAAAAGCAGAATAATATGCTATGACATATAAAAATTATACAAAATTTAAATTTCAATGTCCATAAACAAAGGTGTTCTTTTAATTCAAAAAAAAAAAAAGAAACCTGGAATAAGAGATTATTGTACTTTCAATGGAAATTCACCCAGTGTTGTGTAATTTACATGGTACACTGGAGCATGTTTGTCATTAACATGAAGCCTACTGAAGAGGTCTCTGTTTAATCACAGGGAACTTGACTTGAAGAATATTCTTGTATTGTGTGTCAGAAAATACATGTGTAGCCTTTAAAAAAGATGGACGTAGCCATGTGTCAGTAACAGATTTCACAATAGATTACAGGTATACAGAAGTTTTATTTCAATAGCATCAAACTCATCTGTTCAGGTTTTTACTTAACAAAATGAGAGAAGAAGAGCACTATGGCCATACCTGTGCTCTCAAATGCACTTGTGTGGTAATGCATGATGTAAGAAAGTTGATGTGTAAGTGTCGTATGTGGGAATTGTTTTGTGTTCCTAAATGCTTTTATTCTATCAGAAAGATTTAGGTGCACATATTGTAAGATTTTTATGTCAGTCTTTGTTAATTTGCTATTTGAATGCCTGAGTGTTCTAAATATAATTCATGGGTTTATTGAAGATTGATTTCTTTTTCTTTGGGTTACTAAATATTTTCTGATGTTTGGCTTGAAGTACATATTAAGGTGTGAATTTTTTAAATTTTCTGGGGTATAGTAAGAATTATAAATCTTTCACTGTGCATTACCATGTCCCTTTTGTAGTGTTTGTTACTTTTTGTCTTTTTTCTTTGTTTTCATTTATTGTGTATTTTACAACTAATATAAATTGAAGGAAAAAAAGTAAAGCTAAACAGTAAAAGAATTTTCCCTTTTTGTTGAAGTCCAGTTTTCTCAAATACTTTGTTTTATTTTGTTTAAAGGGGTTTGTCTTGGCTGTTACTATCATGAGGGAAGCAACTGATGAATTTCGGCGTTTTCAGCGAGACAAGGAAGTGAATTCACAACTATACAGCAAGCTTACAGTAAGAGGTGAGCAAGACACTTTTAATTCAGTTTATCATTGTTTAATGTAATCATCATTTTAGAATTAACATAAATGCAAGAAAACGTCTTAATTTTGTTACTAAAAATAGTATTATGCGATTGTGTGTTGTCTAATTTTCTTATAATAATATAATGCATATAATTTCAGGGTAGCTTTTTATTCATTCTCTAGATGCTTGGATGTATGTGTCTATGAATATTAATATATACACAAACCCTTAAACGCATGCACACATACACATACATAACTATTAATAGTTTTAGAGTGCGCTCTGTTACAGTTTGTGTGTAACGCACATGTGCTGGAGACACGTGAAACTCAACTGGTGTGCACACACTGTCTGTGAAGGGTAGTTATCACTTCCTCTGAAGCCTCTCTTTGCTTTAGATTTTAAACACAATCGTTAAGGTCAGACATCTGGTATCATGGCCTTAAACTCTCCTTCAGGAAGAGGACTTTGAGCAGCTGAAACAAATGTCGTGATCCAAAATGGTAATGACGTGTACCGGTTTCCCTGTAACCTTCATTTAAGGCTTTAACCCCTGCCTAGTTTATGTTTTTGAGAGTTGTTTATTTGGTTTTTCAGTCCATTGTAGAAAAGAAGCAATGTATTAGGGAGAGAGTGGGTGAAGCTATTACAGGTAAGCGTGATGGCAGTAGAAAGTGACAGTGAGAAACTAAATGGATATTCATAATGACTCAGAGCCTGTTTAAAAATGGAGAAGTTTATAGTGGAGTTTATGTCTTCTGTTTATACGTGGACATTTGTACAATGAATTATTATTATTTTTTAGTTGTCCAAAAAGTGTTTTTATGCTTTATTGGGATATTTTTCACATAAAATTCATCCATTTAAAATATACAGTTCAGTAGTTTTGCGTATATCACAGAGTTATGAAACCATCACCACCATCTGATTTCAGAACATTTTTAACATTCTAGAAAGAAGCTCTGAATATCTATTAGCAGGCATTTCCCACTCTTGCCGCTTCCCTCTGCCACTCCAGCCCCAGGCAACCACTGATCTACTTTCTATCTCTATGGATTTGCCTGTTCTAAACACTTCATATAAATGGATTCATGTAGTGTGTGGCCTTTTGTCACTGTTTTCTGACACTTGGCATCATGTTTTCAAGGTGCATTCATGTTGCAGCACATACCAGTGCTTAGCGTCTTTTTGTTGCCAGGTGATATTCTACTGTATGATATATCATAAGGATGAACATTTGGGTTGTTTCCACTTTTAGGCCATTATAAATAATGCTGCTGTGAACATTTGTGTACACGTTTTGTGTGAACGTTGTTTTTATTTCTTTTGTATATATACCGAGGCATGAAATTACTGGATTGCACGGTAATTCCATGTTTTTGAGGAATTGCCAAACTATTTTCATAATTGGCTGCACCGTTTTACGTTTCCACCAGCAATGTGAGAGGGTTCAGTTTCTCCACATCTTCAACAACACTTGTCTCTCTTTTTGACTGTAGCCATCCTAGTGGGTGTGAAGTGGTATCTCACTGTGGCTTCAGTTTGCATTTCCCTAATGACTAATGATGTTAAACGTCTTTCCATGTGCTTTCTGGCCATTAGTACATCTTCTCTGGAGGAATGTTTATTCATATCTTTGCCTGCTTTTAAACTGAGGTATTTGTTTTAATTGTTGAGCTGTAGGAGTTCTTTCTGTATTCTGGATTTAAGTCCCATGTTAGATACATATGATTTGGAACTATATTGTCTCATTCTGTGAGTTGTATTTTTTCTTTCTTGATGGTGTCCCCTGATACACAAAAGTTTTAATTTTCATGAAGTCCGAGTTCATCTGTTTTCTTCTTTTTGTCGCTTATGTTTTGGGGTTGTATCTAAGGAACAATTTGCCAACCCAAAGTTACAACAATTTACTTCTGTATTTTCTTCTAGGAGTTTTATAGTTTTCGCTCTTACATTCAGGTCTGTGACCCGTTTTCATTTTGTATTTTGTGTGTGATATGTGATATGGTTTCTCATTCTTTTGCATGTGAATATCAAGTTGTCCCAGTATCATTTGTTGAAAAGACTGTTCTTTCTCAATTGAATTGAAAAATTAATTATTAAAAAGCTTTAATGCTTAAAGTATTGGCATGGTAGAGGAAAGGTGTGTTGTAGAAAATAAGGTAAGCTTTAGCTTTGGGGAAAAGAATCCCCAGAATGGCCAGGTAAATTAGGTGTAACTTTGGTTTGCCTATTTTAGAATACAGTATAGGTCCTGGCTTATGTTTTAAATTGTTTTGTATTGTGGAATTTGGGCTGAGCAGAGATTTGTTTCTGGGCACTAATTGTATCATTCACAAATAAACGGTGTGGTGATGTCAGCAAAAATGACAGAGTACGCAGCTCCACAAATCAAGCAGAAAGTGGCAGAGCTAACTTCATCAAAACTCTGGAAAACAGTCAAACTTTACAGCATCCAGGTGATTGTAGCATCCAGGAAAAGACCTCCTAAAAATTGTAGGGAAGCTTTTTGGTATTTTCACCTGCCCTTGCTCCCCCCTCCCTCCCTGTCATGGCGCCCGCCTGGAAGACAGCAGCAGCCATGTTCCCAGTCTGGGCTCTGGACCTGGCCCTGGAGGGCACAGAGCAGGACGAGCTTGCAGAGCATTGTGTCTGTCTGTCTAACCTGTCTGGGGGCTACTTGAAGGACTGACCCAGTTCGCTCGCCTGTCTTTCACCTAACTTGGGATTCAGGGCAGGAAAGCTGAAAAGCTGCAGGCGTTTCTTCTTGTGTAAGGCTTGGGTACAGCCAGAGTAGCCGGGCAAAGATTAGTTGGGGTTCACACACGAGAGTGTCACTTCCAGGCAGGAAAAGATGCGAGAGAATCCAAAGTGCCCCTGTTTGCCTGGGGAATTTTGAAAGCTGCATTCAAGGCCAGAGCTGGATGCAAGCTCAGAAAAGGTCTGAAAAGGTCTTTTGCTTCTGACCAATTTCTAGGCTCAGGGCAGGCGGAAGCGAAGGCTGAGGCAGAGTTATAAACAGCCAGGCTAAGTGACAGGGTCCCCAGCACAGAGCCACAGTCTGCAAAGGCTGGGAGAGGCTGTTCTTCCTTTCTGTCTTCTTTCTTCCCTCCCTCCCTCCCTCCCTCTTTGTCACCATATGTGACAAAGAATACATGCTTTACAAAAATAGTTTAGAAAAGTCACTAAATATACATGGCTATAGCATATACCAAGCAGCAAAACAAACCCAGAAGAGGGGGGAATAGCTCATTTCCTGGGTTACCAGATTATAATACTCAAAATGTCCAGTTTTCCACAAAAAATTACAAAGCATGCAAAGAAAATGTAGCCCATTCACAGAAGAAATTAACAAAAACTGTCTCTGAGGAAGCCCAGACATTGGACTTACTAGACAAACACGATGTCATCTGCCTCAGATATGCTCAGGAAGCTAAGGGAAACAATGGACAAATTGCTAAAAGATACCAGAATGATATGTTAACAAATGGAGAATATCAGTAAAGGTATGTAAGTTTTAAAAAAAGAAGCAAGAAATTCTGGTGCTGAAAAGTACAATAGATGAAGAGAGGAACTCACTAGAGAGTTTCAGTAGCAGATTTGAGCTGGCAGAAGAAAGACTCAGTGAACTTGAACCTAGGTCACTTGAAATTATCCAGTCTGAGGAGCAAGAAGTAGAATGAAGAAAAATAAATAGATCCTAAGAGACTTGTGGGGTAGCGTCAAGTGTACTAAGGTACACGTGATGGGAATCTTAGAAGGAGAGGAGAGAGAAAGCACAGAGAGAATATTTGAAGGAATAATGGCCATTAACTCCCCGAATTTGAGAAAAGACGCAAATCTACACATTTCAGGAAGTTCACTGAACCCCAGAAGGATAAATGCAGAGATCCACACTAAGACACATTGCCATCAAACAGTTGAAACCCCAGGACCAAGAGCACACCCTGCAAACAGCAAGAGGGGCGGCTTAGCACATACAAGGGGTCCTCAGTGAGGTGATGAGCCATCTGCAGACTTCTCATCAGAAACCTTAGAGGCCAGGGGGAAGTGGGGTGATGTTTTTAAAATTGGAAAAGGAGAAACCGTCAACAGAAAATTCTATGCTAGTAAAACTGTCACTCAAAAATGAAGCCGAAATTAAGATATTCCCAGATAAATTTAGAATTAAAAATAGGGACTCAAACACAAATACACATATACCCATGTTATCGCTGCACTATATACAGTCGCCAAAAGGTGATGGCAGTCCAGATGTCCATCAGTGGATGGATGGATGGATAAACAAATTATGGTCTGTTCATACATTGGGATATTGGGATATTATTTAGCTATGACAATTAATGAAATGCTGATACATGATAGAATGTGAATGAACCCTGAAAATACTGTGCTATGTAAGAGAAGCCAGACACTAAAGGTCATATATTGTATGACGTCATTCTTTTGAAATATGCAGAAGAGGTTAAGTTAATAGATAGAGAATGCAGATTGTGGTTGCCGTGGCCTGGGGAAGTAGGGAATGGCAGCTGCTTAATGGGTATGAGGTTCTTTTGTGGTGATGAACATGTCTTGGAACGTGACAGAGTTGGTTGCACAATACTGTGAATGTCCTAAGTGCCACTGAATCGTTTACCTTAAAGTGGCTGACTTTATGTCATTCTCACCTAACATAGTATAAAATGGTGAGGAAGACAGACTGGGATATATCTTTTACAGTTCTGTAATATTTGAATTCAACATACTCTAAAAACAATTTCAGTAGTTTCATTTCAAATGCAAGTGAAAATTCACGTTTTTTAAAAAAATTGGTCATCATTGCCTATGATCTGAGAAATCGACATTTCCCATGTAGATAGATGACGGTAGTGACAGCTACCCTTTTGGACTCCTGTGTGTGTCAGAGCACTTTCACTGCTCATTCACATAACCACCGCCCAGGGGTGGCTGGTGTGATCTCCAGTGACAATGAGAAGCCTGAAGCTCATGCTAAATAATTTGCCCTAAGTTGCCATCCTTCTTGGCAGAGTTCGTATTTGAACCTGGACCCTCTGACCTCAAATTCAGTGCTCTTTCAGCTGTGGCACATTGCTTCGTGGCTGGTTATTCTGATGTAAATGATTGATAAGTAAAATTTAGTATATAGAAAGTGCATGTGTATGCTTATTATTGAGTATAGTTTAAAATTTATTTTTTGAATGGCATTGATTTCTTTCTGTGATTTGTTGTATCATTTTACAGCATGTGAACTTTTTATATTTAGAGTTCTCAAGCACATTCTTGTAGAAATACATTGAGAAAATGTTGTGTTGTTATTTTTTTCTTTTGGAAAGGAAAGCCACTTCCACTGTTAAATATGCTAACGTCTTGAAGGTGCTGTGTTTGGAAGCAGAGAATATTTTAACTCTGGCATATGACCTTAGTGAACACGGAATGATTTTTAGTTTGCTCTTTATTTCATTGCCCGATAAGCTGCTTTTCTTGCGTGGGAATTTTCCATACCTGTTGCTGCTACCTTCCTTCCTTTCTCTTTATGACTACTTGTATTGTTCATTATCTCCTAGTGAATAGCACCAGAGGCAGAGTCAAGGAAGAGAAAATAAAACAGATTTTCCTACTTCTTGGCAGCTTTTGCAAAGAGTTTGAATTGTGTGGCCATTCTACTTCTGGATTCTTGGAAACAATGCTGTGTTTTTCCCTTGTTGCTAGGGACTCATGTATAGATTGTATACCTTGTTTGTAATCATGCAGGTGGCTAGTTCACAATTCATTTCCACAAATATTTACTAAGTACCCACTATGTGTTGGGTACCATGATAACTTGATGAGATTCAAACATGGATAAGTCCTGAACTAAGCTTTTTAAAGAGCTCATGCAGTCAGTATTCTAGCAGATAGGATCAATTCAGAAGTCTTCGTTTATTTGTTTGTGTTTTCATCAGCCGCCGGATCTCAGCAGGGCTAAGTTATGTCAACCACTATTAGTGTATTTCCCAAATTTAAACCTAAAGCTAACATGGAACTTGATATTTAGAAATGAAACGAATTAATTTTGTGCTGCTGGGTCCTTCATACAGCTTGTGATGATTGTTTCCCAGTATATCTTAGTTATTTCTTTTTTATTTTTTAATAAATTTATTTATTTTTATTTATTTATTTTTGGCTGCGTTTGGTCTTCGTTGCTGCACGCAGACTCTCTCTACTTGTGGCGAGCGGGGGCTGCTCTTCGTTGCGGTGCGCAGGCTTCTCACTGTGGTGGCTTCTCTTGTTGCGGAGCACGGGCTCTAGGCCCGCGGGCTTCAGTAGTTGTGGCTTGCGGGCTTCAGTAGTTGTGGAGCACGGGCTTCAGTAGTTGTGGCTCGTGGGCTCTAGAGCGCAGGCTCAGTAGTTGTGGTGCACGGGCTTAGTCGCTCCGCGGCATGTGGGATCTTCCCGGACCAGGGATCGAACCTCTGTCCCCTGCGTTGGCAGGCGGATTCTTAACCAGTGTGCCACCAAGGAAGTCCCTTAGTTATTTCTTTTACTAGTTCTGGCATTTTGTCGTTTAACATGTTTTCAAGTATTCAAACATAGGAGAGAGAGAAAAATGTCTGTGACTTGAGCCTTACGTAAATTACTTGTGTTTGTGTGTTCGTGTGTGTGTATTTGAGAGAATGTGAGGGAGAACATTTGCATATTTACATGTCTCTTGCGGTCCGGTTTCCTTGCCAAAAAGGAAGCTTATCTGTGCAGAGTATAGAAATCCTTTATTCCTGTGTGTTTTAGCTTCTTTGATTCATATTATCAACGCTGTGTTGTCCCACACTTGTTAACACTCTTACTCTGTTTTTTTTACGTTAAAAAGATTTTTATGGAATGTCGAATGAAATTTTGTCATCTTTTAGTGAAATTGACTCCATTTGTCAGTAATAATCATTCCTTGAAAATCAAGAGATTTTAAAATCCCTCGTTAGTGCCTTTTACATATTGTCTATGCAATATGTCACTTTCACTAAGTCATCTTTCTTGTCTGTGATCTGAGCAGCATTTTAAAATACCCTCTTCCAATGCGCATTCCAGAATATTCAGCATACCCTATTGCATTTTTACTCTAAGTAACATTTATCAATCCATTACTGTATGTCAGGCACAAAGACTTCACATACACTCCCTCACTGGTTTGGTTCTCTGCGGCTGTATCATGGTGGACACGTATCCTCAGGACTGGATAGACAGGCAGGAGTGGATGTACATACTCATTATCTGCGTAGCTGCTGTTTTTTCTTAGGTCTCCCTGAGAGGACCTGTATGAGTTCATTTCTTCATGATATTAAGCATTTAACATTTTTTATTGCATGGTTTGGCGATTAGGGGCTGGAACCCATGAGATGTAACTTTAAAAAATACTTGCTTGCACAGAGTACCTTCTCACGCAGACGGCGTTTCGTGTCTGTCTGGATGCTGATAGTATCCTCTGCTTCCCTCCAGCGACTGGCATTACTCTGCTGCTTACCCTTAATGACTGGACTCCCAGCCACATGTTTTTTTAAATTTCCAGTTTGGTGAAAAATGCTCTCATTGTCTTTGCTTGCTGTTTATCTTTTAACATTTCACTGTTTGTTTCTTATCCTTTATGGAAGTTTATTCCCCCGTTGTTCCTATGTTCATCTTTACCTTATAATTTCTCTACTAAGATAAATTTATCACATGGGGCAAATATTTTTATCTTTGATTAATTTTTTCACTTTTTTTAAGATGTAGATAAATTTATAGTTTTTATGTAGGCAAATCTTCTGATCCTTTCCTTTGTGGGTTTTTTTTTTTAATTAATTAATTTATTTTTGGCTGTGTTGGGTCTTCATTTCTGTGTGCGGGCTTTCTCTAGTTGCGGCGAGCGGGGGCCACTCTTCATCGCGGTGCGCGGGCCTCTCACTGTCACAGCCTCTCTTGTTGCGGAGCACAGGCTCCAGAGGCGCAGGCTCAGTAGTTGTGGCTCACGGGCTAGTTGCTCCGCGGCATGTGGGATCCTCCCAGACCAGGGCTCGAGCCCGTGTCCCCTGCATTGGCAGGCAGACTCTCAACCACTGCGCCACCAGGGAAGCCCTCCTTTGTGGTTTTTACTTCAATCTTAGGAAGTCCATTCAATACCAATATATTATAAGTGACTATTTTATTTTTATTTTTTTAATTTTTAAAAAAAATTTATTTATTTTGTTTATTTTTGTCTGGGTTGGGTCTTCATTGCTGCGCGCGGGCTTTCTCTAGTTGCGGCGAGTTGGGGCTACTCTTCGTTGCAGTGCGCGGGCTTCTCATTGCGGTGGCTTCTCTCATTGTGGAGCACGGGCTCTAGGCGTGCGGGCTTCGGTAGTTGCAGCACGTGGGCTCAGTAGTTGTGGCTCGCGGGCTCTAGAGCACAGGCTCAGTAGTTGTGGCTCACAGGCTCTAGAGCACAGGCTCAGTAGTTGTGGCGCACGGGCTTAGTTGCTCCATGGCATGTGGGATCTTCCCGGACCAGGGATTGAACCCGTGTCCCCTGCATTGGCAGGCGGATTCTCAACCACTGCGCCACCAGGAAAGCCCCTAAGTGACTATTTTAATTTCCTTACAGTATTTCTGTGTTTTCATTTTTTATACTTGAATTTTTACTCCATTTGCAATTTTACGTGTAAAAGTATGTATTATATGGAGAAAGGATCTGCCTTTTTTTCCTCAAATGGTCAGTTAGTTACTTTAAAACCAGTTATTCAAGTTACTAACTTCTCTCAGATCTTTGAGAAATACGTTAGATTTGTTTTGGTCCTTTCCTCTAGTTTCTGTGCTCTTCCACTGATTCATCCAAATGTCCATGCCAGTCCCATGCCAGTTTTAAATGTTCCTTTACAGTACATTCTGGTATCTTGGGAAACCTCTCTGTTCCTCCCTCCTCCCCTCCCTCCACCAGTTATTTTCATTTTTTTCTTGTGTTCTCTGAGAAGCATGAAACGCTCTAAATATAAGAGTCCTGGGGAACTTTCTGTCTGCTCGTGACTTAGGCCAGTGGCCCCTCCGGCAGCCTCACAGCTGTCTTGCCGCCTCCATCTGTGGATTTCTTCACTGTCTCCAGGTCTCCACACGTAAGCGGATTGAGAAGTAAACCACTATCATGTGGGTTATGTAAACGTTAGAGGAATAGAGAGACCAGGGACTGTCTTGAACTAGGTTTGCTCACATCCCTCTCCATAGTAACATGACCGTACACACTCAGGTAGGACACTTGGGGTTTGTCCATGGGGTGCGTCCATGGCAGAGCGAGACTGCTTTTTTTGTACTGTTTCTGATTTTAGTGATTGAGAGTCTTAGAACTTGTTAATTACGAACCATTCATATTAACAATATTTTGTATCTTAACCTTTGATAGATATTTAAGAAGCCTATGTAACTATAGGAAACAAAGGTTAGAAATTTCTTTTATGCAAACAACAGAGGGCTTAATGAACACTTTGGAGTGTGTCCTCTCCTTATTGATACCATATAATTTCTATTTGTATCTGTTTGTTGGTAAAATATCTAACGTTTGAGATACTTATTAAAATTTTCAAACTGTTGTGATTTTCTACAAAATCTTTATCTGGTGAATGCAGTGAATTACTGTTGATACTTATTTCAGCGTTTGGTTCTGCATACAGCTTTAGGCAAAAGTGTGTGCGCTGGCCGGCTGTAAAGCCTGCCTGATGGCCTCCTCTGGCAGCCCCTGGGGTCTCCCTTGGCGACTGCATAGATGGCTTGGGCTCCCTTAACCAGCGAGAGGCTAATATAGTTTATCCGGTGAATAACATTCAGTGTTTTATCTGTAAAGATTTCTTATCGTAATGTAGTATTTCATTATTCCAGTATTCCTCCCAAAGCTATTCCAGCTCTTTTTTTACTGATGGTAAAGGAAAAAGAATTGATTGTGTTTAATTTGAGCATCTTAATTTTTTTGTTGTTGCTTAAGAATGTTATTAAATAATACTTTGGTTATTGCTAGTGAATGTTTAAGAGTAAAAATTGGTTACTTTTGGCAAGATGCTTTATAATTCTTACCCCCAGGCTGTAGTATTTCTTTTTTTTTTTCTTATTTCGTAGGCTGTAATTATACAGTCCATTTGTTGTTATATTTTATTTCACTCTGCCTTACTTAATCTTGATAGAATATAAGCTGCCCATTTTGTTCCCACTTTTGTCCCCGCCCTGTACTGGGGAAGGGGGTCCACGTGCCCTGAGTTAATCCTGACTTCCTCTGGCACCCTCAGCTTCGTCAGCCGAGGTCAAGGGGAAGCCCGTGCCCTGCCCAGCTTCAGCCGGGGTCAGGATGGGGTCCTGGGCTCCCCGAGCCTCTCAGCCTGAGCGCAGTCTCGGCCTGTGTAGCCCAGGACTAGCCTCACGGGACCTTCATCTTTGTGCGTGTCTCAGCCTTTAAAATCACTCTTCACCTTCTGCGTTTTAATCACCACGAGATTCTGTACGTCTTCATTCTTAGCATTGCCCTTTTTTCACCGTGCCTTTGGAATTCTGGTTTCTTCATCACCTGAGCCTTTCCATCATCAGACTCCTCTGAATGTGCCTTCTTGCTTTCATTAAAATGTGGCTCTTCTCTGCAGGTCCTGCTTCCCCTGCAGCTCTCCTAAATGTTTGCTATTTTTCTCCCATAACCTTGGGGCCACTTGACCTGGAATTAGAGTCCCTTCCTATCTTTGTAGCTTATTCCCTCTTGCACCTGCCTCCGGCTATTTTTCAACCGCTAGTTCATTGATCTAACACCTTTGTGCTGTTCCTTGCCCCTTTGATGTTCTAGTTGATGAAGTCCAATGTATCAGTTTTTTCTTTTATGATTGTGCTTTTGGTGTCCTATCTGAGAACTCTTAGTTCTCAGATAGGACACCAAACTCACCTAAACTCAAGTTCACAAAGATTTTCTGTTACATTTATTTCTCTGATGTTTCTTCTTCTAGAGGTTTTTTAGTTTTAGGATTTGCATTATATGACAGGTCTTTTGAGTAGTTTTGTATTGGTACAAGGTGTGTGTGTTGTTGTTTCTAGCACCAGTTTTTGAAAAAGTGATCCCTTTACCACCACGTTGCCTTACACTTTTGTCAACAATTAGTTGTCTTTCATGTGTGGGTTTATTTCTAGACTCTCTCTTCACTCTGTTGATCTGTTCGTCTCTCTTTGTGCTAAAACAATGCTCTTTTGATTAGTGTTGTTTCATGATAATTCTTGAAAGCAGTAGCGTTTGCCCTCCCAACTTTGTTTTTCATTTTTCGAGTTGTTTTGGCTAGACTAGATCCTTTGTATTTCCATGTGACTTTTATAAATTTATTTATTATTTATCTATCTATTTATTTATTTATTTATTATTTTTGGCTGTGTTGGGTCTTCGTTGCTGCGCGCGGGCTTTCTCTAGTTGCGGTGAGCGGGGGCTACTCCTCGCTGTGGTGCACGGGCTTCTCATTGCAAGTGGCCTCTCCTGTTGCGGAGCACGGACTCTAGGCGCACGGGCTTCAGTAGTTGTGGCATGCGGGCTCAGTAGTTGTGGCTCACGGGCCCCAGAGCGCAGGCTCAGTAGTCGTGGTGCACAGGCTTAGTTGCTCCGCGGCATGTGGGATCTTCCCGGACCAGGGCTCGAACCTGTGTCCCCTGCACCGGCAGGCAGACTCTTAGCCACTGCGCCACCAGGGAAGTCCCTCCCTGTGACTTTTAGAATCAGTTTGTTAATTTCTATTAAAAAAAAAGCCTGCTGGGATTTTGATTGAAATTGCATTGAATCTGTAGACAAATTTGGGGGAGAATTGACATTTTAATAGTATTAAGTCTTCTGATCCATGAATGAGATATACCTCTTCCTTTATTTAGGTGTTTTAAAATTTCTCTCAGCAATACTTAGGGTTTTTTTCAGAGTATAGGTCTCTCTCTTAATATAATATGATGTGGTATAATATAATATAATACAGTATAGTATAAAACTCATTTCCCAACTACCCACTTTGCTTCATAATCTGTTTTAAGTTAGGCTCCTACCTCCACACCCACTTAAAATGTTGAGAGAGTTGGGGGAGAATGCCATTCCCACCCAAATAATGAAGACAGGCCCAATAACCTGCTGATGTCACGGGTGGTGGTCTGCCCAGGAAGCAATACCTGTTAATCTGAAGTGACCTCCTAGAGGGCTCCTTATATGCGATCAAGTGCTTTTTTAAAAAGTTGCGTAATTATCTCTCACTCTTATCTCCTTGTGTGTGTTTTGTTGGGAAGTAAGTAATTAATGCATTTTCATCCTTATTTGATAATGTCTGTGTCTGGTTAGATGTGGTCTTTATGGTTATGCTGTCTTCAGTCCATTCTGGCATTTGACCCATTTTAACTGATTAGGCGTAGAATGGTTATCAACTCCTTCTGTTCTTTTAAAATGGGTTAAGTTTGGATATGCATTTGCGAAGAACAAACTAAATGTCCTAGAAGTGCACAGGATCTGAAATTTGGTAGACACTCAGGTGTTTGAATATTTATAGCGTTATAGCATTTTAAGCACATTGTGTAGCAGTGTGTATAAAATCCTGCTGATGCTTATACAGGCTACAGAAGGCTTCATGGGGCTATATTTGCTGTGTAATTAAGGAGGTCTGGGGAGGGAAGGGTTTCAGTCAAAAGGAACAGCAAGTGCAGAGAACCTGTAAGAACAGGCAAGGGCCTCACACGGTTGTAGGAGAAGGTGCCAGACTAAGATAGAGCAGGAGCAAAGGGAAACATAGACAGTAGATGAAGCCGGAAAGTTAATTTGAGATCAGCTGTGAAGAATGTGTATACATGCTGCAAATCTGATTATCTTCTAAGTAATTGTCCAATAATGGAGGGTTTGGGGTGAGGATGAACATAATCCTTAATTTTTCAACTAGCTCGTTTGGAGTTATGCTGAATTCGGGAAATAATAACAGTGGCGACCATTTAGTTGTGTCTTGTCTCTACAGGTGACGCTGACGAGTGGCAGTGAGAGTGGTAGACAGGGCGCGTGGTTAGACACTCTGCAGGAAGAAGAGTGGCTCTTGGAGTGATTTTTGATCTCTCTTCGGAGGAGCCAATAAAACTTGGTTCGTGGGGCAAGTTAGATAAATGCTTTCCTCCCGTGAGGAGGAGCACATAAGCCGTCGTACTTTCGAGGCACAGTGGCGGGGAACATTTACTGCTAGAAAGAAAGACTTACCTGCAGTGGTTTAGAGAGAGGAAAGGACTGTTGTTACCTTACTTGGTGTAATATTCACTATTCACTATTTCATCAAAAGAAAAAGGCTGGTAAGGTATGACTTCCTGAGTACATACTTGACAGTAAATGGAATAGGATATTTTTAAGGAAAACTGTCATTAGGTTTAAATACTGGTGTACGCATTGAAGTATCTTTGTTACTGTATTTAGAACTTGCTTCTATCAAGCGTAGCTCTGAAGTTACTAAATTTTAAATGCCCATTCAATAAACACTGTGTTGTTGATGGTTCCATTGGTTTGTGAGAGCAGGTGGCCGTTGTGTGTTTTCTATGTGCTGTGACTTGTAAAACTTAAGGAATATCTCTTGTTACCAGTCTCTTCCAACTCTGATATTAGTACGTTGCTAGCTAGGATCAGCTATCAGTTCAGCTCACAAAGGGTGGCCAGAAATCAAACCGTTAGTGGAGGCGTGGACTGTGCAGATGAGGCTGCGGAAGGTCTTGATGCTGGGCTGTCGGTGCAGGACAGGTGCATGGGCAGTGGGTGGCTTTCCTCCATCTTTCCTGTCGGGTGCCTTCCCTGTTCTTTGGGAAAGAGAACAGAGAAGTCTGTGAGTTCATGTGACAAAGGCTGTAAAGGAAGTGCAGGCAGTCCCCTGAACACAAGATTAGAATTATTAGAGAGTTCAGAACTGTTGAACAATTTGACCAGTTCTTCAAAATTTAGAAATGTGTACTTTGAACAGGTGAGGCAGATTATCATACTGGTTTGACGCTGTGCCGTGTTTAGCCTTCTCGTATTTTGTTCATGTTGTAATATTATAAGAGTTGAGAACTTTCAACAGTGCATTTTACCATAAACTGTTTTACTTAACCATGTAATTGCTAGTAAGTTCCATAGAAATGAGTAGCGATCACAACTAATGCCTAAAAATTAAAGGCTATTAAATATAAATTGTGTTTAATTGTGTCTCACATTGTTACCATGTGAGAGAATAATAAATCTCAGAAATGTAAGGTCTTGATTAAGGAGTCAAAAAAGGATGTGTTTTCTTTGTTTCAAAATAGTTTAAAATTATTTACATTTACTACATCTTATGACTGCAACTATTTCTTTTTCTCTCGTTTTTAAATGTGTCTATTAAAATGTAAAAAAGCAGAAGGAAGGAAAAGTGGATTGGAGAATAGAAGAGAAAATAAAATTAAATGATAAGACAGGAATTCTGTTGAGTTAATACTTCGGGAGTATGAGATCAGTGATATGTCTTTACTGCCTGATGCTTAGCTATAAAAAACATAATAGTGGGAGTACAGACCTGAAGCTTGAAGTGACCAACTGAAAAAAAAGATTTAAAGTAGACATTCTTTTGCAGATATGTTTTTTGGCTACTAATTGATGTATACTTATCACTTACGAAAATATTGTAAGATTTGCTTCACATGCAAATGCAATTCTAAAGAACTTTGCTATTTTAGAATGTGAATAAAAAGTAGCTTCATCTCCCCCCAAAAAGTAACTCCAGCCCTTATGTATTTATTGTATAATTGAGGAACGTGGAAAAATATAACAGCAAAAATATAATATTTACAAAACTTTTTGATATCCTCAAGACAAATTGTTAGGAACTGGTATAGTTCCATTGAAACTCAGCTGCTTTAAGAGGTATTTAGGAAATAAGGCTTTATAATAAGTTGAATTGGTCTAAAAGTCAGTGTAATGACTGGTAATGTTCGTATTTGATAATGTAATATGAACTTAGCTCTTGTTCTGTTAGCTTTCAGGATAAAATGAATGTAATAGAAGTGGACCTTTTCCCATGTCAAAACAGTACTTACAAAAATGTCAAGGCAGATCCATAAGGCTGTTGCTGGTTTCAAAAGGGAGACGGACGGAGGGAGGGAGACAGGATAGGGAGGTGGGGAGAGAGGGAAGGGGGGGGGAGAAACGGGGGCGAAGGGAGGCAGGGAGGGAGGAGACACAGGGAGCGAGAACTGAACCAAGTCCTGCTGCTGCTTCAGGACGATGTCTCCCATTGTGCACGTCAGCTGCTCTCCTCCTCTCTGTGGCACTGACATGGTGTAGATGTTGTGTGTTAGACTTTGTAAGTGATTACAATGCACTAGATACTAGAGAGACAATTTAAGAATGTACACAGTATACCATGTGGAAGCATCACTTTTTGTGTAAATCTCTAGACCTTAGTTTTCAGTCCTGACCTGTGTCTGTAAAGCTACTAGTGGAGGGTGATTTTACATGTAATTTTCTTTGTTTCTTTTTTCTGTCAGTTATGTGCCAATCAGTGCTATCCACAATATTAATGTAAGGATTTTACATCTCCATGTTACTCAGCTTCAGTCATCAAATTATGTTATTTAGTGATATTTTTGATCATCCGTAACTTGACTCAGACCTGAAATAATGGCATATGTGGGAAGAACTTTCCAGATGGAATCCTCTTACCCATTCTCGCTCATCTTTTATTGGGGGATAGTTAATTGTATTTGGGAGTTCACTAGGAGAAGTTAATTTTTAATGACTGTGTCTATCTGAAATAAATTTATTTTGAAAGTATAAGTATAGATAAATTTCTAAAGTGTTATTTTTTCCTCCCAAAGTTATTTCTAAAGTATTATTTATCAACTGAAAGTTTAACTCTGATGTGCTATTATTTCCTTGAGTTGATTATACTTCTTCTTTTTTTTAAGGTAAAGTGCAAGTTAAGAGTTCAGACATACAAGTTGGAGACCTCATCATAGTGGAAAAGGTTGATGCATTTTTAATATATTTTAGACATGTATATGCCAGTTATTAACATTTAGCCTGATTGCAAGTAACTTTTGAATCTGAAGGAAATTGTGTGAGACATGTATTTTAAATCTTAACATCTTTGTGTAAGGTTTGATATATGTGAAGAAAAAAATATAGGTTTTTGTATAGTCTGTTTTGCTAAAGTACATTTCAGTGTGTGTAGGTAGTCATATTTTGTCTAAAATAAGACATGTTAACTGTTTATTGTTGCATTGTCAGAATTATATCTTTTGACCAAAGAATTGTATTAGTTAGAACCTATTTATAATGGAATATGTTTCAGTTTCTAGAGGTTCCTTTTACAGACAGATGTATTATATGTAATTATTGGATATTAATTCTTATGGCTTAAAAACTTAACGAGGGAAAGGTAAATGGAAACAAAAGAGGATTAGAAAGTAAAAGTTTAGGTCAATGTAGGAAGAAGCCATTTTAAAAACCCCACAGTGGTCAGAGGTGGCCGTCGACAGGCTGCTACTGGCCCGGAGTCTGGAGGCCTGGGCTGCCTGCCTTTGCGGAGAAGCATTTCTGCCCGCATAGCCTTCCTGAGTAATGGTGACTGAGGGCATAGTCTTTTTGTTTTTCCTTTTTTAAGGCTCTAGAACAACATTTTAAAGAATATAGAATGAGAGGTTTTCATAAGGCCTCTTACAGAGGAGTGTGAGCCCCTGGTACCAGCTGATATCCACATGGGAACCCATGGGAACATACCCAGCCTGAGCCGCCTCGTGGGGAGGTTTAGTGAGAGCCTTCTTCCTCAGGAGGAAAGTGGTCTTCATCTCATTGCAGTAATCTGTACACAGAGAATGCTTTGGGCTGTGTTTGTCAGATTTTACAGAAAGGAGAAAATTAAACATACTGATTTGCAACTTATTTACATAGTGTTCAGTTATATGGATACTGTAAGTTACTAACTTTTGATCCATTGTTAGATTTTGGATGGTTTCCCTTTTCTGCTGTGAGAAGTGCTATAATGAACATTCTGGTACGTACATCCTTGCAGGACTCTATAGGATAAATGCTGACAAGAGGGATGGCTGAGCCATATGTTAGTCATAAAAATTTTGATGCAATTTTTAAGGAACACCAACATTTGTTTTCTCAGGTTTCTGTGGTCAGGAATCTGGGTGCAGCCTAGCTGCACCTCCTGGCTCTGGGTCCCCCTTAAGGCTCTCAGTCAAGTTGTGTCAAGGTGTCAGCCCAGTAGCCATCACCTCCAAGTTCCACGGGGGTGGAGCTGATGCCAGTCTCACTCTTGGGGTTGTTGGCAGGACTTGGTGCCTCTTTGGACTCAGGGCCTCAGTTCTATGAGCTTTTGGCCTGAGGCCACCCTCATTCCTGGCCACATGGGCCTCTCCACCGGGCAGCCCACCACCAGCCTGCCAGCAGGAGGGGGAAAGAGAGAGTGTGAGTGCCAGCAGAAGGGTTGCACAGTCTCCGAGACCTAGACTCCAGAGTGATGCCTCATCACCTTTTGTTTTCCTCTTGACTTTTAGGAGGATGTCTCGTGTTTGTTGTGTTGAAGGTTAGGATAGAATCTCTCTTTGTGAATCAAATGAGTACTGTTTGGCCTTTTCATTCTTTCATCTCTTATTTCCTCCTTAACTCTCCTATTTACCCTTTTTTCCCCTACCTCTGCTGTTTAGTTTGACGTAGCAGTACGCTCACCTTCCTGTCTTCCCTCAGTCCCCCCATTTTTACTGAGTAACAGGTGCACCCTTCTTGGCCATCTCATTAGTCATACAGGTAGATGTGAAAGAGAGATCCACATCTGTGTCTGGGTGTTCCTCTTCAGTGTCTCTCTGGCCTCACAGGTGTCTTCTCCATCAGTAAGAAAGATTGGTGAGTGACATAGGCCTCTGTAGACATCCAGGTAAAGGTTTTCCTTTGATGTGGAGCTGCACCTCTTTGTGTTTGTTTGTCATTTCAGTGTCCAGTGGATAGCACGTTGTGGATGACACACCAGTGTTACATATATGTGAGCATGTGTGTGGTATCCTGTGCTACTCTGAAATTTAAAGATTTGGTAGCAGAGCTAGAGGGAAGACTTCTAAAATGTTTTCACTAGCCTTAAGGAAGCACTGCTGCATACTAAAAAATAGGGGTGGCACCACTTACCTGATTTAGTTTTTTGTATTGCCAATTGTACTTTCATTTTCATATAAAAAATTTTCATATATTTTACTCTCCTGGAAAACATTGAGTATTCTGAAGTTTGATAACATAATTTCCAGTAACTACTGGGAAATGACAAATTTTTAGTAGTAGATTCATGGTATTTGTCAAACCAATTTTGTGATTTTTGTAGTGATAAAAGATTTTTTTCTTGCCAGTTGATATAATCATCATAAGGAAATAGCAGAGATCTGGTAGCAAATGGCTTTGTCCTTCTACTTTTTATTTAAGAATTCTGGGAATACTTATCACTAACCAGAAAAGCTATTTCTCTTTTATTTGACCATATTCCTATTTATAAATTAGTGTTTGGACATTTCCATGGTGGATTTTATGTTATAGGATAGTTGTAATTTTTTATCTTAACATGGAATTAAAATTAGTACATCGATATTCATTTTATGGGTATTTGAAAGAATAATGCTCACCAGCTTTGGCTCAGTGTTATATAGACGTCAGTAGCCGCAGAACGTGGGCGAGCAGCAGCCTGGGACAGAGAGTGGAAAGAGGATGGAGCGGCCTTCAGGGTTCACTGCATCCGGGTTTAAGCTCCTAGTTCTCCAGCTTCAAATTCAGCCTAGGAGAAGTGTGTCTTTGACATGTACCTGGAAATTGGGAGGGTAGGGCCGTTCAGAGTCGAGGTCAGAGGATCCTTTATGCATGCAAGGTGAAGCAAGAAATTCCAAAGATTATCTCCCAGCTTAATAAGGAAACCTGAGCAGTATCTGAATTCTTAGACAGATGTATGTATCAAAATCTCAGCAAGGTTTTTTCTTCGTTTGTTTGTTTTGTTTTTAAAGACAAAATAAGATTTTTCTAAAACTAATTTGGCAAGGCACAGGCCCTAACATAGCAAAAACAACCTTGACAAGGAGAATAAAGTGAAAAGAGTCACTCTCCTATTGTTAAGGCATACTTCCTACTATATTAATTAACATAGGGCAGAAGAAGGGTAGAAACAAAGATAATGAAACATCAATGGAGAACCGAGCAATAGACCCACCCAAATATGCTCAAGTGATTTTTGACAAAGTGCAAAAGCAATTAAAATGGAGGATGGATAGCCTTTCAACAAAACAGGCTGGAACTATTGGACATCCATGGGTAAAAAATGAACCATAATCTAAATGTCACACCTTATATAGATATTAAATCAAAGTGGACCAGGGACTTAAATATATAATGTAAAACTGTAAAACTTTTAGAATAAAACAGGAGAAAATATTTAGACTCTAGTGTAGGAAAATAGTTTTTAGACTTGGCACCAAAAGCACAATGCATATAAGGGTGAAATAGATAGATTGCATCATTAAAATGAAAAATTTGTGCTTTGTGAAAGAACATGTGAATATGGTGGAAAAACAGACTGGGAGAAAATATTTGTAAACCATATATCCACAAAGATTTGTATCTAGAATATGTAAAAACTCTTAATACTCAACAGTAAAAAAAAAATATCAAGTTAGAAAATGGGCAAAAAAAATAAAGAAACATTTAGCCAAAGAAGACATACAGGTAGAAAATAAGCATATGAAACGATATTCAACATCATTAGTTATCTGGAAATGCAAATGAAAATACAGTGAAATATCACTACACATATAGCAGAATGGCTACAATGAAAAATGATGACAGCACGAATGCTGGCAGTGACGTGAAGACAGTGGATCACTCATACAATTCATGTGGGGATATCAAATGTTACAGCTATTCTGGAAAATCATTAGACAGTCTGTTAAAAAACTAGGTATACAACTGTCATTTGACCCAGCAGTTGAACTTTTGGACCTTTATCACAGGTAAATATTAATTTAGATTGGCACAAAAGCCTGAAAATGAATGTTTATACCTGCATTATTCATGATAGCCAAAAATCAGAAACAGTTCAGATATCCTGAATGGGTCATGGTCAGAGAAACTGCTGTACATTATCCCATGGTAATTTCATGTTAAGAAAACACAGGCCTCTGCTCCTGTATTGCTCAGAGTCTTGAGAGGAGGGAAGAATAGAAAGTATCCAATAATTATTTTGAAGTTTCTAGTTTATTTATTAATGCCTCATAGAAAGTAAGACAGGATAAGGGAATAAAGGGTAATGGTCTAAAATTAAAATTAAGAAAAAATTCCATGTATGATAGTATCAAAGGAATAAAATACTTATAAATAAAATCATTGTTAAGAATAAACTTAACAAAAGAACAAAACTTGTAAAACATTGTTAAAACACAGTAAAGAAGACCTGGATAAACAGAATGACGTCCCATGTTCATGGATTAGAAGTATTCATATGTTAAAATGGCAATACTCCCAAACTGATCTACAGATTCAGTGCTGTCCCTCTTAACATCCCAGCTGACTTCTTTGCAGAAATTGACAAGCTGATTCTAAAATTCATATGGAAATACAAGAGATTCAGAATAGCCAAAGCCGTTTTTAAAAATGTGAACAAAATTGGCGTATTCACACTTCTCCATTTCAGAACTTTTTACAAAGTTAACGTTAATCAGGACAGTATAGACTTGGCATAAATTAAACGTTGAGAGTCCAGAAATAAAGCCTTAAATTTCTGATTAATAGATTTTCAACAAGGGTGCCTAGAAAATTCAGTGGGATGGGGCTGTGTTTGGGTGGGTGCTTATTTTTGACCCAATACTGATTATGAGAGTCTTCATTTTGTTGTGTGCAGCTGTAATTCATTCATTCTGTGGTTACATAGTATGCCTTTTATCCCTTCTGCTGTTGGTGGATATTTGGGTTGCTTCTAAGTTTTGCCTGTGAGGAATGATACCCCTGAGTCATACTTGACCATGTCTTTTGGCTCACACGTGCACACATTGCTGCTGCATGTGTACTGAGGAGTGGGCTTGTTGGATTTTGGGGTGAGTGTGTGTGTTGCACTTGAGTACTTACTGCAGATGATTTTGCAAAGTGATGTATCAAATTATACTCAGATCAGCAGTGAGTAAGAGTTCCCATTCCTTCATGTTTGCCAACACTTGGCGTTGCCAGCCTTTTAAATTTACCATTTCCAGATTATACATTATGGTTGTGGTTTTAATGTGCATTTCTGTAAAGACTAACAAAGTTGGACACCTCTTCATATGATTTTGGATATCTTTCTTATTTGGGAAAAGCCGTGAGAATCTCTTGCTGTTTTTCTTCAGAGTTATCCTTTCTTAACAGTTTGCAGGCCTTCAAGTATTCTGGATGGGAGTCCTTTATTAGTTTTATGTTGTGAATATCTTTTCTTTACTCGTGTGCTTTGTGGAACAGAGATGCTTAATTTTAATGAAGTCAACCTTATTAATCTTTTCATCTGTAATAAGTTTTTTTTTTAATTTGTGGTGGTAAGGGGAAGGAGTCTTGTTTAAGAAATCTCTTCCTACCAAAAAATCATGAAAATATTCTTCTATATTATCTTTTAGGTTTTATTGTTTTGACTTTGACATTTTAAAAAATTTTATTTATTTATTTTTAAATTTTTGGCTGCGTTAGGTCTTTGTTGCAGTGAGCGGGGGCTACTCTTCATCGTGGTGTGCGGACTTCTCATTGCGGTGGCTTCTCTTGTAGCGGAGCACGGGCTCTAGGCGCCCAGGCTTCAGTAGTTGTGGCACATGGGCTCAGTAGTTGTGGCTTGCAGGCTCTAGAGCACAGGCTCTGTAGCTGTGGCGCACCGGCTTAGTTGCTCCGTGGCATGTGGGATCTTCCCGGACCAGGGCTCGAACCCGTGTCCCCTGCATTGGCAGGCGGATTCTTAACCACTGTGCCACCACGGAAGTCTCTGACTTTGACACTTAGAATTATAATTCGTTTGGAATAGATTTTCGTGTTTCGATTGAAGTAGAGGCCAGGTATTATCTCTTCTCATCGCCCATGGGTATCTAGTTTTCTCAGCACTGTTTATTGAAAAGATGTCTGCAGTGCCAACTTTCTCATAAATCTGGTGTCCACAGATGTGTGGGCCGACTTCTGGATTCTCTGCTTTTACGTTAATATAATCATCCATCTTAGTGGAATACCATCTTGTCTTAATTACTCTATTTTAATATTTAGTTTTGTTATGTTGTACAGACAACTGTCCATGTTGTTTCTTACACTTGTCTAGTCATTCTTGGCCTTTGCATTTCCCTGTAAATATTAGGAATATCTTGTCATTTCCCCCCAGAAAACATTTTAAGATTTTGATTGGGTCAGTGTATGCGCACTTTACATCTTTGCAATACCGTATATTCTAATTTCAGAACATGGTGTTTTCTATTTCCTTAGGCTTCATTTAATTTCTTTCAGTAATGTTTTACAGTTTTTTGTTTAGAGGACTTGCCCATCTTTTACCAGTTTTATTCTAGTGCTAGTTTTTTCTTATTACTGAAATGGACATATTTAAAGAAATATTTACCTTCTTGCTGTTTGTTACTGGTATGTATGGTTTTGTTTTTTGTGTCATTAATTTTGCTCTTATATTTGTTTACATCCTTGTACTTTCTTCGGGATTTATTGGCTGGGTTTTTTTTTCCTGCTTTCAAATGGATATTTAGTCCTTTGTATATTTTTAGCCTCCCTTTTCTGTTGTATGCAGTTTAATCATGTATATTTTCCTCTTATCATTTTCCTGACTTCGGCTGTGTTCCACACATGATATGTTGATATGTTGAGTTTTTATTACCATTTCATTAACAATGTTTTCTAGTTTCCATTGTGATTTCCCCCTTCACCTAAAGGTTCTTTAGATCTTAACAATTGCCTAAAGAAATGTTAGAAATTATTTTATGTGAGAGCTCTATTCTACAGCATATCTTCTTTCAGCTTTAACAACTTATGTTTGTTTTTGTTGCTTGCTGACTGACAAGTAGTTCATTTCTTTACTGTGTGTAGGTAAATCTTTACTTAGGTCTTAAAGAATATAAATAATTCATGAAACTATGTGAAGTATTCTTGTTATAATTATATTTTTCTTTTAGTTTGTACCGCTTTCCCAACTAATTAATTAATGCTAATTATTAGTAATACTAATTAATACTAATTATTGTTGGTAATACTAATTAATACTAATATTAGTAACAGTGATTAAATAAATGTATGAATAGTGACCTTTGAGTTTTTCTCCTTTTCTGCTCTGTAAAAAGAATGTCTCCTCAGATATGTGGGGTTTCGCTTGCTCGGTTGTACACTCACTCTTTCACCCAGCTTTTCGTAAGTGTCTCGTTTTCGATACACCCTGGTCTGTGTCAGCTGTTGGAAGAACACTGTCCTCACTTCCCAGGTCACTTAGCCTGACAGGGGGGACACAATCTTTTCATGAGGCAGTAACTAGTATACTGTACGTGTGAGCTGAGGTGCAACAGAGGCCACAGAAATGGCAATATGTAACATTTTTCAGGAAATGGAGTAGTTTTCAGGTCATCACTAAATGCCACTTACATGGTTCATTGATGCGGAAAAAAAACTTAGAGATCTAACTAAAATATGAATTAAAATATTCATTTTTATTATACAAATTATGAATGTTAATTGTTTCAGCATAGAGTTGACATATAACATTATTTTAGTTGTTTTTAGGAGCCATTTCTCCTTTGGAATGGAATTGTGTTAATTTGTAAACTTGCATATAGATAATTAATATTTTATATTACTCTGCAGAATCAAAGAATTCCATCGGACATGGTATTTCTTAGGACATCAGAAAAAGCAGGTATTTTTACTTTTATTTATATTGCTGATGATTGGTATTTTGGCAGTTTAATTTTCATTTTGAAAGATAAAAGTTAAATTTATTCTTGTAAGAATTTTTCTTTGAATGATAATATATTGAATTCATTAATTTCTAAATCACATTTAACTGTTTATGTTTAAAACAATGATTTTACTGTATAATATGTTGCTTTAAAATATATCCTTTCCTATATCAAGTGAATGTTTTCATTCAAATCCATTTTGATATCTAAATAGATGGTGATGTTCCTCAAAACTTGATTGCTATTCTGCATTTGCAGTTTTATTTCTCATTCAGCAAACATTTATTTAGCACTTACTATGTGCCAGGTGCTACCTGTTGCTTAGAATACAAAAGAGAGTAAAACCGAGTTGCTCTCTTCAAAGAGCTCCTCATGATCTACTTATTTATGGAAGTACACACATTGACAATTAGCAATACTCTGATTGTATAGATAGTATAAATATTAAAAGACATGTGGAGGGCTTCGCTGGTCGCGCAGTGGTTAAGAATCCTCCTGCCAATGCAGGGGACACGGGTTCGAGCCCTGGTGTGGGAAGAGCCCACATGCCGTGGAGCAACTAAGCCCGTGAGCCACAACTACTGAGCCTGTGCTCTAGAGCCCGCGATCCACAACTGCTGAGCCTGCGCGCCACAACTACTGAGCCCGCGCGCCACAACTAGTGAGCCCACGTGCCACAACTACTGAGCCCGCGTGCCACAGCTACTGAAGCCTGTGCGCCTAGAGCCCGTGCTCCGCAACAAGAGAAGCCACCGCAGTGAGAAGCCCGCACACCACAACGAAGAGTAGCCCCCGCTTGCCACAACTAGAGAAAGCCCACGCGCAGCAACGAAGACCCAATGCAGCCAAAAATAAATAAATAAACAAACAAATAAATAAATAAAAGACGTGGGGGTAATGGGAGGGAACAGACAATTTGCCTAGGTGAGTTGAAATGGGCTTCACAGAAAAAATGATACTTATATGTCCAGAGCTTTAAACAATAAGAAGAAGGTGCACAAGGGGTAATGAGAAGGAAGCCTCATGTGGTCAAGGAGAAAAAATCCATTGGTTGGAGATCAGGAAACCTAAAATCTAGTCTGCTTTGACCAATTTCTAATTATATGACCTAGCCACGCGGTCATACATTTTCATCATCTCTAAAATGATGAGAGGTTTGTCAAGTAACATCCAAAGTTCCTTCTGCCTTATATTTCTGACTTTGTTGCATAAATGAGCAATATTTTTATGGGAAGCTCAGCATATGTATTATTATTTGTAGCATGAAAACTCTAGAAAGGACATGGTTAAAATTTAGAGTTGTTGACTTAGTTTTTTCTCCATTTATAAACAGTGGGGTTTTTTTGTATTTTTTAAAATATTTATTTATTTGGCTGTGCCGGGTCTTATTTGCGGCATGCGGGATCTTCATTGCCACATGCGAGGTCTTAGTTGTGGCACGCGGGATCTAGTTCCCTGACCAGGGGTCGAACCCAGGCCCCCTGTGTTGGGAGCGAGGAGTCTTAACCACTGGACCACCAGCAAAGTCCCTAAACAGCGTTCTTTTAAAAGGACATTTTAAGTCATGAGAGAGAAGAAAAATGTTTTCTCTTTTCACCAACTGTAGTTATGATTATTTACATCCTAAGATGAGGCTGCCATTAACAGAAGAATTCAGTTGCACCTAATCATCAAGTGGCCTCTGTGCACTTGATACCTTTACTTTATTGTGTGCTCTTTAATGGGTGGTTTTGTTTTTCCCATGGGGTGGAGACTGGAGAACTACTTTTCCAGCCCATTTCCCTTTCCTGTCCAGTTAGATGGGGCCATGCCCTGAGGTGTGGCCGAAGGAGGGTGGCTGAAGGTCACGTGTACCACTTCCAGCCTCGGCTTTCCCTGTACTGGCTCTGCGTCCATGACCAGGGCAACCTTGGAAGCTGCCTGTTGAAGGTGGCGGAGCTTCCCTCAGTTTAGGGTCCTTATGACTGTGTGGGACAGACTCCCCTCCCATTCTGTCGCCAAGTGGACTCTGTATGACAGAGAGGTAGTATTAAGTGCCAGAGCTGCAAGGTTTATCTTTTACAAACAGCTAGTGTTCCCTTAACACCTGCAGAGCTGTGGCAGGCACTTAGAACTCTGCCTTTGCCTTCCCTTCTTGCTTGTACAGAGCCTCAGGGTCAGCCAGGTGTGAGAGATTCGGGCCTCTCAGGGCATTGTGTGCGGCCCCGCACTGGCAGGCGGCCTTCTAGACTCTCGGCAATATGATAGAGCTTTTGCTCCTTGTTATCTGATTTTTCAGCTTTTCTTTTAAATTTTTTTGGTCAGCTTGTTGTTTACCCCAGCTTTAACCACCACCTAAGGTAGCTGTGACATTAAACAATTGCCACTGTTTGTTTTTGACAAACATTCCAGGGAAAACGCATTCTCAGTGAATGAGCTGTGGGTTGAGTCAAATCCAGACAAACCCGACCTGGTCAGGTGGTTACAGTTGTCTGGGCATGGGGTTTGGGGAGTCCCAGCCCTGGTTTGTTCCCCTCAGTGGCTACCAGACCGCTGGTTTTCTCAGCTACTGTGGAGTTTGACTGGGGGCAGGGTACTGGAAAAGGCAAGAGTCAAAACACCACACATCTCACTCACAGCTAGATTTAGCCGTGTTTCTTGAATAAATGCACCTGGGATTGTTGCAAGTCTTTGATTATTTTCCAGAGTTTTGAAAAAGTTGCTTTAGACAATTTTTGCTTATGTTCTCGTTACAGTTATGGAGGAATGGGTTTTCAGAGATTTTTACACTGCCATCCCTACTTATTTATGATTTCTTTGGCTTTGTTTGCAAATGTATTCAGTATAATGAATAACAAAAAGTTTGCATTTGGGAGATACTTTTTTTTTTCTTTTTTGGCTGCACCACTGGGCATGTGGAATCTTAGTTTCCCGACCAGGGATTGAACCCGTGCGCCCTACACCGGAAGCACAGATTCTTAACCACCGGACTGCCAGGGAAATCCCAGGAGATGCTTTTATATTTAGTTGCCCTTGTAGTGATCATGGTAGGAATATAGGTACGATTAAGAATATTATGCTCAATGTGGATATGGCTTTAGGTAATTAACTTAAAAGAAATAGAGTATACAGATTATGTTAGGAGATAAAATGTGAACAAAATCCATCTCTTTAAAGCTGGAAGATTGTTAGAAATGTCCATTTTTCAGAGGAAGAATCTGAGGGCTAGTAAATGCTTTGCTGAAGTTTTAGAAATTGTTCTTCAGCCACCATATCATTGTTATGGCGTAATAAGATAGCAAAACGTGAAGAGAATATTAGAGCATTAGGCAAGTGAGATACTCTCACATGTGCCAACTACAGATAAATAACGTTATATCCAAATTGATTATGTTTTAAAAATTTTTTTTTCCTCAAATTTTGCTTTGTATTCTATGTTGTAGGGACAGTTTCTCTCTGTAGGGTAATGATATTTAATATTTTGGAGGTCATGGATCTTTCTGAGAATCTTAAGAATTATCACTTTGTTCCTCAGAAAAAAGTACATAATATACATGTATGCTAAATTTTTATTATTTAACATATTCCTGGAAGATTATTAATGGCTCCAAGTTTAGGACCTTACTGTCATCTGTTTTGACCTGTGGTTCTATTATATTCCTCAGTTTTATGATTTTTTTCTGTCAAATTTAAATTGTTAAAACACTTACTGTTACCCTTATGGAGATACTAAAATGTCAGATTACTGTTTCATGATATTTTTCTTCTCTTTATAAAATGGACCAGACAGCTTCCCAGCTGTATAAAATGTGTCATAACACTGCTTTCAATCAAGGATTCTTAGCTTTAGAAATTCTGTTTGTGTGACTTTACATAATTATTTAAGGTTTTAAATTAAAGCCTTGTTTTTAAACGTACATGTTTAGAATTTTTTGTGTATCTGCTAACACTGTTAATATTACTTTATTATTTTTCAGTTTCAGTTCAGAAAACCCTGATAATACATTGTCTGTTATAGTAAGAATCTCTAAACCATAGCCAGTATGAAAGTCTTAAATCTACGCAGCGTGTTAAGTTTGGACAATAGCCACTGGGCGTTTGTCAGTACAGCTCAGTGAGTCTCTTTGTGGCATCATATTGACTGTGTATTAATACAGGGTATTCTATTGGGCCGTCAGTTGATTGTTTAGAATGTAAATGAAGCTGTTGATGGATCTGGTGACTGATGGCTTAAATTCCAATTAATCAATTGCTTCATCAGTTTCTTAATTCAGATCAAATATCTCCTGAATGCACACAATTCTTTTAGTGGTATTAAGAGAAATTAATGCTTTAGAACTAATTTTCATCAATCTCTTATAAATGCCAATATCTTTTTCACTTGTCTCCTAAGTGATGACATTATCGTTTAAGTGTTTGGGACATATTACCATAGCTCAGCTGTCACTTGTTAGTGGGCGAGGGGTAGGTAAATGGCACTGTACTCATCCACATTCTCTCTGTGGTGCTATTCATCTTGCCACCAGCTTAAAAATTTCATGCAGAGTCATTAAGTCATATAAATGATTTAGAAATTAAGTTTAATGGCAAACGATCTGGTGTTATATATGCAAAGTCAATGTCTATTTTTCTTTTCTTGGGCACATACTGTAGCCTGTCTCTTTCAGACGTATTGGATTTGTGAGCTGTTGCAGGCAGTCTGCTAATATTACAGGGTAACTTATTACGACATATGACAGACTCATGTGCCCTGTCTCTCAGTGTCCCATCAATTACTTTATCACCACTTGATGCGGCTCTCCTAGGTGACATATACACGAGTTGATCTTCATTTGATTGTCATTAAACCTGTCCTTTGCTGTCAACTCTTGTCAATTATACCAAATAAAATCAAGTATTCATAAGAAGTCAGTAATAGGATATAAGCAGACCAATTTAATAATTCATTTTTACCAAGCCTTAACTGACATCAGTTGTAGCTAGTGCTTGCTGTTAAAAAATTACTAGATATACTTCGTGTAAGACAAGTCAAGTTGGCCATACTTCTGATTTTGCTGCAGTTCATTCCCTCTCTCTGTCTTTCTGTCTCTCTCTTTAAATCATATCAGTTACTGTGAGCCTAGTAATGTAATTGTACTTGAAGATAAGTAATATGTCAGTTTCCTCTAAATTTTAAAAATAACGTGTAATTATTTAACATGAGGCATATCCTTTTACTTTTAAGAAAGGCAAGTATATTGTTTCCAGTGTTTAACAAGTTTACAGACATCTAGATAAGGTATTAGTTTCACTTTTAGAAACACAAAATGTTTGAAATTTAAGAGACTGTAGATATTCTCACCTTTTCTTATTTTCTATGTTAGAAAGCAAACCTGGAGCAGAGCTGTTGGCATTGATGTCTCAAAGTATGTGTCATACGGAATCTAGAATCCAATCCCTTTTAAGTTGCTTTTATACTTTATAAAACAGACACATACAGATATATATATAACCATGCATATATTTAAGAGGAAAAAAAAATCAATCTTGAGAAAAAGGTTTAAGTGTAAAATAATGGGTACTGCAAATTTCCTTGTACTCCTTTTTAGTTGAAACCAATTATTTTCCTTATCATAAATCTTTTGAAAAATAATACATAACAAAATTTATTTACATAACTAGATATATTTTTCAAAGTGCATGAAATCAGATGAAGGTCTCATACATATATGTTCAGTTGATAAAATAGGTGATTGAAAAATCTTTTCTTAGCTCTCCATCTTATTATGTCTTACAGAAGTGACTTAACCTGTATGAATCTCCTAGATTCATATTGGCGACACTAATGCCTGTGGCATCGGTAGTTAAAAGGATTAAATGTACTTGGTTAAGGAATCAGTGGGGCGCATTTCAGATACTGAATTGCTGGTGGCTGTAATTAGTTGAAAGTGCACTGGCTCCAAGAGAAAAGTATTTGGTATTTACGCAGAGTAAGAGAGCAAGGAAATGCTTACAGATGTGCGGGGGTCCATTTCTTCTAGGGGTGGATGTGGATTTGCACGGACCCATTTTAGTTTTAGAACATTGTGCAAAAGGTGCACTGGACTAAGCTGTGTAAAGGTGTGTTCTTACGTAGCTACCTTAGCTAGTTCCCCAAATTTGAGAAGTCATTAGCTAAGTAATTAATAAGTTCCCGGTGTATACCATTCGCTGGCAGATTTTAACAGATTTTCCTCTAAATTTTATACCACCGCTCCAAAGTAAGTCTTATTTTTTCCCCTGTGCACATGAAAACCTTAATAAGGTGAAGTAACTGGACAGCGGCATCAGTGGGTGGATTATTAGGTAGTACTCAGCCCAAGGCCAGCTCTTCCCACGGCTACACCAGCTTTTAATTTTTGAATTAAGGCGCCTGGAGCCGGGGGCCTTGCCTTCAGTACTGTTGACGTTTGGGGCCTGGTGTTCCTCTGTTGTGGTGGCTTGTCTCTGCACTGCAGGCTGTTGAGCAGTGTTTTTGGCCTCGACTCCCCGGGTGCCAGGAGCACCCTCCCAGCCCCCACCCCTGGCGCCTATTGTGAAAACCAACAGTCTCCAGATGCTTCCTGGGGGCAAAATCGCCCCTGGTTGAAAATCACTAGAGGATTGTTTCATTCACGAAAATCCCTAAAATAAATCTTAAGTATTCAGTTGTATATCTTTTGAAAGTAATTGTTTTAATATTCTTCAGAGATCTCTCTTGGTAAGAAGAGATTGATTCTGTGGAATTTTAGCCGTGACCTACCCCAGCTCCATGTGAAGGAAGCGTCTACTCTAGGCCAGTGTAGCTGAGAAATCAGGGGCTCCGTCTCCCTGCAGCTGCCAGGCGAAGGCCAGGGCCTCACCCTGGAGGAGTGCCCACCCGTCTAATGCTTCTGTTTTGCGGTAGTGATCGCTCCTGAAAGCTGACCTGGCGTACGGCAGCCTCTTCCTCTGGATAGAAGGGAAAAGGCCATGAGACAAGTTACTGATGAAATTAGCTGCTGACGTGGAGAGGACGTGCAGTGTGAGCTCTACTGCAGGACCGCGTTTGCAGTCAGCTGTTCACCAGAGCGGCACTGGCGCTGAGCTGCGCGGTCAGCAGTCTAATTCTACATGGAATTGGTGGATGGGGCAAACACGGATAGACGGGGGAAGGGGAGCTCGGAAGTACAGACATGAGAAAAGTGCGGTGGAAAGTGGTCTCCGTCTTTGCAGATGTTCAAATATAAATTTAAATATGAATTTCTGTAGTGCAGTTTCAGTTATTTGCAGTGTTCTTTTCCTGCAAAGAAAACAGTTTGTATAATACGTTTGGTGTATATTTTCTGTGTTAATCTGAATGTTTCTAAAAATTTTTTTTTATTTTGCACTTTATTTTTTTAAGTTCACAAAAAAAGTGAGAAGGCGGTACCGAGATTTCCAGTCCGCCCCCTGCCCTCACACCTGCGTAGCTTCCCTCATCATCACATCCCCCACCAGATGATGCATTTGTTGCAGTTGATGGACTGACACTGACACATCGTCCTCACCCACATTCCATAGTTGACATGAAAATTCACTCTTGGTGTAGTACATTCTATGGGTTTTGGCAAATGTATAATGGCATCCATCCATCATTATATATATCATACAGAGGATTTTCACTGTCCTAGAAGTTTTCTGTGCTCTGCCTATTTACCTCTACCCCCAACTCCATCCTGGGCAGCCACAGGTCTCTTTAGTGTCTCCATGGTTTTTTTCTTTTCCAGAATGTCATGTAGTTGGAACCACATAGTATGCAGCCTTTTCAGATTGGTTTCTTTCACTTAGTGATAAACATTTGACGTTCCTTCTTATCTTTTCATGACTTGATAGCTCATTTCATTGTGTTGCTGAATAATTCTCCATTGTCTGGATTTACCATAGTTGATCCATTCACCTACTGAAGGACATTTGGTTGCTTCCAAGTTTTGGCAATTATGAATAAAGCTCGTATAAAATCTGCATGCAGGATTTTGTGTGGACATGAGTTCCCCAGCTCTTTTGGGTAAATGGCAAGGAGTGCGATTGCTGGATTGTATAGTAAGATTATGTTTAGCTTTGTAAGAAACCACCAAACTGTCTTCCGAAGTGGCTGCACCATTTTGCATCCCCACCAGCCATGAGGAGATTTCCCGTTGCTCCGCATCCCCGCACGCCTTGGTGTTGTCAGTGTTCTGGACTTTGGACATTCTCGTAGGTGTGGAGTGGTGTCTCGTTGTTTTACCTTACATTTCCCTGATGATGTGATGTGGAGTATATTTTCATATGCTTATTTGCCATCTCTGTATCTTCTTTGTTCTGGTTTGGGCCACGTTTTAACTGGATTGTTTTCTTATTGTTGAGTTTTAAGAGTTCCTTGTATATTTTGGATAACAGCCCTTTATCAGATGTGTCTTTTGCAAATATTTTCTCCCAGTCTGTGCCTTGTTTTCTAATTCTCTTGCTGATATGTTTGCAGAACAGAAGTTTTAAATTTTAATGAAGTCCAATTTATCAGTTGTTGTTGTTTTTTTTTAAATGGATCACGTCTTTGGTGTTGTATCTAAAAAGGCACCGCCATACCCAAGGTCATCTAGGTTTTCTCCTAGGTTATCTTCTAGGACTGTTATAGTTTTGCATTTTACATTTAGGTCTGTGATCCATTTTGAGTTAATTTTTTATGAAGGGTGTAGGTCTGTGACTAGATTCATTTCTTTTGTGTGTGGATGTCTGTTCCATCACTATTTGTTGAAAAGGCTATCTTTGCTCAATAGTATTGCCTTTGCTAGTTTGTCAAAGATGACTTGACTATATTTATGGAGTTCTATTTAAAGGTTCTCTATATTCTGTTCCCTTCATCTGTCTCCTCTTTCATCAGTACCACACTGTCTCGATTACTGTAGCATTATAGTAATTTTTTTTCAAGGTTGGTGAATGGTTTTACTTTTGAAATGAGTTTATTTTTTTTCTTTTTTACTGTGTTCAAACACACGTAACATAAAATACAGATAACCCCCAGCCCTGGTGCCACCGTTCTACTTTCTGTCTATGAATTGGACACTCTTAAGACCCTCATGTAACTGGATTCATACAGTATTTGTCTTTCTGTGACTGGCTTATTTCACTGAGTGTAATGTCCTAAAGGTTCATCCATGTTGTAGCATATTGTAAAATTTCTGTCCTTTTTAAGTCTGAATAATACTTCATTGTATGTATATACAACATTTCCCTTATCTATTCATCTATCAGTGGACACTTGGGTTACTTCCGTGTTTTATTTATTGTGAATAATACGGCTATGAACATGAGTGCACAAATGTCTCTTTCAGACCTTGCTTTCAGTTCTTTTGGGCCTACACCCAGAAGTGGAATTGCTAGGTCATATGGTAATTCTTTAAAAAACTTTTTTAGAAACTGCTGTACTGTTTTGCATTGAATATCTTTTTCCATCCTTTCACTTCCAACTTTTTTGTATCTTTGTATCTAAAGTGAGTCTCTTGTAGACAGCATGTGGTTGGATCATGTCTTTGTCCATTCTGCCAATCTCTGTCTTTGATAGGAGTCTGAATAATATTTACCTATTTACATTTAAAGTAATTGCTGATAAGGAGCAACTTCTTTCATTGTGCAGTTTGTTTTCCATACGCCTTATAGCTCTTTTTTTTTTTTTTTGTCCTTCATTTCCTACATTACTGTCTTTTCTGGTTGATATTTCATAGTAAAATGTTTAAATTCCTTTCTCATTCCCTCTTGTGTATATTCTAAAGCTATTTTTTGTGGTTGCCATGGGAATGACATTTAATATCCTAAAGGTAAAAAACTCTAATTTGAATTGATACCAACTTAACTTCAATAACATATAGGAACCCTGCTCCTTTATAGTTCTATCCCCTTCCTTTCAGTTGTTGATGTCACAGAATTACATCTTCATACACTGTGTTCCCCAGACATAAACTGATAATTATTTTAAATGCATTAACCTCTTAAATTATGTAGAAAACAAGATTAGAAGTTACAAACCAAAGTTACGGTAATTCTGGCTTTTAGACTAATAATTTTTTTCTCTAAATTTATTAATCTCTTAAGTCGTGTAGAAAAAGTGCAGTTCAAACCATTCTTACAATAACACTAGCTTTTATAATTGCCGTGCATTGATAGCCTTTATTGAGATCTTTGTTTGTCCACACAGCTTCGAGCTACTGTCTGCCGGCCTTTCACTTCACCTACCAGATTGCCTTGAGCGCTCCTTGCAGGCAGGTCCGGTGGTCTCAGCTTCCTCAGCTTCTGTTTACTTGACAGTGTCTTCATTTCTCCCTCACAGTCAAAGGGCAGTTTTGCTGGATTTAAGATATTTGCTTGACAGTTTTTTTCTTTTAGCACTTTGAGTTGATTGGTTCACTGCCTTCTGGCTTCCATAGAAATGCCAATCTCTTTCTGATGAGAAATCTGGTGGTTATCTTACTGAGGATCCCTTGTATATGATGATTCTCTTTTCTCTTGCAGTTTTCAAGATTCTCTTTGTCTTTTTGAAAGTTTGATTATAATGTGTCTTGGTGTGGGTCTGTGTGAGTTCATATTACAGGCATACTTCAGAGATATTGCAAGTTTGGCTCCAGACCATGGCAATAGAGTGAATATCACAATAAAGAGAGTCACACAAATTTTTTGGTTTCCTGGTGCATGTAAAAGTTATGTTTACACTATACTTCAGTCTATTAAGTGTGCAGTAGCATTATGTCTAAAAAAAAGTACGACCTTAATTAAAAAATACAAAACAAAAACAATAATTTTTGTTTTTGTAGTAACAATTTTACTACAATAGTAAAATCAAAGAACAATGATCACAGATCATCGTAACAAATGTAACAAAAATAAAAAGTTTGAAATATTACAAGAATTACCAAAATGTGACAAAGAGATGCAAATAGAACAAATGCTCTTGGCAAAAATGGCCCTGATAGACTTGCTTGATGCAGGGTTGCCACACACTTCCAATCTGTAAAAAAACATAACGTCTGCAAAGTGCGACAGAAGAACGTATGTCTGTGCTTGGATTTTGTTGGGGTCCTTGGGAGTTTAAATTCATGTCTTTCATCAAACCTGGGAAGTTTTCAGCCATTATTCAGATATTCTCTCTGTTCCTTCTTCTCTGTCTTGTCCTTCTGGGTCTCCCACAGTGCGTATGTTGATCCACGTGACGGTGTCCTATGGGTCCATTTGTCTCTGTTCACTTTTTTCCCATCTTTTTCCTTCTGTTCCTCAGGTTGGATCACTTCCATTGTCCTCTCTTCAGGTTTGCTAATTCTTTGCTATGCCTGCTCAAATCTGCCTTTGACTCCCTCTAGTGAAATTTCCATTGCCCTTGAATTTCTCTTTCATTTCTTTTTGGGTTTTCTCTCTCTTTATCGATATCTCCATTTTGTTCATACATTGTTTTCTTGACTTTCTCCGCATCTTTCTTTAGTTCTTTGAGCATCTTTTTAGGCAGTTGCTTTAAAGTCTTTGTCTAGTAGAACTACCGTCAGGTCTTTTTTGAGGACAGTCTCTGTTGATTAAGTTTTTTCCATTAAGTTGGCCATACTCTCCTGCTTTTGTTTTTATTTTTGTTTTTTTTTTTGAACACTGGACATTTCATTCTAATAATGTGGTACCTCTGGAGCTTGTCCCCCAGCGGTGGGACAGCTGGAGACTCTATGATAATAGTAATGGCATTGGAGTGAAACTCCTCAAGTACTGGAGCTCATTCAGCACACACAAACACACACACACACGCACACACACACACACACACATGCACGCACGCACACATGGCTAATTGGTCTCCTTCTGAGGATGGCAGGGCACCAGTTCATTGCCTTGAAATGTGGGTAAATAACAACATGAGTCAGTGCTTTCTTATAGGAACTTTTCCACCAGGTGAGCCAACCGGATCCAAAGAGCAGAAGCCTCTCCTTTTACATTTTTTTCTAGGTAAAAGGTGAAGAAGAAGGATAGACTGCTGTCTTCTGCACCCTCTCGTGCAGTAACGGGTGCCTCTAGTGGGCATTGAGCATGAAGGTCTGTTGGCATCAGAGCAGAGCAGGACATGGTACCTCTGGACGGAAGCAGGGCAGCATTGCTGAGGGTCAGTGGAGTCTGAGCTGGGCTCTGTGTGCAGGAGCCAGCGTCGTAGGACCCGCAGAGGGAAGGCGGGGAGCAGGGTGGCCTGGACCCTGCGTGTTCAGTCAGCAACACGCAGAACCAGCCTTTCAGCAGACAGACTGGAAGAAGGTGTGGGGAGGGCCTGGGGTGAAAAGTGACTTTACAGACATTCCCAGAGTGGGCTCCGCAGTGGTGCTGAGGATGTACATCTGCACAGGGAAGTACAACTGACAGGCCTGCTGCTTTACAACCAGGGAAGGGGCTGCAATGGGGTCGGGGCACATGCAGCATCTCCTAACCGGTCTCACAGTTGTGCACAAGGTATTTTTCTTGTAGTAATTTCTAAGGTGTGCATATGCTTGTGTGGCTTTCTGTAACTATTTTATTTTACAGTTAAATTTTTGAAAAACCTCAAAAGTCACTTGAATTCATTATGTGGTTAAACTACTAATTTGTTACTTTGTTTTATCTGATTCCTTTTATCTATTAGGGGTCACTTTTTAAAGTTTGATGTGACTTGGCTTTTTAATTATGTGAATCATGTGTGATCTCAGAGTGAACAGTGTAAAATAGGATGTACTCCGAAAGGTGTGCTTCTAGTCTGTCCCTTCCCTTTCC
The DNA here is from genome assembly GCF_965194805.1 of Balaenoptera borealis. Classification (NCBI taxonomy): domain Eukaryota; kingdom Metazoa; phylum Chordata; class Mammalia; order Artiodactyla; family Balaenopteridae; genus Balaenoptera; species Balaenoptera borealis. The sequence goes on along the minus strand of NC_138875.1, from coordinate 683,336 downwards.
CCTTCCTTCCTGTGGGCAGTGTCCCTCCCTGCACACACGCACACAGACACACACACTCACGCTTTCCCCACCTTGTTCTCCAGTAGCTGGTGTTACTTTGTTCCCAGTGTTGTGCACCTGGCTTTTTTCATTAGATGGTATATATCCTAGAGAGATTTCTCAGTAGAAATGGAGGCCTTGCTCATCTCTTTTTCTTTTTCCTTTCTGTTTCTGTTTCCTTTTCCTTCCTTCCTTTCTTTTCTTTTCTTTTTTTTTTTTCACTGATGCATGTGCTCCCTTGTATTCAGCTGATCCCCTGATTTTGTGTTCCCACTCCTTTGGTTATGATTAATAAGGTTGCACAGTTGCCCTGTATGTATGTGTTTTGTGCTTTGCTGTTGTGTATGAGGATACATTATAAGAAATGGTATGACAGCATGGGCAAAGAGTAAATGGATTTTTGTAATTTAATATTTTTTATGTTTAAAATTTGATGGGGTTGTGAGTATCACTAACTCTTTTCTGGCTTTAGCATTTTAGCTGTGCTTTTATTATTGAGCATATGTTTTATAGTGGTACATCATATATTTTATTAGCAAAGTTATATCACACACTCTTGGGTATTTTTGTATATTTACTTACTATTGTATTATTATCAAAACATAAGCTAAAGGTAGAAATGATCAATGTAGTCTTTCTAAAATAAAGTAAACCTTTATTACTAGTAAACCTTAATAGTCCAGAACACCAACTAGGAGATAAGTGAGTAAACAATTAATGACCTCTTATCTTTTCAGCAGACTCATTTTGTGAGTCAAATAAATAGTACTTTTAAGGATTTTTGTTAATGGGAATTTCTGTATCCCACTGTGCTGTGACTTGTGGCTTTAAAGTGCCTGTAACTCAGGAGTTTTTCTTCTCTTGTCCCAAGGTTCATGTTTTATTCGGACTGATCAGCTCGACGGTGAAACTGACTGGAAGCTGAGAGTGGCGGTGAGCTGCACGCAGAGGCTGCCGGCTCTGGGGGTGAGTGTTGCTGCCGTCACTCCACCATTCACTGTAGTGGCCACTTCTGCGCAGTGAGTACAGTTCTGTGTATACCAGCTATCTTAACTAATGCACAGTAAGCTCAGTTCTGTGTATACCAGCTATCTTAACTAATGCACGGTGAGTACAGTTCTGTGTATACCAGCTATCTTAACTAATGCGCGGTGAGTACAGTTCTGTGTATACCAGCTATCTTAACTAATGCGCGGTGAGTACAGTTCTGTGTATACCAGCTATCTTAACTAATGCGCGGTGAGTACAGTTCTGTGTATACCAGCTCTCTTAACTAATGCGCGGTGAGTACAGTTCTGTGTATACCAGCTCTCTTAACTAATGCGCGGTGAGTACAGTTCTGTGTATACCAGCTCTCTTAACTAATGCGCGGTGAGTACAGTTCTGTGTATACCAGCTATCTTAACTAATGCACGGTAAGCTCAGTTCTGTGTATACCAGCTATCTTAACTAATGCGCGGTAAGCTCAGTTCTGTGTATGCCAGCTATCTTAACTAATGCGCGGTAAGCTCAGTTCTGTGTATGCCAGCTATCTTTACTAATGCGCGGTAAGCTCAGTTCTGTGTATGCCAGCTATCTTTACTAATGCGCGGTAAGCTCAGTTCTGTGTATGCCAGCTATCTTAACTAATGCGCGGTAAGCACAGTTCTGTGTATACCAGCTATCTTAACTAATGCGCGGTAAGCACAGTTCTGTGTATACCAGCTATCTTAACTAATGCGCAGTGAGTACAGTTCTGTGTATACCAGCTATCTTAACTAATGCGCAGTGAGCACAGTTCTGTGTATACCAGCTATCTTAACTAATGCGCAGTGAGCTCAGTTCTGTGTATACCAGCTATCTTAACTAATGCGCAGTAAGCTCTGTGTATACCAGCTATCTTAACTAATACGCGGTAAGTACAGTTCTGTGTATACCAGCTATCTTAACTAATGCGCGGTAAGCACAGTTCTTTGTATACCAGCTATCTTAACTAATGCGCGGTGAGCACAGTTCTGTGTATACCAGCTATCTTAACTAGTGCGCGGTGAGCACAGTTCTGTGTATGCCAGCTATCTTAACTAGTGCGCGGTGAGCTCAGTTCTGTGTATGCCAGCTATCTTAACTAGTGCGCGGTGAGCACAGTTCTGTGTATGCCAGCTATCTTAACTAGTGCGCGGTGAGCACAGTTCTGTGTATGCCAGCTATCTTAACTAGTGTGCGGTGAGCACAGTTCTGTGTATGCCAGCTATCTTAACTAGTGCGCGGTGAGCACAGTTCTGTGTATGCCAGCTATCTTAACTAGTGCGCGGTGAGCACAGTTCTGTGTATGCCAGCTATCTTAACTAGTGCGCGGTGAGCACAGTTCTGTGTATGCCAGCTATCTTAACTAATGCGCGGTGAGCTCAGTTCTGTGTATGCCAGCTATCTTAACTAGTGCGCGGTGAGCACAGGTCTGTGTATACCAGCTATCTTAACTAGTGCGCGGTGAGCACAGGTCTGTGTATGCCAGCTATCTTAACTAATGCGCGGTGAGCTCAGTTCTGTGTATGCCAGCTATCTTAACTAGTGCGCGGTGAGCACAGGTCTGTGTATACCAGCTATCTTAACTAGTGCGCGGTGAGCACAGTTCTGTGTATGCCAGCTATCTTAACTAGTGCGCGGTGAGCACAGTTCTGTGTATGCCAGCTATCTTAACTAGTGCGCGGTGAGCACAGTTCTGTGTATGCCAGCTATCTTAACTAATGCGCGGTGAGCTCAGTTCTGTGTATGCCAGCTATCTTAACTAGTGCGCGGTGAGCACAGGTCTGTGTATGCCAGCTATCTTAACTAGTGCGCGGTGAGCACAGGTCTGTGTATGCCAGCTATCTTAACTAATGCGCGGTGAGCTCAGTTCTGTGTATGCCAGCTATCTTAACTAGTGCGCGGTGAGCACAGGTCTGTGTATACCAGCTATCTTAACTAGTGCGCGGTGAGCACAGGTCTGTGTATACCAGCTATCTTAACTAATGCGCGGTGAGCACAGTTCTGTGTATGCCAGCTATCTTAACTAGTGCGCGGTGAGCACAGTTCTGTGTATGCCAGCTATCTTAACTAGTGCGCGGTGAGCACAGTTCTGTGTATGCCAGCTATCTTAACTAGTGCGCGGTGAGCACAGTTCTGTGTATGCCAGCTATCTTAACTAGTGCGCGGTGAGCACAGTTCTGTGTATGCCAGCTATCTTAACTAGTGCGCGGTGAGCACAGTTCTGTGTATACCAGCTATCTTAACTAGTGCGCGGTGAGCACAGTTCTGTGTATACCAGCTATCTTAACTAATGCGCGGTGAGCACAGTTCTGTGTATACCAGCTATCTTAACTAATGCGTTGGCAAGGGTTTAAAGTAATTTCTTCGTTACTAAGTTCATCGAAAATTATGCCCACGTCATTTCTCTGGTGTCTTAGCACATAACCTTTTGGAGGTATAGTTTTAAATGTTCCTTTTGCGTTGACTCTTAGGGTTTCTTTCTTTTCTTTCTCTTTCCTTTCTGTTTCTATTTTTAAAACCCCCCTCATTTGAGTAACCTTTGACATGGAGAGCTCTTGGTGGGGTTAGATACGTCCATGTTTGGTAACTGAGTGACTCCCCGGAGGCTGTTGAGATACGGCTTCGGTCGAACGCCCGTGGGCTTGGCCCAGCCGTGGACACCAGCCTGCCCGCTTCGGCTTTGCCCGTTGAAGGTGGGGAGCCCTCGCTAGGGAGGGGGACTGAAGTGTCCCTGTGTGTCTCGGCAGAGTGAGAAGGGGAAAGACACCTCTGGACTTCTTGCTTGGCCTTTGATGCCTGGGTAACAGGCAAGAGGTGGGACCAGAGGGCACAGTACTTACGGATTTCAGTGTTTTTAGTGATCTCTGAAACAGACCTCTCACGAGTGCTCAGAATCTCCTAAACTGCTATACATCTTTTTAAAATCAAAATCACGGTTGTGGTCATTTGTTGTTTGTTTTGTGTTATACGTTATGATTTATCTGAATGAGAGAAGCTTTATCTTACATGATTTGCTGATATTCACTGGAGAGTAAAGAAAGATGGAAGTATCTTAAGAATGACCTTGGACCCAAGCAGTTGTTGGTTAAGGGAAGGGAAATTGAATCCTCTCGATTTGGTCACTTTCCTTAGATGGGTTGGATTTGATAGGAATAGCTACTGCACATAGCTTACAGTTAATTACTGTCAATAGCAGGAACCTTCCTTATTGTAAATATTGCACTTTTTGGAAACTAAATCTGTTTGACATGTATAAGACTTGGCAATATTTTGTTTCTTTAGGTATTTTCCATTGCCTATACTTTAAGTAGTGCCTAGGTTGAAATTCATTCCTTGCTTAGAGTTTGTTGGGTTTCTTGGATCTGTGGGTTCATGGTTTTCTTCTCTTTTCCCTCCTCCTTTCTGCCCAGACCCCTCTCTCTGGGACATGAACGACAAGTGTTTTAGACTTGGCGTTCCTGCAGGTGTCGAGCTTCTGCTGCTCTCTTCTCAGTCTGGTTCTCTTTCTGTGACTCAATTTTGACAGTTTCTGTTGCTCTGTCTTTTTTTTTTTTTAGCTTCGCAGCTTTGGGGATTTTAGTTCCCTGACCAGGGATTGAACCTGGGTCCTCAGCAGTGAGAGCATGGAGTCCTAACCACTGGACCATCAGGGAATTCCCATTTTGCTCTGTCTTTAAATTCACTAAGTTTATCTTGTGCAGTGTCTAGTCTTCTGTTAAGACCACCCAACGAATTTTTTTATTCCAAATATTGTATTTTTAATCTCTGGAACCAGGTTCCACCTGGTCACCCATTTTTGTTATAGTTTGAATACTTTTCTTTCCTAATATGTTCATAGTTTCATTTAAATCTTTCAGCAGTTTATAACACTTATTCTTTGTCTGTTAATGCCATTGTCTCTGTTATTTTGGGGTATGTTTCTTCTTAAAAAAATGTTCTCCTTGTTACAGGTCACACTTTCCTGCTTCCTTGCACAGCTGGTAATTTTTAGTTGGATGCTGGATATTGTAAATACTATATTTTTTTCTTCCTTCGAAACCTGTTGATCTTGATTTTCTTAGTTCAGTAACTTGTGGATAAACTCGATCTTTCCAAGACTTGTTCTTAAACTTTGTTGGGGTGGGCCTAGAGTCCCCTTATCACGGTGCTAATTTAATCCTACCACAAGCGCCTGCTCTTTGTGGGATAACCATGGACAGCCTCGGTTGTTTTGAGGTGCCTCTGACTCTGGCTGGTCAGACTCCATGTCTCCCCAGCTCTGTGTCATCCCTGAGGCTGGTCCGGAGAGAGCTCTCTGCTCACACTCTACCAGGCATCACTTCACCCCGACCAGGTGTGCGGTAGCTGTGGGCACACTCAGGGAGCGCCGCGTAGCTGTGGGCACACTCAGGGAGTACTGCATAGCTGTGGGCACACTCAGGGAGCACTAAATAGCTGTGGGCACACTCAGGGAGCACTAAATAGCTGTGGGCACACTCGGAGCACTGCATAGTTGTGGGCACACTCAGGGAGCACTAAATAGCTGTGGGCACACTCGGAGCACTGCATAGCTGTGGGCACACTCAGGGAGCACCGCGTAGCTGTGGGCACACTCAGGGAGTGCCGCGTAGCTGTGGGCACACTCGGAGCGCCGCGTAGCTGTGGGCACGCTCAGGGAGCGCCGCGTAGCTGTGGGCACGCTCAGGGAGCGCCGCGTAGCTGTGGGCACACTCAGGGAGTGCCGCGTAGCTGTGGGCACACTCGGAGCGCCGCGTAGCTGTGGGCACGCTCAGGGAGCGCCGCGTAGCTGTGGGCACGCTCAGGGAGCACCGCGTAGCTGTGGGCACACTCAGGGAGTACTGCATAGCTGTGGGCACACTCAGGGAGCACTAAATAGCTGTGGGCACACTCGGAGCACTGCATAGCTGTGGGCACACTCAGGGAGCGCCGCGTAGCTGTGGGCACACTCGGAGCACCGCGTAGCTGTGGGCACACTCAGGGAGCGCCGCGTAGCTGTGGGCACACTCGGAGCGCTGCGTAGCTGTGGGGCACACTCAGGGAGCGCCACGTAGCTGTGGGCGCACTCAGGGAGCGCCGCGTAGCTGTGGGGCACACTCGGAGCGCCGCGTAGCTGTGGGCACACTCAGGGAGCACTGCAGGGCGCTGCCACTCCTTTCCTCTTCGTTCTCTTCCCGCTTCCCTGGGCTCCGCTCTGTCCCTTAGCAGAAAGACTGCCTTCCTCTGCTCGGCTTCCCCCAGCCCCGCAATACGGAACCTCCCCTTATGCAGGAAGCTGGCCTCACCTGGGGCTCACATCTGTGTTCTCTTCTCCCAAGGGTCACGGTCTTGCGATTCTGCCAGAAGCACCGTGTCCTGTGTCTGAAAACGGCTGTCTCATGTGTTTTGTTCATTTTACAGTGTTTGTAGTGGGAGGGCACTCCACTCTCACACCAGTTACAGTGGCACAGCTTGTGGAAGCCCTTGATTAATTCTCAGTGAGAAATATGTGTCTTTTGCACTAACTGAGCTACATGATACTTCAAATTAAAATTAAAAGGTGGTCCATTGAGCATAAAATTTTAAAAAGACCAAAGCAGTGGGTCTTTGTTACTGGAGGATTTGCTTATTTTAGGGACGTACGTGCTGGGAGGACGCGGCGCTCCCTGGGCCGTGTTACCTCTGCCCTGGAGGGCACTTCACACCACTGTCCTCTTACCTCACAGCTTCTTTCACATTTCGGGCTAACCATCCCGCTCCTCAGCACTCATTCTTTCAAAAAAAGAGAGTTCCTGATTATAATAGTAATATGTGCATTGAAAATAATATATAAATGATAAAGAAGATGAGAAGCGCTCTAATTTTCCTGCTTCGCAGTGGCTGCCGTTCACGTTCAGGCACAGGTCCTCCTGACGGTGCCTTTCCCTGGCCCTCCCCTCGCCATACAGACACCTGCACACTTGGGTGAAGCTGTATGTACTTCTTTTCCTGTGAGGGTGTTTATTCAAAAGTATGTTTGGGTGTTATCTTTCTATGTTAGAAAATGTGTATCTCTGTTAAGTACTCTATTAGCCGCGTGGTATTTGACAAATTATAACTTCGGTAACCAGCCTGATATTGGTGATTATGAAAGTTAATACTTTTGATGTTTTATAAATAGTAATAGAGATCAACAAATAGGCATATTTCAGGGATTTTGATTCTTTTGCCAGAATGCTCTCTAGAAGACTACAGTGACTTGTACATCTGTAGATTAACTAAAGTCAGTTGACCTGTCAGCCGTCTCCAATCTGATGACTGAGAAAATGGCATCCCCTTTAAATTTGCATTTAATCTTTTTGTGAGGTTGGAGATTTCTTATCTAAGAAAGTGTACTTCTCATATTTTTATTTTATAAGTTTCTGTTCATGTTGTCTGTCCATTTTCCTGTTATATGGTTTTAAAGAGGTCTTTATATATAGTTTGCTAATCATCTTTCATTCATTTGTTTTAATCTCTTCTAAATATTTTCATTTATAGTTTCTGTTGTCCATATAAAAGTTTAGCATCCTTATATAAGGTGACCTAACAGTAATTTTAAAATAGTCTTTAAAATAGTTACTTATGTAATGTGATAGAAGTGCTAATTATTACTATGGTGACGATCATATTACAATACATAAATGCATCAAACTGACTTGTACACCTTAAATTTACACAATGTTATGTCATGTATATTTCAATAAAAATACTTCAAAAAAAAATAGTTACCGCTTTTGGTTTTATGCTTAGACCATTTCCACTCCATGACTGTGTTTTAAATGGTTACTTTAAAATCACTCCCGCTTTACACGTGAACTCTGCAGTCCAGCTAGCGTTTGTTTGGAGTCGAGTTCTGCGTAGGAAATCAAACGTAAAACAACCTGCTGGCTGGTCGCAGCAGTACCATTTGCTGCATAGCTCACTGTTTTAGCACAATTTTAAAATTGCCCTGGGAAGTTCCAGTTTTAAACTCTCGCCCTCGGTGTATGAGTGTGCAGAGTTCTCCAAACCTTTGCCGAGGGAGTGCGTGTTCCAGACCTGTTCCCCCAGCCTGTTTCCTGACCTTTCGCTTTAAAATACCTTTTGCCATATAAGTGTTTTAACTTTTGTTTAGGTAAATATTTATACGTTTTCCTTTTTGTTTGTGGATTTTGTGTTGTGCCAGAAGGCTGCTCTCCCACCAGTGTTCACTTAGCCTCTTAACCCCTGTCAGAGTTTGTCAGCGGGCAGCCTAAAAGTGAGAGGCTGGTCCTTAGCACTTACTGTCTTGTAAGTATTAAAATATTCCCTGCACACAGACCCATAGAGAAGAAAGTTCAGTCACGTCACTAAATCTGTGCGGCTGAAAGATGGTTTCATGAGTGAGGTCAAGTGAGTTGCTTTTATTTCAGCCTGCAGCTGGGCCGGCGTCTTCTCTGCACAGGCCCCCCCCCCCTGCTCTGCCAGCCTCCCTCAGACTCCCAGTGTTTTCTGTTTGCTCTTCCTTTCTGCGCGGGGTGAGGTAAAGCTGTGCCGTCGCCTTGTCACTGAGGACACCAGCTTTCAGTTCTCATGCTGCTTGCTGAAATGGCTGGTTTTTATCCTGAGACACTCGTGAAGCCTGTTGACTTTCTGATGTGCTTTGAGCCCGTCGCTGGTCTCCCACTGCTCTTTCTCAGCCGCCTGTTTCCTCCTGTGTGTGCGTTCTTGTTTTTCTAGCATACGTCCTCAAGTCGTCTCTCCAGGACTGAAGGGGGAGGAAAGGTCATGGACCCCAAGTGACCGGAGGGCTTCTGTTTGCCATCAGGCTTGGAGGCCGCTCCGCGGAGTCTGTCCCTCGGCACCTCACTTCCAGCAGCCACAGGTGCTCCAGGGCACCCTGGGAAGCAGCCGCACAGAATAATCCTTCGTAGCAGATTTAATTCGCTGAGAGTGTTAGAAAAGAAGCGCACTGGTAAGATACCACGTTAGACTTTTTCTGAGAGAAAAGCCAAACAACGAGTGTGTGGTATGTGATGGCATTACCTGGATTCCAGGAGAGTGGGTCAGCTGTGACAGAGGCTAAGTGTCGGGGAGGGACATGCAGAGGACTGCTAGAAACGTCCACCCCTTGGTCTTGGTGGTGTCTTCGGTGTGTGCTTGTATTCAGATGCAGAAAATTGTACACTTTAAACGTGCATAATTTATTGCTTGTAAACGATATCTTAAGAAAGTATTTAAAATTCCTCTATGATGTTATCTGCATTTTTGAATATTCCCTTTGCTGTGATCACAGGAGGTACATTTTATTATATTCAATATTATAAGGATGTTTTCCTCATTTTTATTAGCAACAGATATGTATAAATTGCAAAATACTTAGAAAGTTAGAGTATGCAATTCATACAGTGCTACTTAAAAAATTTTATGGTTGATACACTTTGATAGAGAGTGTGTTAAGCATTTGGATGAAGTAACTGGAAAATGAAAACATTTTAAGTTTTGATATCATCATAAAACCAAAAGGAAATATATTTTAGAAAAAAGGAAGTTTAGCTGAACTTGTGATTCATCCATCCATTTATTTATTTATTTATTTATAAAATTTATTTATTTATTTTTGGCTGCCTTGGGTCTTCGTTGCTGCACGCGGGCTTTCTCTAGTTGTAGCGAGCGGGGACTACTCTTTGTCGTGGTGCGCGGTCTTCTCATTGCTCATTGCGGTGGCTTCTCTTGTTGCGGAGCATGGGCTCTAGGCGCACAGGCTTCAGTAGTTGTGGCACGTGGGCTCAGTAGTTGTGGCTTGAGGGCTCTAGAGCGCAGGCTCAGTAGTTGTGGCACACGGGCTTAGTTGCTCCGCGGCATGTGGGATCTTCCCGGACCAGGGCTCAAACCCGTGTCCCCTGCATTGGCAGGCGAATTCTTAACCACTGTGCCACCAGGGAAGCCCCATCCATCAATTTAAATTTGTAGCTTCATATAATTTGACATATTAGGTATAGACTTTTTTTCATAGGAAAGAAAGCTCTAATTTCATTATGGACATAGGCAAGGCAATTTGGTTTTTCATCAAATAGCTTACGCTGTCCGTAACTGTCATTCATTTTGACTTTTCTGTCTCTAATGTGATGGGCCTGGGGAGTGTTTGGTGACATTCACTGTTTGTCGCATCATCAGTGGAGCGTTGTGTCCATAGTGACACCAAGAATGAATAAACCTGCCGTCCTTAGGGCTCTTTTTAAAGAACTGAGGGCGCCACCCAGAATAAGCTCTCTAATCCTGTCGTGTCCAGAGCACCTAATGTGATCAGAGGATTGAAATTTAGTTGGAGTGGTGCTGCAGGTCCAGCTTCTGGCTGCCGCGGACGTGGAGACGCGTGGGAACGTGTTTCTGCTCTTGTGTTCAGGCAGATTTATTAACGACAATGAGGGCACAGTAATTTTCAATAAATCATGACTCGCTGATTCATTTCAAAAGATCCATATAGCAATAAACAATACCATTTACATTTAATTAGTTTTATTGAGCGAAAGGCAATTGTATTGGTAATGAACCACATGTTATGATTAAGGATGTATTTTAATGACCTTTAAGTAATGCGAACAAATGTTGCCCTTGACCTAATAGCAGAGGCTTTCCTACATTATTGAAAACTTCAGAATGATTTTTAAATTATCATGAAAAGCTTCGAATGACATTCTCATTATTGTGCCATTATTCAGTCATTTGTTGTCTAATGTACTAGATGAAATGCATTCCTCTAAATGTTCATGTGCACGTGGCAGTGTGGGGGTTGTTGCTAGGCGGTCCTTTATTTCCATGTATCAAAAGGTAGTCTGTTATAGGAGAACTTCATTTTTTGAAAATGACTGTGATGGTGCAGGACTTAAATGATGAGTGATCCTCCAGCTTGCCTCGTCCCAGGAGTCGGTTGGCCGTCTTTTCACAAGTCTAAAATTATTACGCAGTGCCTTTCTTCTTGTGTAAACTAGCCTGGCTTCATTACTTGAAAATACATTTTTATTAGTTAACATGTAATCTAAGCTGCAGTAGCAGACCCACTGTGCTGAGCTGGCGTGTTCACGCTTCATCCAGTGCAGCGTCTCTGTTCTTCAGAACCTGGAAAACTAAGCGGCACGTATTTTGCAGGCCCACCTGAAGGCACGTGAATGAGCCTCCCCAGGTTTAACGAGCTCTCAGAGAACTGTCCCGGCAGGACGGGAGTGAGCTGTCCCGCTGCCCCACTGGCGTTCTCAGCTGGCAGGTGCTGTCCTCAGCCTCGGGGGTCTGTGTGGCAGTTGCTGTGTAGGCAGTGGCCTCCCTTGCAGCCTGGGGTCACGGCTCTCCTGCTGCGTCTGGAACTCAGTAGTGGCCGTGGTGTGTTCTGCGGAAGGTCATTCTGAGAGTGATGTTTGGAGGTTCCGTCATGAGCTCAAACCTTCCTAAGGCTTTGGAAGCACTGCTTTCCGTGTGTTAAGTCCCTTTCTGCTCTGAGATCTAGGGTGATACACCCCAGATCCCGAGAGACGTTTCTTCTCCCTCACCCGACAGCCCGGAGGTGGGGGCCCCAGGCGGGAGCGCAGCTCTGTCGTCCGCAGTCAGTGGCCTTCCGCCGCGTCCCGGCGTCTGCTACCCTACAGCCTGGCCAGCGGGAGCGGAGGGCCCGGGGACGGGGCAGCGGCCTCGTCCTCCTCCTCCTCCCCCCTCCAGGGGAGCGGCGTGGGGAGGGCTGGCCGTGACAGTGCTGAGGGGGGCCACGCGCCCGCTCAGGGTTGGAAGTCCGTCTTCAAAAGGCGATGGGAAGCGTGGTGGAGAGTGGTCTCTGTCACCGTTTCTTCATTCGTTTTCCGTCGAGTTTCTCCGATCTCTTCCTGCACTTCTCACTGGGTGCTGCGCACTGAGGCTTCTCCGTTGGTTCTCCTGGAGGGTTTTACTGCCCTCTGAGCGGGGTGCTCCGTTTAGGTCTGTTGTCACGACGATGACCATTTTTATTAGAATCCGTTATTTCCCACTTGTTCTTCCAGGAGCTTGAAGCAACATGAAAATGTGTATGTCCCTCACCTACGTTAGAGTAGGAAATAAATGGAATGTAAACTGCCAAATCGTCCGTTTGTCTTCTAGGAAGGAGAGAAGCCGTATCAGTTGTAGAGTGTTGCCTGTTCTCTGTGGAAGGACGTTTTCTTGAAGGGATGGAGCTTTCCAGACAGCCCATCGGGCAGGGCTCCCCTGGCAGAGGAGCTCTCACGGGGCGGGGCCCACAGCCCGCTGCCCCTCCCGAGAGTCAGCGGGCGGCCGCGAAGGCAGGACCCGTGTCAGCCGAACCCCGAGCCTCTGAGAACGCGGAGCACAGGGGCAGAGAGCACAAGCACAGATCTCGAGGTCGCTGTGAGGAACCTGAGAGGACGTTACAGTGCAGACAGAGGCTGTGAGAAAAGATCAAGAGGAGAGCAAGACCTCTCGGCCGGGCCCGTGGTGGCGGAGGTCCATCGAGCCTCAGGGCAGCAGCGTGGCTCAACGGGGGAAGCAGAGTGGCGGTTCCGCGTCTGGCTTTGTCGTCCTCCTCTCTGCGTGTTGTTAACTGCCCCGAGGTAAAACTGGCAGACAAGAAACTGCCCAGAATTACACTGTGCGCTTCGCTACACAGTGAAACCGTCACCATGGACAAGACAGGGGAACCCCTGTCACTGCCAGCCTGTCATCCTTTGTGTGCGTGTGGTCAGCTGGGGTTCCTCTTTTCGATAGCAGTGCTTTCCGACTTTTCCACTCTCCTGTAATTTCTGATCCGCCCGCCCTTCTCTCATCAGATGATCTTACCTTGCGGAGAAAAAGCAGTATATCAAATGGAAACCCCCTCCATTTCCCACCCTCCCGGCACCTCACCCCCCTACCTGCTGGTACAGCGAAGCGCTGTCCCCTCTCCTGTCTGAAGGGAAGTCTTCCGCCGCCTTCGCCTCACCCTGCTTTCTCGAGACCTCCATCTGCCGGTTACGCCCTGCCTTGCCTTCTCCTAGCCTCCCCCTCTGCCGGCCCCTCTCTCTTAGCCTTCAGGCCTTCAGCCAACTCTAGTGTCTCAGGTGTCCCTTCCTCAGTTTTAGGTTACTTGAATATATTTAGAAATCTGTCTTGCTTTGTTCATTGGCTTTTCAGCTATTCTACCTCTTTGCATATTTTTACTAGTTGCTAGAGATGGCAATATGCATTTAACTAAAAGTGTATCGTGGAAACTTAACGTTGTATCACTTCACATTTAATTAAGAACCTTGTAATTGAATAGATCCATTTACCCCACTCATTTTTGATGCTAAAGCACATTGCACATTTTTTGTGTGCATGTATATTTGTATGCATTTATATACTTTTTTAATATGCAGTGTATCTACATGTATCTTAAACTGTTCTGTTTTATCTGTATCTTAAAGAAATAAAGTGAAAAGACAGGATTTTTGTTTTTCTTTTGATATTAGCCATGTTTGTTCCTTACCATTCCTTCCTAAAGATCTGAGTTTCTACTGGATATCATTTCCCTTCAACCTAAAGAACTTCTGTTAGCATTTCTTGTAGTGTATGTCTGCTAGCAGTGAATTCTCATTTTCATTTATCCAAAAGTATCTTAGTTTCACCTGTTTTTGTGAAGGATATTTTTGCTGAATATTGAATTCAGGGTCGACCAGTTTTTTCTCCCCACAGCACTTTAAATATTTTGTTCCATTGTGTTCTGCTTTCATTATTTGTGATGAGAAATCAGTGTTATTTTGCTAGTTTTTGCCTGCATGTAATGTGTCATTTTTCTCTAGGTATTTTTGAGATTTTTCTCTATCTTTGGTCTCTTACTTAGCTGTGACTTGGATTGTTTTAAATTTTGCTCATCTGTCTAGGGGTTTGCTGGGCTTCCTGAATCTGCACATTTATGGCTGTCAGCCAGTTTGGCATATTTTCAGTCATTGTTTCTTCAAATACCTTTTCTTCCTCATTCTCTCTGTGTGCTGCCTCCAGGAACCCAACTGCAAACAAACTCCTGCTGTTCTCTCAGGGACACTGCGGCCATACTCATTTTCAAGATCTCTCTCCTCTGTGTTCTTCAGATTCATCATCTCTTGGCCTGTCTTCAAGTTCACAGACTCTGTTCTCCAGTCTGCTGTTAAGCCATCTAACGAACTTATTTCAGATGTATTTTTTTCAATTCTAGAATTTCCAGTTGGTTCTTTTTTTGTATACGTGTTTTCTTTTTCTCTGCTGTGGTTTCCTATTTGTTTATTGTTTAGGAGAATGTTTTCCTTTAAAAATTTGAGATGTTCTAGTAACTGCTTTGAAATTCTCATCTCTTAATTCTGATGTCTAGTCATCTCAGAATGTCTTCTTTGATTGGATTCTACTTGAATGTGGATCCTGTGTTCTCATTTCCTCCTGTGTCTGGACATTTTGGTTGTATCTTCAACATTATTGATGCATTGTAGAGACTCTGGATTCTATGATGTTCTTCTGCAGAGCATTGGGGTTTTTGTTTGGTTTTGTTTTGACTGGTGGTTAACTGACTGAAGTCAGACTCCCAGCTCCATCTTCCCTTCTGTGGGGAGCCGCGGAGGTCTTTCTTCCTTTCTTCTGGCCGAGCCAGACTGCCTGAAACCCGCCTGCACGAGCGGCTCGGGCTCAGCGTCAGAGCGCACACAGCACTGCGGCCCCCGGAGGCCTCCCGTTCCTCTCGCGCTTCAGCGTCTGTGGTCTGACCTTTGTTCTTCATGTCTGGAAGTCTGTGTTTTCTAAGCGTTAGCAGCCATGAGGCAAAAGCAAAACAAAACAGGAAACAGAAACGAAACCTATAAAAATGGCAAACTGTCTGTGGTGGGGGATCCTCCAGACCCCCCCAGTTTTGATGATTCTCTCGGAGGACGCCCAGGGCTCAGCGTGTTGTCCTCCTCGTGGCCATGCGTGGTTACAGTGAAGGACTCAGCGCACTCAGCGCAGAGAGCAGGCACAGGGCGACATCGCAGGGAGGCAGGCAGGAGCTTCCAGACTCCCCTCCCAGGGGACTCACACAGGACACGCTGAAGTCCCCGGCATAATGTGGGGACACGTGGGAAGTAGTTGCTACCAGGGAAGCTCATTAGAGACTCACAGGGCCTTTACTGGGGGCTGGGCCTGGAGGCACCCTCTGCCTGGCACGTACCGCATGCCAGACGCACCCCCCATATCCCCCGCCCCCCGCAAGAAGGAAGGCGGGTGTTCGGCATGAGCCACGTTGCTTGAATAAGTGGTTTAGGCACACTCTCTTATCTGGGAAGGGTGGCAGCTCTCCTGGGATCCACATTCCCAGACCCCAGCCGAGGGCCAGCCTTGCAGGCGGGGCTTTCTTGGGCCTGCTGTGTTAAACTCTCTGCCCAGCCCGCTCGCTTGGCCGGGGCGTATTTGCAGCAGAAGTATACGCAGCACTGTTATCCTTAGACCCGGCCCAGCGGGGTGAGACCAGCCCGCACTCTTGGTGTCGGTGAGCCCTCTGGGAGGGTTGAAGCAGTGCCCGCGCACCGTCAGCGAGGAGCCCGAGCTGTCAGGTGTGCCCAGCAGCCCCTTCGGGTTTCAGGCGCCAGCCACTGGCAGAAGCTCGCAGGGCAGTGCGGGTTTCCTCAGCGGGAGGGGAGCCTGCGGGCGCTTGTGGGAGGCTCGGGTGACCTTGTCCTCCTCTCTGCTGCTCCCCAGGGTCAGGGCTTTGCTCCTTCTGTCACCACAGGATCCTCGCGCACCAGGCGGCAGTCCTAACTCTGTCTCTTCAGGCATCCCCTCCTCCCCAGGCCTTTCAGCTGCAAGGGTTTTAGGCAAGAAACAGAGTATTTTTTGCAGGAAAATATTTTCCTATAACTTAACCGGGAATACACACCATGTTCAGGATTTGGTCAAGAGGAACGCTGAATCCTCAGACTTTTTCAGATGGCTCTCCACAGCCCCCACCCCTTCCATCCGGAGCGTTAATCTTGGGCGTGGCCCAGGACAGGTCACCCCCTTGCTGGGACAGCGCTCTTAGTAATCAGACCGCAGCGTTAGGCGTGAGTCTCGGGAGGTGGGGCGGGCTCACTGGCAGCGCACGGCCCGCGGGGCAGCCCCGGTGCCGTGTGTCTTATAAGCGTCGCCGGCTGCTTCTGACACAACCTGCCAGGGGGCAGCGGTTGTCCGTTGGAGGCGGGAGGGTCCGCACACCTCTGTTGGCCTTAAAAACTGTTCCTTTGAGTTCTCTTCCATCCTCATCCGTAGCGTTGGCAACAAAACATAAGAAAACCATCACTTTTGGTAAATAAGATAGGAGAAGTATTAATTGGTAAGTGGAAAATTTCCAAGTCATTTTGTTTCATTATTATGTAATTAATTCAGATATTCTCTTTTCCAGGACCTTTTTTCTATCAATGCTTATGTTTATGCCCAGAAGCCACAACTGGATATTCATAGTTTTGAAGGCACATTTACCAGGGTAAGTTAAGTCTTTTGTTAAACACAAATATATTCATTGTGTAAGTTGAAAGTAGCAAACCTTTATTTTGAAAGAGTAATTAAATGAAGAATCAATTCAAACAAGTTCTGAACTAAAAACTGAAGACCCAGAGAATGTTTCAAGTTTTTAAATTTTCCTATAGCAAATATTTCTTTGGGATACATTCAGTACAGTTTTTCTATTTTTAGCATATTTACTCTTTTTTTTAAAAAATTTATTTATTTATTTATTTTTGGCTGAGTTGGGTCTTCGTTGCTGCGCGCGGGCTTTCTCTAGTTGCAGTGAGTGGGGACTCCTCTTTGTTGCCGTGCGGTGGCTTCTCTTGTTTCAGAGAGTGAGCTCTAGGTGCGTGGGCTTCAGTAGTTGTGGCACGCAGGCTCAGTAGTTGTGGCTCATGGGCTCTAGAGCACAGGCTCAGTAGCTGTGGCGCACGGGCTTAGTTGCTGTGTGGCATGTGGGATCTTCCCGGACAAGGGACCTGCACAAGGGACAAGGGACCTAACCCGTGTCCCCTGCACTGGCAGGTGGATTCTTAACCACTGCGCCACCAGGGAAGTCCCAGCGTATTTACTCTTGATAAGATCCTTCTCCCTTAAAATATTATGAGTCAGTAAAATGAAGTAATTCAGCTATTTCAGTTTTGATTTGGATAATAGTTAATACGTTATGATATCCACATCATTTCTTGATTTTTATTAACTGGTTGGATGGATATCTGTATGTGCACGTCCATTTCCTTACGTACATATGTGTGTTTCATGCTACATTCTCTTCATTATTATGGCGTTTTGGTATAGCTTGAAGTCCCCTCAATATTGATTATTTAATAGGATTTGGAGGATTCGGTAACTTTTGATTTTAACAGTTTCTACTGGTATTATAAATGATTTATAATACTTAAGGGATTTTAATATATAATTGTAGCTTATTTTTAATTGCTGCAGTTATTTTTAAAGGATCTCTGGTAGTACAGTCAGCTTTGTTTTACTCTTGGTCACATACAAGGATTGGTGAGCAATTGTCACCATTTGAGAAAGCATTTACTAAGGACATATTGTGTGCCAGATAATGTGCAAACTATGGGAATGCAAAAATGAGGAGATGGACATTACTCTGTAACTTTATTTCCACAATTGCTGCAGTAAAAGTACGTGCACAAGATGTTCATGGCAACAGAAAGAAGGAAGATGTCCTGGTGATAAGTACCTTGTAATGAGTGCTGAAAAACTAAGATCTTTTTCTGTTTTTGCAAAAATACTTATGATAAAAGCATGCATATGAGAGAAAAAAGTCTTACAAAAAGGGCACCCTTAGTTCAATAAATTGAGTTATTAACCGCTCTTAATACTTTGGGATATTATTTGCTTTCTTCCTTTCTGTTTCGCAGATTTATATTGCTTATCATTTGCTAAAAGTTGGAAATGTTTGCTCGACAGAGTGTCAGAGAAGTGAGAGCAGGCAGGAGGCATGGATGAAAACACCAAGACCACAAAGCGCAGTTCGCATAGGGACTGAGTGTGTGTGACTGAGTGTGATTGTGTGTGTGTGACTGTGTGACTGAGTGTGTGTGACTAGCACGCCGGTGCAGGGGGAGGGAGGACTGGCAAGGAGAGCCAGGCTCAATCCCGAAGGTCTTGTCCAAAGAAGGAAGAAGCCATATAAGGATTTTCAGCTTAGATGAGAAAGTGTGATATTGGTGTTTGGAAAGGATTCCCCTAGATACCTGGTTCCCATGGGATACTGGCAGTCACCTGGATTTGTTCCTGTCCTCACAGCCTCCCCAGGGTGTACAGGCCAACTGTGAGAGCAGATAGGATCACCTGTCGCTAATACATGCAGTGGAAATGTGAGAGAACATACTGCAAACTTCAGTTTACTGTGAGTGGGGGAGATATCCAAAATGGTACAGGCAGCATCAGAGCCAGAATGGTACAGAAGAAAGGGGTTTGTGCCAGGATCCTGACTTTGTCGAGGCTTTTTAGTTAATTTAAGATACATCCACTTTGTATGAATTATTGCAAGTTCTTACCAAGTGTATAATTCATTGCCTTCATTTGATGTTCCTAACAAGGTTTTGTTTCACTCGTTTTAAATATATCAAACTTGAGTTTTAGATTTTTTCAGATGGAAAAATCTTTCTGTGTGCATTTTTCAAAAAGGAGAAAAAGAAAAAACCATGCTAAGTAATTAGTTTTGTAACTGGAATTTTTAATTACCGAAATAACAATTGGACATTTTAAAAAGTGTTATCTGCTTATATTCCTTTTTTATAGTATAATGTACAAAGGAGAAAATATGTTTCTTCTGATTCAGCCTGTATGATTAAATAAGAATCAGAACAAATTAATTCAGGTGTCCTGTGGCAATTGACGTATTGTGTATTTTATTGCCCGTGCAGAGTTTTAATACAGATATGCATATTGTGATTAATATGTTTCTACTTCCCTTAAAACAATGTCAGGGTTACCTAAATTACGTACTACATGACATTTTGTGTTGTATAAATTATTCATGTTATTATTATTGATATCATTAATTTGCTTATTGTTCAAGACGTAACTATTCTCTCTGAAGTTTGGAGTTTAAAACTGTAGCCAGTTTTGAAATATTAACAGCATTCGTGGTCCTTTAACATCACATTCCCGTTTAATCTTTTTTATGATGCATTTTCTACTGTAATTTCCTTTGTAAACCATAGCACACTTATCATTGTTCATGTCTTTTCCAATCAAAATACTCTGCTTTTAAAAAGTGTATCTCTATTGTTTGTTAAATAGGGTGAACTATTGAGAAAACAGCTTGAAATTGTAACATTTTGCATTCTGCCCCTCTCAAGGCAGATTTTATCTTTTCAAACGATATAACATTAAGGAGAAGGAAACCCATAGAGAAAGTTATTTAGAGATAATTTCTTTCCCATATTCCCAACCTTTCCTCTGTACTATGTGAGATTGGTAAAGAACTATCTTTTACAGTAATTTTCTCAATATTAGAAAAATGTTTTATGTTTAAAGTCCATCATTGTTGTTAAAGAATTGAAAGGAAACTACATAGGTACTGTGTATTCTTCAACACCTAATTGTGTTAGAAATTGACAAAAGCATTCACATGATTAAATAGTTCTAGAAAAGTAATGGGAGAACCAACTTAAATTTCTAAAACTAAATTGTATAGCACCTTTTATTTGCAGTTCAGAAAGCCTTATAAAAATTTTGTATTTTTTAATGTCCTTATTTCTCTTGGAGTTTGACCCAGTGGGAAAATACTATACTAAAAGATATGCATGCAATAATAATTATAAATTTCCATATCAAGGGAGCCGTAGGAAGAGTTTTAAACTAATAAAATTGTACTCATTGTGCTTTTATGGTCAACTGGTGATGGGCAGCTGCGGGCAGGTGGCCTAAGGAGTTCTTCAGAGAGACAGGGCGGCTGGAGTGACAGCAGACTGCCGCCTGTACGCGTAGCCCCACGTGAGGGTGTTAGGGACTAGACAGAGAGAGAGTGTCATGTCTGTCGGGCCCCAGATTTATTCTCTTGCTGGACCCATATGAGTGCCTGTTCTGTGCTAGGTGCTCAGAAGGGCAAGGTCAATGCCATAGGCAGATAGCTCGCAGTCTGGAGGGAAGCTAAGCATGGAAATGGCTATGAGGCAGTGAAAATAATTCAGAATTCACATTAGAGAATAGTTTTATTTGTTTTCTACCTTAAATGATAAATGTGTGAATCAGCAGTCGGCAGGGTATATCCCAGTTATGTACTTAGTTTGCGAGGCCACGGCTAAAACGCCTACATTAGCATAGAATTACAGGATACGCTATGTGGACCGCATTTAGGAGATAGGCATGAGGATATTTCAATTTTTGTCTCTCCAACAGTGTTTATCAGTGTTAGGTTCTAAGGCCATCTCTGTGAATGAATCAGAAATTGATCATTTCAGTTCAGTCATAAATTGAAGTACAGAATAGCTAATACATAGAGGCCACCTACTTTTCTCTTTTAAGAGTTGATACTTTGTTCTATAAAACCATTAAAGTCAAAGGGAAAACTCAGTATTCCTGGATTATGTATTTCTGAGTTAGGCAGCTTTTATCTCTTTACCTTGAATGGCTGCCCTGGTTGTAAGCACAGCGTGGTTCCCTGCCGGACAGGTTTCTGTGGAAGAAACAGGGAGGGTGCTGGAGCACACGCGCCAAGGACTTGGACAAGCTCATGTGCTGTGAAGGCTGTAATGATGGGTGTGAGCCACTGGGCGAGAGCTTGATTTCATTCCTGATATATTTGGAGATTTGTAAATATATTATCACCATTAGTATAAAACTATATAAAAATAAAATGGTTAAAGGTATTTAAAAATTTTATAACCTTACCATCCTAATATAAATAGTCATATTATCCTTTTGACTCTTCCCCTTCAAATTGTTTCCCATGTATGTACATATTGGAATAATATAAGCCTCATTTTTTTCCCTGCTTAAGATATATATTTCCTTAGTATTTTGTATATTGATGCAGCCATATAATTATCAATAGATATTTTTAAGCTAAAACTACTAAATGCAGCAAGTGTAACATATTTTACTTGGCAAACTGTAACTCTTAAGGGACTTTGAAATGAAGGCCAAAGTGTGTGTGTGTCTGCAGAAACAGAGAATGGCCGTGTGCTGGCTTCAGAGCATGGAGTAGACAAACCCCTTTAATCAAGGGCTGTCTGTGGAGCTCCTGCATTTCAAGACCCAGTTTAAGTACCATCATTTGGAAGGCTTCCTTGGATTCCCTTTTCTTTGATATCATTGCACTTCTGCCTGCCTTTATATTTGCTCTCGGGTCTCTATTTTGTCATCGTTGTGTGCTCGTTTAGCTCTCACACGAAACCAGAAACTACTTAGGTTAATGGCTGTCTTACTTCTTCTCATGGCTCCAGTTTCTAATACAGGGCTTGGTGTATATTCAGATACCAAATACACATCTGAATGAATTGAAGAACTCTCCTATTTACAGATGATATAACTAAGGCACAGTTAAAAGAAACACCAGTTTATAATCCTAAAGTGAATTGTTTCTTGAGGAATAGCACCCCACCTGTGTGGACAGGTAGAATTGCTTCTATGTTGTAGCTGTTGTGAATAATGCTGCTATGAATATGGGAATACAGATATATCTTTGAGACCCTCCTTTTAGTTCTTTCAAGTATATACCCAGAAGTGGAATTTCTGGATCATATGATAATTCTATTTTCAATTTTTGCAGAACTGCCAAAAGCAGTTCCATAGTGGTTGTACTATTTTACATTCTCACCAGCAGTGAACAGAGGGTCCAGTTTCTCCACATTCTCACCAGAACTTGTTGTTTTCTGATTCTCTGATAGTAGCCACGTTACTGGGTTTGAGAAGTTACCTCATTTTGGTTTTGATTTGCACTTTACTAGTGATTAGCAGTGTGGAGCATCTTTTCATGTTCTTTTTGGCCATTTGTATACCTTCTTTGGAGAAATGTCTATTCAAGTCCTTTGCCCATTTTCAAATTGGGTTGTTTGGGTTTTTTTGTTGAGTTTTAGGAGTTCTCTATATATTCTGGATATTAATTCCTTCTCGGGGACTTGATTTGTACGTATTTTCTTCCATTCTGTGAGTTGCCTTTTACTCTGTTGATAGTGCCTTTGAAGCACAAAATTTGTTGATCTTCATGAAGTCCATTTTGTTTATTTTTTCCTTTGTTACTCGTGACTTTGCTGTCATATCCAAAAAATCATTGCAAAACCTAATATCATGAAGCTTTTGTCCTATGTTTTCTTCTAAGTGTTTTATTATTGTAAGTCTCGCATTTAGATCTTTGATCCCTTTTGAGTTATTTTTGTATATATTGTTAGGGAAGGGTACCGTCATCCTTTGCATATGGATATCCAGTTTTGTCAGCATCATTTGTTGATAAGATTGTCTTTTCCCCATTGGGTGGTCTTGGCACCCTTGTCAAAACATTTAACCTTATATGCAAGGGTTTTTTCCTGGGTTCTCCACTTTATTCCATTGGTCTATATGTCTGTCTTTAGGCAGCACTATACTGTTTTGATTACTGTAACTTTGTATTACATTTTCAAATCAGGAAGTATATGAGCCCTCCAGTTTAGTTTTTCTTTTTTGAGATTGTTTTGAATATTTCAGGTCCCTTGATATTCCATATGAATCGTAGGATGGATTTTTCTATTCCTGAAAAAAATGTCATTGGGATTTTGATAAGGGATTGCGTTTAATCTGTAAATCACTTTGGGTAATACTGACATATTAACAATATTCAGTCTTCCAATCCATGAACATGGGATGCGTTTCCATTTATTTATGTCTTTTTTACTTTCTTTTGGAAATATTTTGTAGTTTTCATTGCACAAATCTTTCACTTCCTTGGTTAAATTAATTCCTAAATATTTTATTGTTTTTGGTGCTATTATAAGTGGAATTGTTTTTGTAATTTCTTTTTCAGATCGTTCATTGCTCATATATAGAAACACAACTGATTTTTGCATGATGAGTTTGTATTCTGCTACTTTACTGAATTCATTTATTAGATCCAACCATTTTTTTGTGAACTCTTTAGGATTTTCTACATATACGATCATAACATCTGCAAACAGAGATAATTTTACATCTTCCTTTCCAAATTGTGCCTCTTATTTCTCTTTCCTGTACAACTGCTCTGGCTAGAACTTCCAGTATTACATAGTATGTTGAATAGTTGTGGTGAAAGCAGATATTCTGATCTTAGAAGAAAAGGTTTTAGTATTTCACCATTTGGTATCATGTACACAGTGGATTTTTCATATATGGCTTTTATTATATGGAGGTAGTTCCCTTCTATTCCTAGTGTGTTGAATGTTTTTTATTATAAAAGGATGTTGAATTTTGACAAGTGCGTTTTCTGCATCAATTGAGATGATCGTGTGGGGTTTTCTTCTTCATTCTGTTAATGTGATGTATTTTGTTGATTGAGATATATGTTGAACCATCATTGCATTTCAGGAATAAATCTCACTTGGTCACTGAGTTTAATCCTTGTAATATGCTGCTGAATTTGTTTTTTTGGTATTTTGTACAGGATTTTTGCATCATTGTTCATAGAAGATATTGTTCTGTAGTTTACTTTTCTAGTAGTGCCTTAGTCTGGCTTTGATATGAGGGTTGTGCTGGCCTCACAGAGTGAGTTAGGAAGTGTCCTTCCTCTTCAATTTTTTGGAATAGTTTGAGAAAGATTAATATTAATTCTTTAAATTTTTGGTAGATTTCACCAGTGAAGTCATCAGATCTAGGGCTTTTCTTTGTCAGGAGATTTTTGAGTATTAATTTTATCTCTACGAGGTATAGGTCTGTTTAGTTTTTCTGTTTCTCCATGATTAGTCTTGGTAGATTTTGTGTTTTTTAGGAATTTGTCCATGTCACCTAGGTTATGCTGTTTGTTGGCGTATGGTTATTCATAATACTCTCTTATAATCCTTTTTAATTTTTTAGACTCATAATAATATCCCTACTTTCATTTCTGATTTTAGTAATTTGAGTCTTCCTTTTTTTCTTAGCCCATCTAGCCAAAGGTTTTTCAATTTTGTTGATCTTTTTGAAGAAGTAACTTTCATATTTATTAATTTTTCCTGTTCTTTATTTTGTTTATCTCTGCTCTGTTCTTTATTTTTACCTTCCTTCTGCTAACTTTGGGTTTAGTTTGTTCTTCTTTTTCTAGTTCCTTAAGTTCTAAAGTTAGGTTGTTGATTTGAGATCTTTCCTGTTTTGGAATTTAAACAATTATAATTTGTTATAAATTATATAACTATATAAGCTATAAATTTCCCTCTTAGCACCACTTATGCTGCATCCCATGGGTTTTTATAAATTATATTTTCCTTGTCATTTGTCTCTAAGTATTTTCTAATTTCCCTTTTCATTTTAATTCATTGTTTTTTTTTAACGTCTTTATTGGAGTATAATTGCTTTACAATGGTGTGTTAGTTTCTGCTGTATAACAAAGTGAATCAGCTATACATATACATATATCCCCATATCTCCTCCCTCTTGCGTCTCCCTCCCACCCCTCTAGGTGGTCACAAAGCACCGAGCTGATCTCCCTGTGCTATGTGGCTGTTTCCCACTAGCTATCTGTTTTACATTTGGTAGTATATATAAGTCCATGCCACTCTCTCACTTCGTCCCAGCTTACCCTTCCCCCTCCCTAATTCATTGTTTTTTAAAAAGAATGTTGTTTGATTTCCACAATTTTGTGAATTTTCTGTTATTAATTTCTAACTACATCTTGTCATGGTTGGAGTAGATATAGATACTTTGTATGATATCTATTTTTTAAAATCTATTGAGACTTAATTTGTGGCCTAACATAAGGTGTATCTTAGAAAATGCCCCATATGCACTTGAGAACAATGTGTATGCTGTTGTTGTGTGGAGTGTTCTATATATGTCTGTTAGATCTAGTTGGCTTATTGTGTTAAGTTCTCTATTTCCTTACTTCAGTCTGGTTGTTCTACCTGTAACTGTGAGTGGGATATTAAAGTCTTCAACTATTTCTCCCTTCAATTCTATCAATTGTTGCTTCATATATTGTCTTTCATTAGAAGCATAATAGTGTATAATTATCATATATTTTTGCCTTATTGAACATTTAATTAATGCATAATGTCTCTTGTGATCCTTTTTGATTTAACATCTGTTTTTTCTGACATTAGTATAGCCACCCCTGCTCTCTTTTGCTCACTATTTGCAGGGAATATCTTTTCCCATACTTTAACTTTCAACTTCTTTGTGTCTTTGGATCTAAAGTGAGTCTCTTGTAGATAGCATATAGTTGGATCATTTGTTTTTTTTTTTTTGTTTTGTTTTGTTTATAAGAATCTGTAGCTTTTTTTAAATTTTATTTATTTATTTATTTATTTTTGGCTGTGTTAGGTCTTCGTTTCTGTGCGAGGGCTTTCTCCCGTTGTGGAGAGCGGGGGCCACTCTTCATCGCGGTGCGCGGGCCTCTCACTGTCATGGCCTCTCTTGTTGCGGAGCACAGGCTCCAGACGCGCAGGCTCAGTAGTTGTGGCTCACGGGCCCAGCTGCTCAGCGGCATGTGGGATCTTCCCAGACCAGGGCTCGAACCCGAGACCCCTGCATTGGCAGGCAGACTCCTAACCACTGCGCCACCAGGGAAGCCTGGATCATTTGTTTTTATCCATCCTGCCAATATCTGTCTTGTGATTGGTGAGTTTAATCCATTTATATTTGAAGTAATTAGTGATAAGGAGCAATTTACTTCTGTCATTGTACTATTTGTTTTCTATATGGCCTATAGTTTTATTGTCTCTCATTTCCTGCATTACTGTCTTGTATTGTGTTTCATTGATTTTTTTTTTTTTTAATTTTTATTTATATTTATATTTATTTTTGACTGTGTTGGGTCTTCACTTCTGTGTGAGGGCTTTCTCTAGTTGTGGCAAGTGGGGGCCACTCTTCATCGCGGTGCGCGGGCCTCTCACTATCGCGGCCTCTCTTGTTGCGGAGCACAGGCTCCAGACGCGCAGGCTCAGTAGTTGTGGCTCACGGGCCTAGTTGCTCCACGGCATGTGGGATCTTCCCAGACCAGGGCTCGAACCCGTGTCCCCTGCATTGGCAGGCGGATTCTCAACCACTGCGCCACCAGGGAAGCCCGATTTTGTTTTTTTTTATAGTGAAATGTTTACATTTCTTTCTCATTTCCTTTTGAGTATACTCTGTAGCTGTTTTCTTTTTGGTTACCATGGGGATTACATTTAACACCCTGAAGTTATAACACTCTAATTTGAGTTTACACCAACTTAAGTTCAATAACATATTAAAACTCTGCTCCTTTACAGCTCTTTCCTCACCTCTTTCAGTTGTAGTTGTCACAAAATTATATCTTTATATATTGTGTCCTAAAAATATAAACTAATAATTCTTTTAAATGCATGAGTGTCTTAAATTATGTAGAAATAAGATTTAGAGTTACAAACCAAAGTTACAATAATACTAGCTTTTAGAATAATAACTTGCTTTTTTTCTCTAAATATATTAGTCTCTTAAATCATGTAGAGAAGAAAGAGTACAGTTACAAACCATTGTTACAATAATATTTACTTTTATAATTATTCATCTTCATTGAGATCTTTAATTCTCCATGTGGTTTTGAAGACTGTCTAGTGGCCTTTTATTTCAGTCTTCAGGACTCCCTTGAGCAGCACTTCTTGCAGGGAAGGTCCAGTGGTCACCAGCTCCCCTCAGCTTCTCCCCTGCTCCCCAATTTGGCTAAGCATGCATTTTAAAAAAAATTTTTATTGGAGTATAGTTGATTTACAGTGTTCCTCAGCTTTTGTTTATCTGGAAATGTCTTGATTTCTCCCTCACTTTTGAAGGACAGTTTTGCTGGATATAGGATTCTTGGTTGGCAGTTCTTTTTCTTTTAGCACTTTGTCTATACCAGTGCACTGCCTTCTGGCCTTGATAGTTTCTGATGAGAAATCTGCTAATCATTTTATTGAGGATCGCTTGTATGTGACGATTCACTTCTTTCTTGCTATTTAAGATTCTCTCTTTGTCCTTGTCTTTTGAAAGTTTGATTATAATATGTCTTGGTGTGGGTCTCTTTCAGTTCTTACATGGATTTGATTGAGCTTCTTGAATACTTACATTCATGTCTTTCATTAACTTTGGGGGATTTCAGCCATTATTTCTTCAAATAGTCTCTCTGCCCCTTTATCTCTCTCTTCTTCTGGGATTTCCACAATGAGGATACTGGTTCGCTTTTTTGTGTCCTGTGGATCCCTTAGGCCCTTTCAACTTTCTTCAATCTTTTTTCTTTCTCTTTCTCAGCCTCAATAACTTCCACTGTCCTACCTTCAAGTTCACTAATTCTTTCTTCTGTCTGCTCAAAACTGCCTTGAATCCCTTTAGTGAATTTTTCATTTTGCTCATCATACTTTTCAGCTCTTGAATTTCCTTTGGTTTCTGTTTGGGTTTTCTATTTCTTCAGTCACATTTCCGCTTTGTTCATACATTGTTTTCTTGACTCCACATCTTTCTGTCTTTGAACATATTTAATATTTTTCTTTTAACATCTTTGTCTAGTATATCTGCCATCAGGTCTTTTTCAGGGATAGTTTCTGTTGATTTATATTTTTCCTTTGAATGGACCATACTTTTCTATTGGTTTTTATGCCTTGTTATTTTTTTTGTTGAACACAGTACATTTGAATATAATAATGTGGTAACTCCAGAAGTCAAAACCAGGGTTCATTGGGTTTTTGTCACTGCTTTTGTTTACTTTTTTTTTGATTGTGGTAGGCTCTCTCTGCTGAGGATCAGCCTGAGGTATAAACTTAATGTTTTCTTATGTCTTTTCTGAGCCTTTCCTTGGTCACGTGCCATCATTTTCTGTTTCTTCGTGTATATGCAGTTGTTTTTGAATGTCCTAGTCTTTAATATCTGTCTTCCAGAAGGGGAAAAAGAGAAAAACAAAGGGGGATAAACGGGGCACTCGCCCTTGAAATCCACTTGGTCAGGGAGGGGTTTGCAACAAGTGGGGAGGTGTGACAACAATGGCCACCTGCCTCTTTGGCTGCATCTCTGACATCAGAAGCAGCATCAGAGCACAGATTCCTGATATTGGAGGACAAGGTCATTTTGGTCCACCCTGGCTGGCTTCTGCAAGCTGCTCCAGAAACACATGTATGGCCTCCTGCCATGTGGCTGCGGGTGGGACGGGTAGGTGCTACGTGCTAAGACCTGAAAGTCACCACAGTTGACTGCAGTAACCATCCAGTGCTTCCCCTGGAACTTGCAAGCCTTCACCAACTCCAGATTCCAAGTTAGTTACATCAGACGGATTCTGTCCCTGCAGTTGTGGTCCAGGTGGGGGCCATTCCCAGTACTTCTTGCTCCGCCATCATCCCAGAATCCTCTGTGTAAATTCCTGTCTTTTACCCCTATTTTTCACTGCCTTTTCACTGCTTGTTAGCTGGATCCAGCTGGTGGACTTGTTTTTAACACTGTGGATATCTGAAGTACGAGTAATAGAAAAGTTGCTAATTTGCGTTTTTCTTACTTTTCTCTCCTTGAACAGGAAGATAGTGATCCACCCATTCACGAAAGTCTCAGCATAGAAAATACCTTGTGGGCAAGCACTGTTGTTGCATCAGGTGAGAAATAAGCTCTATTTTTAACATGAATTCTCACATATAGGAGAAGCTTTGTGTTTTTAAGTGACTCCAAACAAATGTTTGTCAAAGTGCTTGGCACCACAGGGACCTTATTAAACATATACTCCAGTTCAGTGGATGTGGAGCAGGCCTGAGGGTCTGCATGTCCGGCAGGCCCAGGGCGAGGCTTGTGCTCATCACACGTTGAGGAGCTAGGCTGAAGCAGCTAAGGAGGTGCACCCTTGTGTAGCAAGGCAGGGGGCATTTTGCTAGTTTGACATCTGTTTCATGACAGACTTGTCAGTGTGCCTTAAAGACAGGTAGCACAGCAAAACCGGGGGAGCAAACAGTGACTTCAGAGGGCTCTGACCACTCCTCATTCATCTAACAGCTGAGGAGGTCGGTGTGGTCGCTTGTCTGTGGGGGAGAGAAGTATTAGATGATACAGGGACATTAGGAGGTAGGTTGGCTTGGGCCTTTAGGGGCCAGGATGAAGGTTCTTTTAAGTAAAATTGGAGTGTGTTGGAGTATTTCTAGTGGTTGAACAGGGAGGCCACTTAAATATACATTTTGTAAAGTAAATTTCTCTGAGAGGTGTTGGAAATCTAAGAGATTATCACCTTTTCAGAACGTGGTTGACCTGGTGGATGGTGCCAGGAGGAAGCAGCAGGGAGCGTTGAGGGTGCTGGTGGGGTAGGATGTGGGGCAGCACTCAAGCGAGGGCCGCCTGTCACCAGTGCTGGCAGCCCTGCCCTGAGAGCACAGTCCTCCTTCTGGGGTTGTGTATGGGATCTCCTCTCCAGACCTGGCGCTGGCGATACAGTGTGGGACAGCTTATGGCGAGAAAGAAATGAAGAGAATGAGCCAAAGGGAATTCCCTGGTGGCCTAGTGGTTAGGACCTGGTGCTTTCACTGCCAGGGCCCAGGTTCATTCCCTGGCCGGGGAACTAAGATTCTGTAAGCCGCGTGGTGCAGCCAAAAATAAAAAGAAAGAAAAAGAGAGAAATCATTTGAGCTATGCTAAGTATCTCAGACAAGCGCAGGGTGCCTTGAAAACAAAGAAGTGAAAACCTTACCTGGTCAGGGTCTGGAAGAGGCTTCTCTGAGGAAGAAACATGTGAACTAGATTTTAAACCACACAGACGTGCCTAGGTGAGGTGGGCACTGGGGATATGTGGCGGCCCTGACTTCTCAGCACTGACTGTGTGCAAAGGCCTCATGCCGAGGGGCACAGCAGGCTGAAGACAGTGTTCCGCGGGCCGTGTGCCTGGCACGTGGAGCAGGAGGGGCTCAGATCCACGCAGGGCACGTCTGCGTTTGTGTTAAGATGGGGCGTGGCTACACAGAAGTGTCAGGCAGCTCCTAGAGGAGAACGCGTGTCCCCTTTAGAGGACAGGGAATGAACAGAGACAAAGTTTATTTATTTATTTATTTATTGAATTTTTGAATTTTATTTTATTTATTTTTTATACAGCAGCTTCTTATAAGTTATCTATTTTATACATATTAGTGTATACATGTCAATCCCAATCTCCAATTCGTTCCATCACCGTCCCCCCACCGCCACTTCCCCTCTTGGTGTCCATATATTTGTTCTCTACATCTGTGTCTCTGTTTCTGCCCTGCAAACCGGTTCATCTGTACCATTTTTCTAGGTTCCACATATATGCGTTAATATACGGTATTTGTTTTTCTCTTTCTGACTTACTTCACTCTGTATGACAGTCTCTAGATCCATCCACGTCTCTACAAATGACCCAATTTCGTTCCTTTTTATGGCTGAGTAATATTCCACTGTATATATGTACCACATCTTCTTTATCCATTCGTCTGTCAGTGGGCATTTACGTTGCTTCCATGACCTGGCTATTGTAAATAGTGCTGCAGTGAACATTGGGGTGCGTGTGTCCTTTTGATTTATGGTTTTCTCTGGGTATATGCCCAGTAGTGGCATTGCTGGGTCATATGATAATTATATTTTTAGTTTTTTAAGGAATCTCCATACTGTTCTCCATAGTGGCTGTATCAATTTACATTCCCACCAACAGTGCAAGAGGGTTCCCTTTTCTCCACACCCTCTCCAGCATTTGTTGTTCGTAGATTTTCTGATGATGCCCATTCTAACTGGTGTGAGGTGATACCTCATTGTAGTTTTGATTTGCATTTCTCTAATAATTAGTGATGTTGAGCAGCTTTTCATGTGTGTCTTGGTCATCTGTATGTCTTCTTTGGAGAAATGTCTGTTTAGGTCTTCTGCCCATTTTTGGATTGGGTTGTTTGTTTTTTTAATATTGAGCTGCATGAGCTGTTTATATATTTTGGAGATTAATCCTCTGTCTGTTGATTCGTTTGCAAATATTTTCTCCCATTCTGAGAGTTGTCTTTTCGTCTTGTTTGTAGTTTCCTTTCCTTTGCAAAAGCTTTTAAGTTTCATTAGGTCCCATTTGTTTATTTTTGTTTTTATTTCCATTACTCTAGGAGGTGGATCAAAAATGATCTTGCTGTGATTTATGTCAAAGAGTGTTCTTCCTATGTTTCCTCTAAGACTTTTATAGTGTCTGGTCTTACATTTAGGTCTCTAATCCATTTAAATTTATTTTTGTATATGGTGTTAGAGAGTGTTCTAATTTCATTCTTTTCCATGTAGCTGTCCAGTTTTCCCAGCACTACTTATTGAAGACACTGTCTTTTTTCCATTGTATATCCTTTACTCCTTTATCATAGATTAGTTGACCACAGGTGCATGGGTTTATCTCTGGGCTTTCTGTCCTGTTCCATTGATCTACATTTCTGTTTTTGTGCCAGTACCATATTGTCTTGATTACTGTCGGTTTGTAGTGTAGTCTGAAGCCAGGGAGTCTGATTCCTCCAGCTCCCTTTCTTTCCCTCAAGACTGCTTTGGCTATTCGGGGTCTTTAGTGTCTCCATACAAATGTTAAGAGTTTTTTGTTCTAGTTCTGTAAAAAAATGCCACTGGTAATTTGATAGGGATTGCATTGAATCTGTAGATGGCTTTGGGTAGTATAGTCATTTTCACAGTATTGATTCTTCCAATCCAAGAACATGGTATATCTGTTTGTGTCATCTTTGATTTCTTTCATCAGTGTCTTATAGTTTCTGAGTACAGGTCTTTAACCTCCTTAGGTAGGTTTATTCTTAGGTAATTTATTTTTTTTGTTGCAGTGGTGAATGGGGTTGTTTCCTTTATTTCTCTTTGTGATCTTTCGTTGCTAGTATATAAGAATGCAAGAGGTTTCTGTGAATTAATTTTGTATCCTGCAACTTTACCAAATTCATTGATTAGCTCTAGTAGTTTTCTGGTGGCATCTTTAGGATTCTCTATGTATAGTATCATGTCATCTGCAAACAGTGACAGTTTCACTTCTTCTTTTCCAATTTGTATTCCTTTTATTTCTTTGTCTTCTCTGATTGCCGTGGTTAGGACTTCCAAAACTATGTTGAATAATAGTGGCAAGAGTGGATATCCTTGTCTTGTTCCTGATCTTAGAGGGAATGCTTTCAGTTTTTCACCATTGAGAATGATGTTTGCTGTGGGTTTGTCGTATATGGCCTTTATTATGTTGAGGTAGGTTCCCTCTATGCCCACTTTCTGGAGAGTTTTTATCATAAATGGGTGTTGAATTTTGTCAAAAACATCTGCATCTGTTCAGATGAGCATATGGTTTTTATTCTTCAGTTTGTTAATATGGTGTATCACAATGATTGATTTGCGTATATTGAAGAATCCTTGCATCCCTGGGATAAATCCCACTTGACTGTGGTGTATGATCCTTTTAATGTGTTGTTGGATTCTGTTTGCTAGTATTTTGTTGAGAATTTTTGCATCTATATTCATCAGTGATTTTGGTGGGTAATTTTCTTTTTTTGTAGCATCTTTGTCTGGTTTTGGTATCAGGGTGATGGTGGCCTCATAGAATGTGTTTGGGAGTGTTCCTTCCTCTGCAATTTTTTGGAAGAGTTTGAGAAGGATGGGTGTTAGCTCTTCTCTAAATGTTTGATAGAATTCACTTGTCAGGCCATCTGGTCTTGGACTTTTGTTTGTTGGAAGATTTTTAATCACAGTTTCAATTTCATTCCTTGTGATTGGTCTGTTCATATTTTCTATTTCTTCCTGGTTCAGTCTTGGAAGTTTATACCTTTCTAAGAATTTGTCCATTTCTTCCAGGTTGTCCATTTTATTGGCACAGAGTTGCTTGTAGTAGTCTCTTATGATGCTTTGTATTTCTGCGGTGTCTGTTGTAACTTCTCCTTTTTCATTTCTCATTTTATTGATTTGAGTCCTCTCTCTCTTTTTCTTGATGAGTCTTGATAAAGGT
The DNA here is from genome assembly GCF_965194805.1 of Balaenoptera borealis. Classification (NCBI taxonomy): domain Eukaryota; kingdom Metazoa; phylum Chordata; class Mammalia; order Artiodactyla; family Balaenopteridae; genus Balaenoptera; species Balaenoptera borealis. Next base: position 650,338 of record NC_138875.1, on the reverse strand, counting down.
TTATCAATTTTGTTTATCTTCTCAAAGAACCAGCTTTTAGTTTTATTGATCTTTGCTATTGTTTTCTTTGTTTCTATTTCATTTATTTCTGCTCTGATCTTTATGATTTCTTTCCTTCTACTAGCTTTGGGTTTTGTTTGTTCTTCTTTCTCTAGTTCCTTTAGGTGTAAGTTTAGATTGTTTGAGATTTTTCTTGTTTCTTGAGATAGGCTTGTATTGCTATAAACTTCCCTCTTAGAACTGCTTTTGCTGCATCCCATAGGCTTTGGATCATTGTGTTTTCATTGTCATTTGCCTCTAGGTATTTTTTGATTTCCTCTTTGATTTCTTCAGTGATCTCTTGGTTATTTAGTAACGTGTTGTTTAGCCTCCATGTGTTTGTGTCTTTTATGTTTTTTTCCCTGTAATTCATTTCTAATCTCATAGCATTGTGGTAGGAAAAGATGCATGATATGATTTCAGTTTTCTTAAATTTACCAAGGCTTGATTTGTGACCCAAGATGTGATCTGTCCTGGAGAGTGTTCCGTGTGCACTTGAGAAAAAAGTGTAATCTGCTGTTTTTGGATGGAATGTCCTTTAAATGTCAACCAAATCTATGTGGTCTATTGTGTCATTTAAAGCTTGTGTTTCCTTATTGATATTCTGGCTGGATGATCTGTCCGTTGGTGTTACTGAGGTGTTAAAGTCCCCCACTATTATTGTGTTACTGTTGATTTCCTCTTTTATAGCTGTTAGCAGTTGTCTTATGTATTGAGATGCTCCTATGTTGGGTACATATATATTTATGATTGTTATATTTTCTTCTTGGATTGATCCCTTGATCATTATGTATTGTCCTTCCTTGTCTCTTGTAACATTCTTTATTTTAAAGTCTATTTTATCGGATATGAGTATTGCTACTCCAGCTTACTTTTGATTTCCATTTGCATGGAATATCTTTTTCCATCCCCTCACTTTCAGTCTGTATGTGTCCTTAGGTCTGAAGTGGGTCTCTTGCAGACAGCATATAGATGGGTCTTGTTTTTGTATCCGTTCAGCAAGCCTGTGTCTTTTGGTTGGAGCGTTTAATCCATTCACATTTAAGGTAATTATTGATATGTATGTTCCTATTACCATTTTCTTAATTGTTACGGGTTTGTTTTTGTGGTCCTTTTCTTCTCTTGTGTTTCCCACTTAGAGAAGTTCCTTTATCATTTGTTGTAGAGCTGGTTTGGTGGTGCTGAATTCTCTTAGCTTTTGCTTGTCTGTAAAGCTTTTGATGTCTCCATCAAATCTGAATGAGATCCTTGCTGGGTAGAGTAATCTTGGTTGTAGGTTCTTCCCTTTCATCACTTTAAATATATCGGCCACTCCCTTCTGGCTTGTAGAGCTTCTGCTAGAAATCAGTTGTTAACCTTATGGGCGTTCCCTTGTATGTTATTTGTCATTTTTCCCTTGTTGCTTTCAGTAATTTTTCTTTGTCTTAAATTTTTGTCAGTTTGATTATTATGTGTCTTGGCGTGTTTCTCCTTGGGTTTATCCTGCCTGGGACTCTCTGCGCCTCCTAGACTTGGGTGGCTAGTTCCTTTCCCATGTTAGGGAAGTTTTCGACTATAATCTCTTCAGATATTTTCTAGGGTCCTTTCTCTCTTCTCCTTCTGGGACCCCTATAATGCAAATGTTGTTGTGTTTAATGTTGTCCCAGAGGTCTCTTAGGCTGTCTTCTTTTCTTTTCATTCTTTTTTCTTTATTCTGTTCTGTGGCCGTGAATTCTACCATTCTGTCTTCCAGGTCACTTATCCGTTCTTCTGCCTCAGTTATTCTGCTATTTATTCATTCTAGTGCATTTTTCATTTCAGTTATTGTATTGTTCATCTCTGTTTGTTCTTTAATTCTTCTAGGTCTTTGTTAACCATTTCTTGCATCTTCTCAATTTTTGCCTCTATTCTTTTTCCGAGGTCCTGGATCATCTTCACTATCATTATTCTGAATTCTTTTTCTGGAAGGTTGCCTATCTCCACTTCATTTAGTTGTTTTCTGGAGTTTTATCTTGTTCCTTCATGTGGTACAATGTCCTCTGCCTTTTCATTTTGTGTATCTTTCTGTGAATGTGGTTTTCCTTCCACAGGCTGCAGAATTCTAGTTCTTCTTCAGAGATGAAGTTTTGCACTAGTGTTTTACATCATTAAAAAGCATGATAGCAAACATAATTTTAATAGGTGGAGATTCTCTTCTGGTAGTAGATGTTGTTTTTTTGTCATGATGAATTTTTTAAATTTCTCAGAATAAAAAGAGAGCAGAAGTAAGTGTAGCACACCGTGGGAGATCTCAGAGGGGGCAGGCCAGTCCTTCTTGAGGCCCAGGTAAGGGGTGTGGCTCAGAAGGCCCACCATTGTTAGCAGGGTCATGTCCCCAGGATTTTATTCCAGGGGTGCCATCCTCCATGGCCTTTGCCCTTCAGCACTTAGCCTGTAATAGTTTATAGGAAAATACTTACAACATACCACATTTACTTACCTGGTCACAGATTTTGCATTTTCTGTATCTAGTTGTATCTAGGTGTTGTATCCTATTTTTTTTCATCATGTTGATATTTATTCTTTTTAATAAAGGATCAAGATTGAGTTCACTCATAAAGATATTTGAAGATTCTCTTTTTCTTTTTAAATTTATTTCATCTTTTGTTTCCTGTATGTTAGAATGTTGTTACTGATCCCCAGTACTATTGATTTTTGGCCTCTCTTCTCAAAGAGCCAGAAGCAACCCAAGCTGGAGGCTTGAGGTATCCTAGATAATTCACTGTGCACAGTGTTTCTCTCCTCACCTTCATTCTCAGGATGACCTTGGCAAGTGGTAGCTCCTAGTTGTGAACTTCGGCAACACAGACACAAATGTAGGCATCATAACACGTTTGCTGCATAGGTAACCCTTTCTTATTCTTCCAGAGATAGAATTCAGTGGCCAGAGTATTGTATCTTCTGAGATAGTATTTAGGTTGTTTAAAACCATCCGTTCCACAAGTTTAAATAAAATGCCTTTAATTTTAAATTTTGTTCAGTCATTTTTAAAATGTAAGCTTTTTTCATGTATTTCAAATCTTTTAACACATGCTTAACTCTATTTGAAAGCCTATTTATGTGAGCAATTACTAGACTCTATATATAACCAGACTTCCGTATACTGAGGTATGTTTGAAATACTTTGGATTTCCAGAAGTAATACAAGGGCTGTTATCTTCTTTACACTTGATTACAAGTTGAGAAGGAAAGACCAGAATTTTTAAAAACCTTATTCTTTAAAAGTTATGTGTCACTACTATATTTAAAATAGATAACTAATAAGGATCTACTGTATAGCACAGAGAACTCTACTCAGTACTCTGTAATGACTTATATGGGAAAAGAATCTAAAAAAGAGTGGGTATATGTAGATGTATAACTGGTTCACTTTGCTGTATACCTGAAACTAACACAACATCGTAAATCAACTCTACCCCAATACAGATTATAAAAAAAAAGTTATGTGTTGATTGAATTCAAGTTGCCTCCTGGTGAAGTGAGCTCAGTCCTTCCTCCCTGGCTGTAGAAACTGAACGCATGGGATCAAGGACTCAAGTTGACACAGACAGACAGACAGACACAAGGACTGAGGGCACCAGAGAGGGACAAACACAACTTCCCAGGGTGCCATGCTTCTTCCCCTTGTTGGTTCAGAGAACCAGGAAACTTGCCATGTTTCAGTGATAGGTGGATATGGGAGCATTCCGATCTTAAGTTGCTGAGAGCCTGGAAGGAAGCATGAGTCCTCTAGAGTCTGCTGGACGTATGTGCCCAGATGGGGGTCCAGGCTGAGCCCCAGAGCAGGACTGCAGGTTCTGTGCACAGAGACAGGGGTCCAGGGCTGATACTGATGGTGAAAAATACAGAAAATGAGAGTAAACATTTGGAAAATTTATAAGAATTTGATGAAGGAATTTAATGTTAAGAAAATTGGGACATATGTTTTGTCAAATTTTTTTTGTTATTTGTTTCTCTTGATAATTTATTGATGTGGTATTTTACAAAACTAGGCCTTGTGACCGATTAGGAATTTAAAAATAAAACCTGTACCACACATAGTTTGCAAGGCTTCTGCTTTAGAGAAAGCTTAGTATCTGGGATCGGCCAGCAGGAGAACCCGTCCCACTCGGGTGTCACTCAAGGGGCCGGACCCAGAGAGCTCTGGTGCAGGGACACAAAAGCAGCATGGAGGCTGAGAGGCAGGACCAGTGGAGGAGCAGAAACACACACCAGCGTGCAGCTCGTGATTCAAAACAGGTGCATGTTGCTGCTTCTCAAGCTTCGGTCTCATGGGGCAGTTGTTGTGGGCTGGGAAGTGGGCGAGGAATCTCGGTTCCTCACTTCCTGTGGTCTTGCTCCTTGATGCGCCTGATGCGCCTGATGCGCCATTTGGAGCCCAGCTCGGTGCAGGTGTCACCAGTCACTCTCTGTGTCCCCTGTTGGTGGAGTGGGGGTCCATAGTCACATGGGGCCGCTCTGCTTTGAAGAGCACAGTAAATGCAAGCCTCGCAGCTTCCCAGGGCACACAGTTAAAAAGGGGAAAAACAGAAGCGCTTATTCTGAAGAAGAGCAAGCGCGTAACCTCTGCAGGTGTCGCTGCTGAGCAGTGCGTTCCCTGGCGTCTTCTGGTTTCCTGGCGTTCCATGGAGGAGGCTTTTGGCGGTGTGGTGAGATGGTGGCTGCACAGCTGTCCTTGTTACGTAGACCCGAGGTCACCTCGGTCACACTGACTCCACGGGTCCCGCCTTAGGACTCGCTAAGTTCCACACATTACATTAATATGACATCAAAGAGTTTTTGCATAGTTATTAGGGTTAATTCTGCAGTGGTTGTTGATATCAGTGAGTATTATGGATATATCATCTTTCTCACCTTAATTGTGTTTCTCACCTTCAAATTTTGTGAAAACTAGAAATATAAATTATGCACAGCAGCAGTTCTAGAGGCGGACTTCCATGGTTTTTAATTTGACATTCCAGAGAAGAATGCCTCTGATCTGAGCCTTTGTAATGTATAGGTCGTTCTAGGGGTGTTTTACTGTTCTTTTATCTTAAGTTTGATAGACCACAAAATTATCATTTCTTCTTGACATGTACAATTAGAAAACCAAACTTTCAGGAGACAGGAATAAAAGAGATATAACATATAAATTCAAAATCAAATACTGTCTTTATAATACTTCTCTTACCGTTTTCATTGTCTGTGTCCTGAAATGTGAGCAGAGGCTCTTGTACCTGGTTGTCCTGCATCTTTACAGTGGAAGGATGCTCTCAGACTCTTGTTCAGAGAAACTGCCCCCCCCCTCACCCCGGTACCATCTTGTTTGGGATCACATGAATTGATCAGTTAGAATGTAAGCTCTCTTAATGTAGCTTCAGTGTTAGAGTTACCATTTTAATAGGCATTAATGAATGAACAGTGTCACGCTTTCTGTTGCCAGTGAAAAGAATATTAGTACATTTTCTAATGTTTTGTGTAGGTAAATTAGTATCACTTAAGAAATCATTTGAGTTTTTCAAAGTTTATTTTTAAAGTTGAGATTAGATTTTCTTGAACTACTGAAATTAAATATGCTGTTGGATAAATCTATATAAAATCAAATGGTGTCATAATATTTTCCATCAAAACAATTAATTAGGAAGTGTTACTTCTGTGCATATCCTTCAAGTTTCTCTGTAAGGACCACTTTTGTGTTTTGCAGGTACTGTAATAGGTGTTGTCATTTATACTGGAAAAGAGACTCGAAGTGTAATGAACACATCCAATCCAAGAAATAAGGTAGGCTAGCTGGAGGACCAGCTGCTTGAGTGAACGCACCTCCTCCTTTCAGCGAGAGAGCATGTGTACTTCTGAGTAGCTCCTTTGTGAAACCGAGTTTCAAAATGTTGCTGATTCAGGGATATGAATTCTCTGTGTTTGTAAAACAGCATGCTTGTGTAGAAGAATTTTCAAAACTATTTTTTCTTGGTTAATCAGAGTTTTGTATGTCTCTTAAATTTTCATTGTTGTATATATAATTTGCCCATAATTTAACAGTTAATTGTGGGTCTTTTAATGTCTCCTCAATCTATTTATTTTATAATTTGCACTCTATTTTTATGTTGATGGTTCTTTTTTAAAATAAAGGAATCTATATTAATGTTTTTATGGTATGTAATTTGATAGTGTTTTATGGTTAAACCAGTTTTATTTAAGTTATTTCCATTTCAGAAGAAGCATATTGAAAACCAGATTTTAGTTTTTAGACTGCTTGATTATATTCCTAAATTAATTATATTCCTATTATAGTCCTAAAATTGTTATTTATACAGCCATCATGTGTGTAAGTTAAATCATAACAAAAAGTTAGTTTGAATTCTCAGTAGTTATGATTTGAATAACACATTTTGTATCAAGTCATAATATGTGTTAATATCTACTGAATGAGAAGCTCTTTCTAACTGTGCATTTTACTCACTTTTCTTTGAAATATAATTTGTGTGTATCTAAGTAGAACAAAAAAATCCTCTCACAGAGTCACACCTTGCTTTGTGAGTAATTCATAGGAGAGGTGGTCTTCTGCAGGAAATTTTATAACAGAGCAATAGAAATGAAATAATTCTTTGAAAAGATATCTTTTAGGACAAGGTGTGTTTCATTTTTTCAGCTAAATACTATTTTAAAACATAGTTCACCCTTCAAAAACCAGGAAAGCATCCCAGATGCTGTGAACGCCTGGACCCGCCTGCAGTGCAGCTGCCTGTGCCTCCTGCCGGGGGCGCCCCCGCCCGCCTCCCAGGGCTGCAGCTGATGGCACTGTATGTTCCTGTGTCTGTTAGGGCTCCAGAGGTCTGTGGGTGACATGTGTACAGCAGTCAGAGAAAAATGTTGTGCTACTCTTATTTTAGTATAAATTCTGATTTTGATAATGGGGGGAAAAATCTCTGTCGATTTATATATATATATATATATATATATAAAACTTGGCTTTAATTTGAGTAAATCAAATATACCCAAGTCAGTAATTCTACAATAGAGTTAAATTATTTAAAAATAAATTACTAAACTAATGACAAGAGTTAGAATCACACACATAGTTATATGTGTTTTCTGGCAAGTATGGTGTTTTCTTTAGTAAGCAAAACTTGGACGTCTAGTAACACATATATGATTTCTGGGGGTTTTTCCTTAATCATTTTACTTTTACATTTATGATGGTATTTGAGGGTAAATTTAATTTTAAATATTAAGTTTAAAATCTGAAAACTTTGTAATCCAGCTTCTTTTCTTGTTCCGCCTTACCCTTCAGTGCCGCTTACTTCCTGTCACTTTCTCACCGTCTGTCTACACACAGCCACTTCTTTCCTCGGGGCACCTTCGGTTTTGGCTCTCGTGCTTGTTCCCTCGGGTGTTGATGCAGAGTTATTTAGGTGACCTTTCCCAGGTTTCTGACCGCAGGGAAGAACTCTGGCCCTGGAGGTTGACCAGCCTGGGTTAGAGTTGGGGTGTTGCATCGACCAGCTCTTTGACTCTGGGCAAGCGGCTTAATTCTGTGACTTACTACTCAGTAAATGCTACCTATCACCGTTACCTTTCTACAAAGTGAAATATGAAATATGAATGAGTGCCGTAGTTTTTCAACCCAACCCTCGTTGTCAGTCAAGACGCACTCCCTGAGTAGCTCCCAGGCCCGGAGCTGGGTTCCGAGCTGCCCGCCTTTCGGGCCCTCAGCTCTGCCCTCTCCCCTCTCCCCTGCCCTCCCCCTTCTCCTCTGCCCTCCCCCCTCCGCTCTGCCCTCCCCCTCTCCTCTGCCCTCTCCCCTCTCCCCTGCCCTCCCCCCTCTCCTCTGCCCTCTCCCCTCTCCCCTGCCCTCCCCCCTCTCCTCTGCCCTCCCCCCTCTCCTCTCCGCCACTCCTCTTCCTTCTCGTCCTCTCAGCCTCCCCTCCGCCTTCCCGATTTGTTTCCTTGGTGTGAGCGAGATCCCTCTTACCACAGGAAGAGCTCCGTCGGCGTTTTGCAGGATTGGGCTCGGATCCTCGCTCTGCCGCTTGACAGCCTCGCGTGGGGAGCAAACGTGCTCCTTCTGGGGCCGCACCTTTCTGGGGCTCGATCAACGTTTGCCGCTCCCCTTCTGGGTGAAAGCCCTAGGGAAGCTGTCACACAGGCATGCGCTGACACTGATCTGAGCACTTTATGTCCATCGTGTCGTGAGTCTGCCTGGCGGCCCCCAGAGGAGACAAGCCGGCTGGGTTTAGAGCAGGGCGACCGCAGTTCAGGGGACAGCCTCGCCTGCAGGGGCTGCCGCTGCCTAATGACGCTGCGGGTGGCAGAGCTCCAGCTTGAAAACGTTTTTGTACATCAAGGAATCATCTTAGGAGAGAAATAAAATCTCTCAGTGCGCCTATGTCATTAAATCTTTCTTAGTGTTAAATGCCGGATTTATAAGAATAAAATTCAGGAAAAGGTTGCAGGCATGCTACGGTGGGCAAAAAGCAGCAGGTGTAATTTATCTAGGGCAAGTATTGATAGATGCTGAAAGAAAAGAAGGCGTGATGTTTGAATCCTAAACAGAGAGGGAAGACAGAAATTATGTTCACTGTTTGTAAGACGTTATTATCTGCAGACTACATCTCAGTGTTCTTCTGTAGCTTACTAAACCAGCAAACTTCTGGATTTCACAGAAGCCTAGTGGAAACAAAAAGCAAACATTTAAAATGCTTTGAATCATTTGCCTGAGTTTCATTGGATTTCTTTGGGGAGGCCACACTGTTCCTAACCCTCCACTCTGAGTGCTGCCCTGTGTGTGGAATGCCTGTGGGGATAGAGTGTCAGGTGAAACGGCCCTGGAAGCACAGGGGCGCACACGCCAAAGGTCCCTTCTCTCCTCGTGTGCACGTCTGCGATGGGGGCAGGCGCTCCGCTCGGCACCGCCCCTCGGGGGCCCCTCCTGGAAACACGCCTCGGTGACCGCGGGCATGAGAAGAAACTGGCGTGGCAGGTTACACACGCCTCCCCGCTCGGCCGGTCAGCGGTGTGGACGTGTTTCCTTGGCCAGAGCACTTGAATGGCTTCACCGAAGTTGGAGGAATTAGGGACGTACAGTCGTACCCCAACCGTGGAGGAGGGAGAATTGGGGATGTTTAATGACAAGCACTGCTGACCACCCGCAGTGTGCTTATGGGCGAGAGCTTCCAGCCTTTCACAGAGAGTTAAAAAACAAGGAGGAACCTCGTAGAGCCCTAGAAGTGCCAGCAGCTAAGGTGAAGCAGAGAAGGGTAGCCAGGAAGGAAGGCTGAGAGGACAGCACTCGTGGAGTGGCCGGCAGTCCGCAGCGGGCCGTGTGGCGGAGGCCCCGGCGGTGAAGAACTGAAGGGTCCGCGGACTAAGCACATAGAAGTCGTGGTGAAGTGAAAAGCTCGGGTGGAGGCAGATGCAGGCGCAGGTAGAAGACTCTGAAGGAGGACTCTCGGGCCAGGGCTGAGCAGGGAAGGCCGGGCGCGCTTGTAGGCAGGGCCCACAGCACCAGAGAAGCCGTGGTGGTAAGAACCGAGTGATGCGACCCTGGGGAAAGGAGTTTACTGCTTTTGTTTCTGGTGAGAAAATCAGTATCACAGAACTATTGATGCTCCCAGTAAAAGAAGAGAGGGTCTTAGTTTATAAAGAGGAAAAATATTCTTTGGAAGAATAAGTTTCATAGGCATCTAATAGTAACTTAAATATATAAATACAAAACTACTTAAAAGGAAAATTATATACTGTTATATGGAGAACAGCTACCATAGAAAATATGACGTGGCTTCTTTGATTTTGCAGAAAATATTTACACTCACAGACAGAAAACTTACGGTTACCAAGGGGAACGAGGGGAGGGGAGGGATAAAGAAGGAGTTTGGGATTGACATACGTACACTACTGTGTACAAAATAGAGAACCAACAAGGACCTACTGTATCGCACAGGGGGCTATACTCAATATTTTGTAATAACCTATAAGGGAAAAGAACCTGAAAAAGAATAGATACATGTATATAACTGAATCACTGTGCTGTACACCTAAAACTAACACGAAATTGTGAATCAACTGTACTTCAAAAAATAAAGAAAAATAAGAATAAAGAAAGAAAAGATTTACAGTCATCTGTTAATCAGCCAGTATCTCCCTTCCTCCCCCCCCCCACCCCGCTCTTACTCCATATTTCATTATCGTGTATACAGGAGCATCATGCAAATTTGTAAATTGCTGTAAGTTCCTAGGATGAAAAACGCTACAGTTAAAGCAGTGCTAATTTAAGGGAAAAAAAATTAGTGATAATAACAATAATTGATGTAGTGAAATTGATGCAGAACATGGTAAGAATTTGAGACAGTTCCTAAAAGCATTGAGAAAGATTATAGCCTAACAATTCAGGCTCATAAATTATTGGGCAGTGTTAGGGACCCAGCTGAATCTTAAATGTATCGTGGAGCCAGTAACGAGTGTGTGGCTTTCTCAGGCTGCCGTTCAGGAGTCCCCAGGCAGAGGTGAGGAAACGGCTGGTCTAACGTTTCAGGTTGTGGGGTGGGAGGGTCAGAGGAACTGGCCACAGATGCCCCGGGCAGCGTGCGGAGACACAGGGGCCCTGCAGGTGATGCCCCTGGACTTCACAGCGCTCTGAGTGCCCACGCCCGCGCGCAGGGCCCCCTTCCCCCGTCCCGCGCGCAAGTTCGCATCTTCGGTGGCGGCTGTTCTGAAGAGCTGTCTCCCTCTGGCATTGCCACGGCCGCCTCTGCTGCCCTAGGAACGTGAGCGTCACTTCCCGTGGAGGTTAGGGCTTCTTGTGGACCAGCCTGGGCACCTTGTGAAATGTCGTCCTGGGGTGGAGCAGATGGACGTTAGATAAGTTGACCAGTTTGCACTGGTGGTTTCATAAAATGTATCTTAAAACTTACCTACTCGGCTAGTGTCTGAAGCCTTTTTTGGGCCACTCTCCTTTTGTCATCATTTTGTCCATCTTGCTCTTCTCTAGCTGCTTTTTTAAAGACAACTTCAGACAGAAAAGTAAGGAGAAAAGTATGATCACTCACATACCCTGAACCAGGTTTAACACAAGTTCCCTACTAGTTTCATCTTTTTCTGTGGTTACAGATGTCATGCCACTTTATCCCAAGTGTGCATTCTTAAACAATAGCAAGTCCGGCACTTTCTGTAGCTGTGCCTCAGCCTCCTGTCTTACTCTGTGGCTCCTGACCTGCACAGCCCAGCTGAGCGGCCCTGGGTTGGCGACATCAGCTTCACATCCAGGGCACTGATTTGGCCCCCTAGAGTCCCTCCCCTCAGACTTCCCGAATCCGAACCTCTGGGGGCCCTGACACACACTAGAGACTGAAAGCTACCGGCCCCTCGGTGGACACCGCAGTGGGAGATACACAGAGAATCCTGCAAAATTAATCACATTGTAACTGAATTCTGTGACTGTGACAGACGTCCCACTTGAATTCATCCTTTTAGAATGGCCTTGAAGTTTGTTCTGGAAATCCAACTTGCTAATTTTATGTAATCAGCATATACAATTTTACCCTTATTACAGGAGCTTATTAGAATACTTTTTAAAATGTAGCATGAAAAAGAAAATGTAGCATGTTTTATCCAGACATGGAGATTAGGAATAAATCCTAAAATGTTGTTAGGTGGAAGAAAGTTCTAAAGTGTTGAGAAATTCCTAAAGCTCCTTCTCAGGGTTAGAATGTGCCCCTCATAGTGTTCACTGAGGCAGATGTAAAGCAGGGATTGGGGTCTACTCAAAGTTTGAAAATTGTATTTTAAAACTTTGAACAGATCAAAAGTTTTTATTACTCAGCCATTACTTTTACAGTAATATTTGGTGAAAGTTTAACTTATAAGGACTACAACTTGAGTAATGGGTGGTTTTATAAAACCTAGCTTTGGATATATTTAATAAGATGATACTTGATTACATTTAAGAGGGAAAAAATTCTTACAGGAGGTTAAGAAAAACCAATTGTGACAGGTTGCCATTTTCACGCCATTCATAATAATAAGTTGCTCAGAGCAAGAACAGCAAGGATGAAATGATAATACCAAGTGCTTCCAGCACTTACTGTAATCCCTTGGGCATATTGATTTGTGTTTCTAATAAAAAGGAAGCTTTCAAATGTCTCGTTGACAGACAGACAGGTGATACGTGCCATTATGTGAATTAGAGCCGCTTCTTGTTACCTGAATGGTTGTAAAGACATTTTCAGATAATAGAGCAAAATAGAATCAGCTATGGTGTACTTTGCAAGTTGAAATATCAAGGCTGTTTAGAGAATAGCTCTTTTATTTTAAAAAGGGCAGTTTATTAATATTTTAAAAGTCGTGTTGATTTATATTAAAATTTTACAGTAGAAAGATGTATTATTCTCTCTTCTTGTGGTTGCATACCATCATAGCACCCCTTAATTTTTTTAATAGTTGCCTTCTTGAGTAATAAAGCATTTTTGGATTTAAATACTTGTTTAAAAATGGGATCATGTGGTTCACAAGAGAGCTATCTGTTGTGGAATATGGTCTTACAGTCAATCTACATAGATAGACAGACTTCGGAATGCTTTTTTGATAACTGTTATTAATATTAACAAATCATAGTGATTCAAAACCTCACCAGGAAGAGATTAACTAGGGAAACAAGCCCCCAGTAAAGCCATTCAGTGGCACGTAGACAAGGCCCAGTGTGGCTCTCGGGGTTGTGACAGCACACACGCCGCCTCACTGCACTTGTTCAGCCATACACTTTGATATTACAGCTGCTCAGTTAAAAGCTGTGTTTCTTCATCAGCAGTGTGAATATAAATAAACTTATAACTTCAGGAAAGCAATAAAGAGACAAGATGCTGAATGGAGAAGCAGTCCTAATGATAACCTCTGGGACATGATGCTCTATCAGAGTACATAGCAAATAACTCAACCGGAAAACTTGGATTCAGTCCCTCATTCCTTTTAAATATGAATTTGATTGTAAAGCAGGTGTTCTAAATAGGAAACACAGCATATTTGTTATTTAAAGTAAATACTTTGTATCACTAAAAAGACTTAGTTTTACATAAATTTCTGAATGAGAAGGGCTTACTCATCACTTGTATATACAATAAGAACTAATTGATTGTATTTCATCATTTCTGAGCAGTACAGCTAAATTCCCTATAATCAAATTCTTAACAGAGAAGTATAACTTATTCAAGAAGCAAATAAGTATTTTGCCTTTGTTTTTTGAAATCTTTGATTCCTTATCCTGAGGCCATAATAACTGTTAGAAATTAGTGGAACTTGTGATGAATTATTTTTCATGACGTTTCCACCTTAATTTATATATGTTCACTAAACTAAGTATTTATTACTCCCAGGAAGCATTTTTGATGAAAGCCTTTCTGAATGGGTGAGAATATGGTCTGAAATATCTAGTGAGATTGAAAATGAGCAGCTTTTAGAACTTCTGTATGAACTAGAGTGGATGGATGATTATGCTGTGAACGAAGACAGAAGAGGAGGATCATGAGATTTTCCTGTTGTTTTCAGATTCTCTCAGTAAATGTCGCCTTCCCAGGCGGGCTGCGAGCCACCAGGCCGTGGTGGGTACGCGTGGTGTCGATGTCCTAGGTTATTATGTAGAGTGGGTCCCTTCATGGTCACCGTGAAGAGCAACAGGTCGTGTGCATGGCCGGGGTTCAGAAGCAGACTTGGGGAAAACGCCAAGCAGAGGTCAGCTGGAAGGGAAGGTTGCTCCGTTTTCTTGCTGTGCCCTGGGAAGGCCTGGGATGGGCAGGACTCTTCGGCACCCACTGTGGTTCCTCCTTGAGAGGGAAGCTGGTCGGGGGAAAACCAACGTCACTGCACCAGGCAGGCCGTGTGGGGTGCTTGTTCTTGGGGCTGCCACCAGTGAGGACACCAGTGGGGGTGTGGGAAGCTGAGTTCAAGGCCACCCCTTCCCCACCCGCCTGCTGGCTCCTTGGGCCGGGAGCCCCCAGCCTGCGGCCCGCCGCCTGCGGCCACGGCGACACTGGTCTGGTGCCCTCTCTGAAGGCAGGCCCGGGACCGGCACCCTTTCGTCGTCGTGGCACCAGTTGGTGTCTCAGCCTCCGGCACGGTGATGGCACATGTGTTGAATGATCACATTACTTTTCTTAGGAGTAGTTCTTGGTTTTTCCCCTCCATAGTTACCTTTTTCTAAGCAGTAATTTAAAAAGAAGTATATTCCTCAGAAGCAAATCTTAACACATCTGGTTTCAACTTAGTACGTCTGAAAATATATTCTGGATACTAATTTTTTTTTTAATTTGATTTGTTGACAATTAGAGTAGCAACTGGGCCAAACTTTCTTTTTAAAAACCTCATTAACTAAAACATGTATATGATACATTCAACATGAAATTAAATAGCTTTCTTTTCCCCTATGTAATTAGCATTGTCAGCTAATAATTACCTTTTGCAAAACTTTAAAATATATCATGTGAGTTTGAGTTTTCCCAGTATAATAAGCTGTTAACTGCATGAGATTTCTTTTTGAGGGACAGTTGTCCATATCAAACATTTCTGAAAGGCTTGTTTTTTGTTTGTTTATTTTTTAAAGTTTTTATTGGAGTATAGTTGATTTACAATGTTGTGTTAGTTTCAGTTGTACAGCAAAGTGAACCAGTTATACATATACATGTATCCACTCTTTTAGATTCTTTTCCCATATAGGCCATTACAGAGTATTGAGTAGAGTTCCTTGTGCGATACAGTAGGTCCTTATTAGTTATATTTTATATATAGTAGTGTGTATGTGTGTCAATCCCAATCTCCCAATTTATCCCTCCCCCGACTTTCCTCCCTGGTAACCATAAGTTTGTTTTCTACATCTGTGACTCTATTTCTGTTTTGCAAATAAGTTCATTTGTACCCTTTTTTTAGATTCCACATATAAGCGATATCATAGGATATTTGTCTTTCTCTGACTTACTTTATTCACTCAGTATGTGTTCTTTTTAAACTGCTTAATACCATCAGAATCAAATATTTTTTCGAGGACTTGAAGTAAGAATGAAATTTTTTGAGCTCTGTTATTTGAACACAGAACACAAAACTTCTATGGGATAAATTACCACAGTGTAATAAATGTTAATTTATCTATGGGATAAATTAATTACAATGTAAATTGGTGTGCCAGTGTATTTTCAAGAGACAATAGGAAAACGAGCCCAAAACATATTAGTGAAGGTTAATTAGTCCCCTCCACCAGTGAGCAGAGCCTTCTAATTAGAAGGCTTCAGTAAAATATATTAGTTGAAATAGTTGCTGTTTAATATTTTTAAATTGTGGGGTGGCGGTGACATCTCTGGAAGAGCTCTGGATGGGGCAGACGGGGCAGTGTCCCTCCCAGTGTGCCCTCCAGCTGTGCCCTCCAGCTGTGCCCTCCTGCTGTGCCTCTGTACCTGCGAGGCTTGCGGCACCGCCCTGTGGAGAGCATTGAAAGCAGGGGAGGTGCGGAAGGAATTTGGTCTGGCGGGGATGCTCGAAGAAATCCGTTCGGTGCTTCTTCTAACAGCTCCGTCCTGTTAGCTAGCAGTGCTAGGTGTTGTGTGAGCTGTCTTAAATCAGGTTAGTTCATGAGGGTGGGTTCGTTCAGTAGACTGGAGTGAGCGAGCTGTTTTGCTTGGTTGATCAGAATTTGTGCTAAAACGAGGCCTGGGAAGACCAGTGTCCGTCCTGCTGAAGGCTCTCAGTAGTCAAGGTTTGTGGAGTGACTTTTCATTTCTGGAGGAGGAGGGAGTGCTGGGAATATTTGTTTTGACAATGAAAGGCCAGATAGGTGACTGTCATGAGATGCTGACGGTGCAGCAGAGGAGATGGGTACCACCTGGGCCACCTGAGCCGCTTCTGCTTCCCTTGAAACTTCTAGATTTCTGAGCAAGCAAACGAAACAGGGTTACAGACAGACTGTAACTAAACAGTGCTTTTTGATTCTTATTCTTATTTTTTGAAGCAGATTTAGTTTACAAAATTTTATGCTTTCAAAACAGATAAAGAAGAGGAATTTTTTACATGAAAAGTTTATGAATTTATTAAACGGTTGCACCCTAACACTCTAAGGATTTTAAATTCTGGTTTTGGGGGGGGTGAGAAGGAAGGATTTATTACTTGCAGCAAGTAAGGAGAACGCCGGGGATCTTCCCCAAAGCAGCGTCTTGGATTGAAAATTCTCGAAGTCCTGTAACACACACAGTCTTTGTGTGTTTTATACAGACACACAAGCATGTTTGTTCCCGGAACTTTGAAAATGCAATTAGTGCCAGGTTGCCAGTTCCTTTTTTTGTAGTCGTCTCTTCGGCAGGAGATGAGGTAAATGTAAAACGGCGCCGTTTATCTGGAGCCGCCGGCTCGCCGCCCTGGCTCCGGCCGCCCCCGCTGGGGGGGCGCGGCCGCGGGGCTTCGGGGCCGCTGTGCGCCGACTGCGCGTGCGCACCCTCCCTGGCGGCCGGCCTCCGCTCCGCGGGATCCGAGTGCGGGCAGGCGGGTCCCTGGCCCTCCGAGCCTTGCCTGGGATGCCGCCTCCGTCAGGACCCTCCCTCAGCCTGGCTGACTGGTTTCCCGCAGTCGGAGGAGGGCGCCCCCGTCCCGCGTGCACGCGGCATGATCCGTGCTTCTCCCGTTACAGCACGCAGGGGTCACCGTCCCCCAGACCCCTCTCCTCCCTCCTCCCCGCGGCCTGCGCCCCTCTGTGCTCTGCGCACCCAGCGCCGCATTTGTGCGACAGACGGGCCAAGGCTCGTCCCCTGCGTGGGCTGTCGCTCTGGTGGCAAACACCGGACCTCCCGGCTCAGCTGCTCAGGCAGCGGGTGAGCCTGACTTGGTGTGGGCCGCCGGCCGGATCTGCTGTTGCTTGGACATTAGGAATAAACACTGTCTTTAAAGAGATTGTAATCGAAAGCGGGAATCTCTCATAGAGACATTTGTCTTCTGCCCCTTTCCCTACACTTTGTACATGGTAAACCCTTAATAAATAATGACTTGCTTTAGGTGGGACTTGCTGTCCTGGCATTAAGGATAGTTTTTTTTAAATGTTCCAAATTAAGTGACTTCAGAGTGAACGAACAGATTTAGGAAGCTAGGCCTAGAAGTCAGACTTACGTCTTCTAGCTAGAAGTCATAGCTAGCTTTCTGTTCACTTCGCTGTTAATACTGATGTGAAAGAGAAAGCTTTTTCTTCACTGCAGTGATGTTGACAGCTGATGCTGTGTTACGTGCAGCCGTGTGACTGCAGTATGGACACCCCCCCAGGGGCACAGAATGAAGGCGTAAAAATAAGACAGAAAAAAAGACAGATTTAACATCGCTACATACAGTTCATTAACCTGTGTAGATGAGCAACTTGTGTACCATACGATCCAGAGAAGGATTTGTTTCGTTTTGGATGAATATTTAGTCATTTGAGCAACAATTTTCTTAAAGTCAATAATTTGTTTTTTTATTACAATTACAAAAATTGTTTCATAGCCTTAAGATACAGATGTGGTCTGACACACACAATATAGAGAACAGAATTTTCACAATAGATCAATTTAGTGTTTCTAATTCCAAACAATATAAAGAAAAATGACTCCTTCCGTGGTTTAATTTCAATCTAAGATGATGCCTTTGCCCCATACTTGAGGTGAATGTGGTGCCACTGCGGCAGCCTCGTTTCAGAGGGTAAGTGCGTGCCCTTCGCCCTGTGAGCGGTCAGCTCAGGTCACTGAGGCATGTGCTCTAGATTCAAGAAGGAAATCAGACTGAAGTGTCCTTACAGTCTCGAATTAGTAATCAGTCCTTACTCAAGATATGCTCTTAAATCTTGGCTTTCTGGATGAAGAATCATAACAATTTTAAAGGTAATTTATGGTTCCTAATTAAATAAAATAAAAATAAATAGGTTCTGGACATTTTAAAGTATCATGTCATTTGCACAGTTTCATTCAGTACACATTTTAAGTCATTGTAAGGATGTGTAACATGCTAGGTTGTAATTGCACATTCTCTTTTGTTTTAACGCTGAGTTAGTACATTAAAGACAAAGCAGGGCGCCCAAGATCCACATCTCTATAAAGTAGGAGTAACGTCAGGAAAGACATTTCGTATGTAAGATTTAAGAGTGACTAAAGGGTCATTGAATTATTTTCCCCCTAAAATGACTATAATTAGTTCAAAAAGTACAACAATGTTCAGCTTGTTATTTTGTTAATGCTACAGTGTTAGTTTTTCAGGTTAAAATGTGAGTTGCTTGGCCATCCTTTTGTCACCCCAGGAAGGCAGGGTCCTCCCCTTGCTGGTCCAGCCCGCTTCTGTCCACTGTCTGACCTGAGTTTCTCGTTCGTTCTAGTTGTTGTATGCTGGTCCAGCGAGTTGCTGCTGTTACTAGTTAATGTAAAGTCGCTTCTTTCTGTTTATCCTCTTTTGATGTCAATTTACCATATAAGTGGTGTTTCACGCTGACCAGTGGAGCGCAAACTCTTGGCGGGCCACTTAGTGGGTGCCTTCTCTCCTGAATGCCCTGCAGTGCTGATGAGGTGCCTCTCATCCACTCAGCAAACACGTACCTGCGTGGGTGCTCCGCGTGGCCCAGTGAAGACCCAGGTGCGTGAGCATCTCTCCCGCAAGGCGTTGTCGTCTGCTCGTGTGGCAGAGATGTGAACAGATCATTTAAAAGCTAACTTGACCTTGATAGTCCTTGTGTTGGTAGGGTGTTTGGGGAGCACTGAAAATCGGCCCTCGCAACCTGGCTTGTTAGGGAGGCCTGGCCCGAAGGGAGCCAGGCCTGCGAGGAAGGATACACGGTGGTCCCAGTCAGCGGCCTGGACCAGAGCAGCTTAGCTCTGCTGGCGTGTGCACTTCAGAGGGAGTGGCAGGAGCTGGGCTTGAAGAAACGGTCGAGGGTTGACCTTGGAGGGTATCCCATGCCTCTGATGCTCGAGCCGCATCCTGGGGCCAGGGCCACGAGCCCCGGCGGAGGTGCACGGCCCGGTTGCTCTGACAGCTCTGTGGAGGGCTGCTGTAAAAGATGAGGCGGAAAACCCGCTGGGCCTGCGAGACCCACTTCAGACCGTTGAACGTCGAAGTCACTGCAGCCTGTGATCAAGGACGTGTCGCCGGACACATCAGACATGCTCAGAAATGTAGTTAGCGGCACAAGAGAACTGGGAATTTTAAAATATTAATGTAAAGGAAGAATATAGTAGCCTGGTGCTCAGCTTTTGAGTTTCTAACTCCAGGCGTACCTCAGAGATACTGTGGGCTTGGTTCCAGACCACTGCAGTAAAGCCAGTCACGCAAATTTTGGGGTTTCCCGGTGCACGTAAAAGTTATGTTAGACTACACTGCAGTCTAGTAAGTGTGCAGTAGCATTAGGTCTAAAACAACAAGGTACATGCCTTAATTGAAAATGCTTTCTTGCTAAGAAATGCCGACCGTCATCTGAGCCTTCAGCGAGTCACAGTAGTAACGTCAGAGATCAGGTGTCACAGATCACCCTAACAAACGTTGATGATAGTGAAAAGGTTTGAAATATTGCAGGAATTTCCAAAATGTGACAGAGACATGAAGAGAGCAAATGGTGTTGGAAAAATGGCACCGATGGCCTTGCTGGGCACAAGGTTGCCACCAACCTTCAACTTGTAAAGCTCGCAGTATCTGTGAAGGACAATAAACATGAGATGTGCCTGTAGATCTAAACAGATACAACAGTCCTGGAAACCGAGACTTTGATTTGCAAGAGCTGGGTGCTGTGGAGGCTGAAGAGGCCAAGGGCACAGGGTAGAGTCGAAAGCATGAACAGTGACAGAGAGGACGCAGACCCCCGCTGTCGGCACCCCGCCCCAGGCTGCTCTGGAAAAGCGGAGGAATCAAGAAGCAAGGAGGATGGACGTGGTGTGGGCTTCTTGCCTCGCTCGGCAGCTCCCCGGACTCCCCGGACTCGGGGTGGGCTCGGAGGCCTGTGCTCGGCCCCGCCGGGGCCCTGACTGTCCCGGGCTCCAGGCTCACACAGGACGGGGCCCCCAGGAGGAGGGTGCAGCCTGCAGAGAAGGGGCCTGGGCCTGCGAAGCATGCAGTGACGACCGGGAAAGTGACCTGCGTGGTGAGGGACCTACGCTCCCAGAGCTGACATCACACGGGGCGCGGGCAGGGGAGGCTGAGAGGGTCTCCCCACTCTCAGAGGCCACTAAGTGCCCATCATCCCGTCCCACAGGTTAGATGTCGGGGAGGGGAGACGGACTGGCAAAGGCCCGAATACAATTTCACTTACATCCGGAATCCTAATTACTAATCTTCCTGAGTTAGCTAGAATGTGACCGGATTATATTCCCTTAGAATAAATGTTAAGAAATTTATTTTAGGAAGATAAAAAACTTTGCACATCTAAGCCTATGTCCTCTAAAAATGATATCCACTACCTAAAACGTACCAAATGTTGACCTTTTGAGGTGCTTTTATCCTTGCAGGTAGAGAACCTAGATGCAGTGAGGTATGATTCTGCATCTCCCGGTCAAGATAGAGACCAGAGGGTCAGGTGGAGTCGAGGGGGTGGGCACCGTACCCATGGAGACCGTGTGAGGAAGGCCGGGCCCGGGGCGAGCTCTCTGCACCTCGAAGAGCTGGGGCAGGGCCAGCAGAGCAGGGCCCGCCGTCAGGCAGAGGCAGCAGTTGGATCTGAAATGCAGAGAAGTCTCGAGACCCAAAACGGTCACGGATGTCCAGTGCGGCAGAGCAGTACGATTTGGACTGGAAAACGGTTACGGAACTGCCTGACTGGAGGACTTTGGCAAGCTCTGAGCAACCGAACTTTCAGGAGACGCAGGTGAAGCTAGATGCAGGGCAACAAGGAGGGCTCGGAGGTGGACGAGGTGAGTGCATGTGCCGAGGCCCGGGGCGGAGACGGCACGGCCGGGTTTCAAGGCCGGGCCGGGAGCAAGGGAGGCGCCGAGGATTCCGGAGAGGCAGAGCCACTGGAATAAAGTCCCAGCGGAAGCAGCAGGTGTCTTCAGCGAAGAGGCGTGGTGGCCCCGAGCTGGCTGAGGGGCCTGACCTTCAAGAAGCAGGAGGCGCTGTGGGCGGGTGCAGGCGAGGTGAGGCTCAGGTGGCCATGCGGTCGGTCAGGGGCAAGCCGGGGAACGTGGAGAGAGGGGGCTCGGAGGCCAGCAGGTAGAGGACAGGGACACGGGCGGGCCCGGTACCGAGGGCCCAGCAGAGGCTGGAGACGCGGTGTCCGGGAGAAGTGTCTCCAGCTGCCGCGCGACGTTCTCCGGCAGAGCTGTGCTGCGTGACCCAGGTTTGGGATTTGCTGTCCGAGTTCTGAGGGGGGCGATGCAGAGGACGGCGACGTGCAGTAACACACGGTGCCCACGTGCAGGGTGGCTCGTGCCCGCGGGGAGACGCTGCTCGGGGTGCAGCGGCCGCTCCTCCATCCCCGGGCCCTTGGCCCTGCTTCCGCTTCTAGAGGAGCTGGGGAGAAAAGCACCGCCTCAGCCAGCCTCGGCCCCGGCCCTGCGGCGGCAAAGAGCTGAGCGCAGAGGAAGTCCCCGGACAGACACATCAGGCCGCAGCCCAAGCCTCTGGGGCCGCCAGCCAGTAGGAAAACCACATGGTCACTTCGACACACTGCTGGAGGGCGAGTGCTGACGGGCGCACGTGAGAAGCCCTGGGGGCCGTGGTCTGGGCGCCGTGGTCTGGGCGGCTCCGGCTGCAGGAACTCGTCAGGGGCCGGGGTGGAGGTCCGAGAAGGGGCATGTCCTCTGTCACAGGGGCTTACCTGTGGGTGGGGGTGCCCGTCCCCGCCCCGTCCCACCTGGGCAGGGCCCTTCTCCTGCCCAGTCCCCTCGTCTGCCCGGCTCACCGGTGGGGTGGGGAGTTGAGAAACACCTGTGAAGGTGGCCTGGATGGCCCATGAGACCGCAGGAGGCTCCCCTCCCCGCCTTGCACCCCGACGCCAGTAGGGCTCCAGCAGAGAGAGGCTCTAAGGAGCGGCATCTCAGAAGCCCAGAGTCAGCACGGGGACACACGGGGCACCGGCGGACTTGGCAGCCTCTGTCACCCACGGCTGCAGCGACGTCAGACACACCAGCTCCTGCGCAGATTAATGTAAAACCCCCCACTGAGGCTTGTTTACCTCTCTTCTTACTACCTCACACTCATTACATGTCCTGCTGCAGACAGGCATTACAAGCTGTGTACCAAAGGGTAGGGGAAAGGGTCTGGAGAAACAAAGCAAGCATCAGGCCCAGACTCAGGTATGGCACAGCTTTTGGAATTACCAGACAGGGAACGTGAAAGAACTATGAGTAACATGCTAAGGGCTCTGGTAGAAACAGTAGACATCATGCACTGACAGGCATGGGGAGTGTCGTCGGGGTCATGGAAACTCCAAGGAAGACGCACATCAAAGTCAAGCGTAGCAGAAACCAAGAGTGCCCTTGATGAGCTCTCAGCAGCCTGGACAGGGCCAAGGAAGGGACCCGTGAGCTGGAAGACACGTCGGGAGAAACTTCCCAGGCTGAGAAGCAAAAACAAGGAGGAACAAAAAGGGGGAAACAGAAAATGGGACAGAGCATCCAAGAAGCCTGTAACGGTCTCAGCAGGTGTAACGTATCTGTACGGGGCACCAGCAGGAGGAGAGGGAAGGGGCGGAAGAAGTATTCGGGGTGAACATGGCTGAGGGCTTTCTAGACTTGATGACAGACACCTAATCACAGATCCGGGAGCCTAGAGGACACCAGGCCAGATGAATGCCCGAAAGTCTAAGCCCGGTGTAGAGCCTTCCCACCCACTGCAGCAAACCACCGGCAAAGAGGGAACCCGAAAGAAGCCAGAGAAGTAGAGGCGTTGGCCTGGAAAAGGCGCGGGACACCTCCCACCACATGGGATTGGGGGAGGCCTGGCTGGTGTCATCGTCATCATGCAGGAGGGGGCGGTGGTGGGAAAGGAGTTGACACAGCCTGGAGTACAAGCAGAGAAGGTCCTCATGACCCGAGGGTGGCGAGGACTGGCTGGAGGCTTTGGAGTCCAGAGTGAAAAGGAGTCAACACATCCAAGCAGGTGAGGAGTTCAGAGCGTGGGATTCCCCTCACCTCTGCCCCCTCCCCAGACCCACTGTGCCCAGAAACCGCGGGTGCTGCCACGCCTCCCCGTGCAGTCACTGGTCAAGGTCGGGGCTGGGAGTGTGGGCTTCCTGCCAGCCTCGCCGAGCCTGCTCTGCCTGCAATCTGTGTGGTCCACTGACCGTGTTCAGTTTGTGGTCACGGAGCAGAGGCTGAGCCCATGGGTAGGGTTTCCTCAGTTGACTTCTACCAACATTTCTGTATTAAAATCTTAGATTAATGCATATGTTATTTCCTCAGCTGCCCACTCATTTTCTGAGGTTTCAGAAATGCTTTTTATTTAGCAGCTTTTAGGTCATCAGATGCAGTTTTGCACCTGAAATAGTCCTCCAGGTGTCATTTGACTAACACTTACGCCACAAGGCAGCGTAAGCTATGCTCCCGTGCAGCTGTGAAACTTGTGGTCAGCACTTGAGTTTTGCTTAAGAACAAGAATAATACTTCATTTCTGTTATACATTTTTGGTTTTTGTTCTTTAATTTTGGTTGACTTAACATAATACACAAAAGTATACCAACTTTAAAAAGCATGCAACTCACTGAGTCACCACAAAGCGAGCACACGCCCCAGCCCCTGACGTGGTCAGGAAATAGCGCTGTGCCAGCATTCCAGAAGCTTCCCTCTCTGCACACCTGTTCTCCCAGAAGGGCACTGCCCCCGTATCTACTTGACTGGCTACTTTTGTCTGTTTCTGAAGATTACAAAATGCGGCTGTACGACGTGCATTCTTCTGCGTTTGGCCTCCTGTGTACAGTGATGCGCGCGGGGGTTTTGTCCGCGTGTTGCATGTCACGGGGTTCTGTTCATTTGCACGTCCGTGCACCGTCCCGCCACAGGACCAGCCGTAGCTGCACGGAGAAGCCATCCTGCAGCTGATGGGCCTTCCGCTGTCCCTTGCCGCTCTGCCCGGGCGTCTGTGTGCACCGTGTCTCAGTGAGAACATGTGCGTTTCTGCCGTGTACGCGCCTAGGAGTGGAGTTGCTGGGTCACGGATACGTTTACATTCATTTTGTGGAAACCCGGTCCTCCGAAGTGATGGCGCCCGTGTTCACTCTTCCCTGCAGCGTGAGGATTCAAGTTCCTCTATGACCTTGTCCGCACTTGGGTTGTCCGTTTTTTTTTTTAAGTGTTTAACGTTCTATTGAGGATGTAGTAATGTCTTATTGTGTTTTTAGTTTCCGTTTCCCTGAGGACTAACGAGGTTGCATTTCCTCTGCACGTTGACTGGCTGCCTGGGCATCTTGGTTTGAGGATCACTTCAGTGTGTCTTTTGTGCATTTTCCCATTGGATTGTTAGTCTTTTTTCATTATTTTGTAGCAGTTCTTTATATATCCCGGCACGAGCACGTCGCTGGTTATATGAGTATTATGTCCTCCCACTCTGTTGCCTCCTTACTCTTTTCAGTGTGTCTTGACAAATAGCCATTCTCAGTTCTAATGGAATGCAATTTATCAATCTTTCCATAGTTTAAGAAATCTTTCTCTACCCTGGGTCATGAAGGTACTCTCTTATCTTCTAGAGGTTTTACTGTTTACCTTTCTGAGATCTCTAGACGTCTGGAATTGGGTTCTATTTTTGTTATGAAGATGGCAAGTTTCCATTTTTTCCCCATGTAGATTTCCAGTGGACCCATAACCAGCTGTTGCAGGTCCGTCCTTTCCCACCGCAGGTTCCGGCGTGAATCATACGTGCACGTGCGGTGGGTGTGCATCTGGACCTCCTCTCTGATTGGTCCTCGATTCCCTTTTTGTGCTAATCGTCTGTAATTACTATAGCAAGTGTGATTGGGATTGCATTTAATCTCTGTAGATCTTTGAGGAGAATTAATTTTTAAATTCTGAGTGTTTTTAATCAATGAATATTCTGTATCCTTTGTTTATACAGGTATTCTTTAATTTTTTTCAATAACGTTTTATGATTCTCTCTGTGTAGAGCTTTTGTATACCTTTTGTTTGATTTATTTCTACGTATTTAGATTCTGTGGACGCTGTTTCATTCATTATCTTTTTTAAATTTTTTTTTCCTGTTTGCTGCTATATAAAAATACAATTGCAGCAAAGCTTTTTATTTCCAAGTTGGTTTCCCATTCAAAATATTAAATATATGCTTTGCACTTTAGTTACAGGCTGAGTCAGTGTTGAGCTCTGTCATCTCAAGAACCGACCCTGTCTGGCTGACTGATGGGTTTTTCATGAGAAAGTTGACGTCTCATCCGCAGTGACCCCCTCCCTGGGTTAGTCAGATGCCGCTGTCTCGAGGCCACTGGGAGTCCGTCCGTCTTTATGGGAGCGGGTTGGACTGTGGGTACTTACAGCACGGGGAAGAGGCCACGCACACACTTGTACTCCTGGTTAGTGCCAGGCCAGGGCTCAGCACGACTTGAGGATCTGAAAATCAGGTCGGCCCCGCCATGTTTATTCTCGCTCGTACACGCCCAGATCGTGGGAGTCGTGGGCTGGTTGCTTCTAAGCTGCTCCGCGTGGTCCAGATGTCCCCCAGCCCCTCTCTACTCACAGAATTGGTGAGGCGGGAACCACCTCTCATCTGTGGGCACAGTGTACAGAGGCCCCCGACCGTCCTGGCCCTGGACTTCCCTCCTCGGGAGCTATGGGTGGGTGGCAGGTAGGGTTTATTTGAAACTGGCTTCCCTCCTCTGCCTCCTGTGTGGGGATGGCGGCCAGTGAGGAATGGCGGAGGGGCTGGAGCTGAGGCGGCCTCCCTCCCGCGGGAGACCGTTGTCGCTGTACTTGCTGGGCTTCAAAAGGGGGAAGATCTGCAGTGTCAAGGTCGGTATTATACAGCAGCATTTTCACTTAGATTTGAAAGTAAGTGGGGGAAGTAAAAGTGAAGGTGAAAATCAGATCAAAGGAGAAAGATATGTATTTTTATCACATCAGTAAGAAGAAGAATGATAGCAGTGGGCATTTAAATGAGCAATTACTGTGTGTCGGCTGCATGCCTAGGACAGGAAGGTGGCCATGGAGCCCGTCCTGAGTCATCAGTACAAAGGGTCAGAGACCCAGATGTGCCCAGAGCTATTTCGCCCCTTAAGAGCTTCAGAAAGCCCAGCTGGAAGGCGTGTGAGGCAGCTTCGTGGTCATGTAGGGTGACGGGTCCGGACGGGGCTCTGGCCGTGGCGCACGCCCACCCGCGGCCCCCTCCCTCCACTGCCCCACAGTTACGTGCTAGGTCTGCGTCCTGACACCGAGACAGGGGTGGTGAATCTAAGGACAAACCAAAGTAAACCACTGTGCTTCACGCCGACGCTGCCACACCCGCCCGTGCGCACAGACCCCTCCCGTGAGGCCGGCCCAGGGTGAGGCTCTGGGCCTGTTGTGGCGGTGACAGAAGGACGGCAGGATGCCGCGAGCCTGCCGCGTTACGGCACGTCACGCAGTCCCGGAAGCATTCATTCATTTGAATGCCAGTCATTATGGTGCCATTTCTTACCATCATGTCCTACTTATTTTGAAAGGAAATTGAAGAAAAATTAGCTTACCTGCAGTGTATCGTGTTTAGGAGAAAGCTGATGACCAAAGCTTACTTCAGGCAGTCTCTTTTTCATTTAGAATTCTCTTCCTGTAAGTCCCATGATCCCCCTTTAGGAGGGGTGTGTGTCGGCCTTGCTGTCTGCTTCAGAGCGTTGTTGTGAGAGCGCAGCTAATCGTCAATGAATTACCGTCGCTCCGAGAGACGTTGGAAGACACCTAGGATGCAGATTGCACCTCTGACGGTCTCGGATCCAGGAGGGTCCTTGATGGCCTGGCGTTTCTACACGGGAGAGCAGACGAGCGGCCGCCGCCTCCCCCGGCCCCCACCCTGGCTGCTTCCAGAACAGCGGAGCCTCCGGGTCCACGCTCACTGCCACTGCCCCGCTGGCGCTGAGTAGAGCCGTCCACAGGAGAACCTACGGTAGCACAGGAAGAGCGCCCGTCCAGCAGACGGCTCGACACGGAGCACGTAGGTAGGATGAGGTGCTTTGTCCTTGAACTGCTTCACCAGGCAAAAGACCCTCAGCTGAGTGTTTCCTTCCTTGGTCGTTGTTTTGGTTACAACATTTAATCACTTTGTTTAATCTGTTCTTCTTTTCCCAAAGTATAGTAACGGCTGCCAGTTGAGCAAGTTTCACCACTTTTAAATAAAAATAGTGAAGGAAAACATTTTGATAAGCAAGATCTGACCAGTCTTCATTTCATAAACCTAATGGACGTTTGTGTAGTTAATGGGAAGTACAGCTACAGATCTCATTACGAGAGTGGGAATAATATCATTTCTGGTTCACATCAGCCAGCCAAGGAGGCCCGTCTGCGGCAAGGAGATGGAAGCCACAAGCTCGGCCGCACACCTTAGCTCCCTGGAAGTGAACCAGAAATTTAACCAGGCTGGAGTTAAGCCGAGTAACAGAAATCATGCAAAAGCACTTCGCAAATTGTAAAGGCTATTGGCTTGGAAATTGCTAAGGTCATAAGGGGTCAGAAATAATCAGTTATAAACAATTTAGACCGAAATGAAGCCATTTTATGTGTTAGTTATTAATGGGAACTAATCTTGTTAAAGTAAATTGGTTATGCATTTCGTTTGTTTGTCTGAAGCATTTTAAAAAAAATTTTATTTATTTAATTCATTTATTTTTGGCCGCATTGGGTCTTCGTTGCTGCACGCAGGCTTCCTCTAGTTGCATCGAGCGGGGGCTACTCTTTGTTGCGGTGCGCGGGCTTCTCATTGCGGTGGCTTCTCTTGTTGTGGAGCACGGGCTCTAGGCGCGCGGGCTTCAGTAGTTGTGGTACGCGGGCTCCAGAGCGCAGGCTTCAGTAGTTGTGGCGCACGGGCTTAGTTGCTCCGTGGCACGTGGGATCTTCCCAGACCAGGGCTCGAACCCGTGTCCCCTGCCTTGGCAGGGGGATTCTTAACCACTGCGCCACCAGGGAAGCCCTGTCTGAAGTGTTTTCGCCTGCATTTTTTTTTCACGGGGAACATGTCGGGTGAATCTGACACTGAATGGCCCGTGAGGGGTCCGTCCCCCGTGCAGATGCCACAGTCTGTCTAAAATCGTACCACCTCCTGTCTCCTGGCTTCAGCCGAGCTGCAGTGACCTAAGACTTTAGTTTTGAGCCAGAAGCCTTGACAGACCACCTCGAGATTCGAAGTCTTTTCTTAGCTCACCGACGCCCTTTCATGGTGACGCGTGTCCCGGGTCCTCGGGGGCTCTCCTCGCCTCCGTGACCGGCCAGGGTGCCAGGGGGGTCTCGTCAGACTCCTGCTGCGTGGCTGGTTCTTGCTTTGGCTGTAAACGGCCTCCACCCAAGTCAGAGCCTGTTGGGTATACTTTGCTCTACGGCAATTCATTAATTACTAGAATTTTAGTCTTTTAGTGTAGGGCACCCTCTTCGTCATTAGGTGCATGTTCTGAACAGCTAATATGTGTAATTATGTTTAAAATAAGTGCACTCCAAGTGATTAACAGCATTTTGATATCAGAGTTGTGACCTAGCCGTTGTCTTCTGGTGGCTGAATAATTAACTTGTGTCTGAGAGCTTTCGAGTGTGATAGTTGCCTAACACAGGGCTTCCTCGTGGAAGGTTTGCTGGCTTCCGGTGACCCTGAGCTGCCATCTGGTGCAGACTCTAAGTGCTGCTGTCATCTGCTGCTAATTGCTGTCACCTGCCGCTGCAGGCCCTCGGCAGAGATGGCGTGAGCAGGCGGCCCGTCGCCGTCGGCGCGGGTCCTCTCGGCTCGCGCACGTGCGCCCCGGAAAGAAAGCACGGCTGCGGGCTGGGCTTTCTCAGTAGAAGCACTTTTCAGTTAGTTTGTATTTTAATACACAAGGTGGGGGAAATGGTGACCGTCTTGTGAAGGTTATTACTTCACTAAGT
The DNA here is from genome assembly GCF_965194805.1 of Balaenoptera borealis. Lineage (NCBI taxonomy): Eukaryota > Metazoa > Chordata > Mammalia > Artiodactyla > Balaenopteridae > Balaenoptera > Balaenoptera borealis. The sequence continues at coordinate 621,305 of NC_138875.1, read as the reverse complement.
CCAAGTGTGTTGCCTGTTTTATGATTTGTTTTAATGGTTCTGGCGCTTAGGAGCCTGTTAGGCTGGCGAGATTGTTTCCACGGCGTTCTACAGAAGACTTCTGTAATCCTCTTTCTCAAGTGGATAAGCTTCGGTCGGGGCACTCGCCTATAGCACCATATTATATTAATGTATTTTACTTGTAATTTAGAGAACAAGAAGGATGCCCTGATTTGAAGGCTAAGCTGTCCCCTGTGGCACTGGCACAGCTGATAATCGCGAACTAGAAAGATGTGTATATCAAATAGTTTACAAAATGAAGCCAGCTGTGTTTCCCTACATACTGTGGCTTCCTGACATGCATCATTAAACCTTATTAGCTACTTCCTTTTACAAAGATTCTTGTAGTCTTGAACATTGCATATTAACATTTTCTGCCCCTCCAACTGGAAATTATTTGCTTTATTGTAGAGTGTCAACTTGCTCTGGTTTCTGATGCGTTCTAATTGGTACTTTAGAGTATAATCATCGTGAGATACCACGCCATGCATTTCTTTATTTGGAAATTAATACAGACCTTTTCACTTTATCTGTCAATCTGGGCAACTTTTCACACAATTCCCAACTCTTGGGATTGCTTACAAGCCATTAAGTATGCAATGGTTCATAAAATGTCCTTGAAGACATAAAGTAACACAAAAATTTTTGATGGTTTAAAGTAGTGCTACATTTTGCCAGGATACCAGTAATAAACCTCTTAAGTAGACAGTTAATAATAAAAGGGTAGTTAAGAAGATGAAAAGTTTATTTAACCATATTATGCTTGTCATTTAAAAATTTCAGCAAATCTCCTGAATTCCGTTTTCCTTTCAAAAGAATGCAAATCATGAGAACTATGGATTTTGAAAACTAAGTAACATTGATTCAAAGTTAGGTGTTAGACCAGTATGATAACTTTCTTCATTCTTTTTCTCTTTATGCCATTCTGTGTTTTCCATTCTGCAACGCCGCCTTAAAAATTAATTATGTTTACCTACTGTTAACTTTCATTTGTCAGCTAGTTATGCTATGTTGGTGGGATAGAGAATGGACAAGACAATAGCAATTCTGAGGTGTTTCAGACACTGACCAGGGTTTTCTGTATCTTTTCACGTGTTTAATATAATCACAAAGAGGTGATATGCATTTCATTGAGACAGAATTTCATGAGTTCAGTGAAACAGTGATCATAGTTTTGTTTCCAGTAAATATCTTAGACACAGATCTTGTGAAGTCAGCTAATGACTCTTGATTTAAAAACCCTACTGCGTGGTTTTATGTCGTGATGGGTGCCAGATATCTGGAGATTGGGGTGGAGACCTTAAATGGTCCATAAATTCCCACATATTTACACGATAAACCAACAAGCGGTGAAGAGGGTAGTGACACCATCGCAGCCTTTGTGTCTCTTCGTGGGCTGCACGGTACAGTGTACATTCTAGTAGCACCACGCTGCCTGCAGAAACTGAGACGTGAAACATGCTAAGCTAAACTCTGCCACACGCAGCACTTAGGCATTGAGGATTTTTCCTGCTGATTGTCTTTTTTTTTTTTCCCCCCTAAGATACTGTTACTTAGAATTAACAACTTTATAATACTGTGTATGGGACTGAAGTAGTCCTTAATGAAACCAGACTTTCTGGAATCTATTATTATATAGAAAAATTGTTAACTAATGTCTAGTAAATTCCCTGGCACAAACCATTAAATGCATTTTACTTGTTGGTATGCCAAAGGAAGAATTTAGACGGTAACATTTTGAATCACCGAACAGACCTCTGACTTTGTTATAGAAATTCATCTGTATCATGACCTCTTATGAAGAAAATCTAGGGCTGGAAATTAAAGTTTCATTGTAAATGAATGACCTTGTTTACTAATAAAAATTTAACCATTCCCTTTCCCAGAATTTTATTAGGAAAATAACCAAGCAGGTGGAAGGGTGTTTTCCCCGTCCCATCCCATGCAGTTTCTTTAAAGAAACACAGCAGTTCTTCTGGCCCTGTCCCAGGCAGGCTCCAGGGAGAAGGGCAGCCCTGGTACCTGAGTGCCCTGCCATCCCCTGAGCCTTCCGTGCTGGGGGGCCGCCAGGTACTGGCTTTCCCTGGGAAGGGGCTCTGATCTACTCCCGTCGCCTAAATCCCAGCCTTTCCCATCATGTACGGTCCAGCAGTTCCAAGCCACTCACAGGAATGCGTCCTTCAATATGTCACTTCCTGGGTGTTAGAAAGCCGCCAAATACTTTTCCAGCTCTTTGAAGAGTTCAGAGGGTGCCCTGGAGGGATGCAGTCACTGTGCTGGGGAAATTCGGGTGCAATAGCGTTAGAAGCCCTGGCTGTATGTGCAGCCATTTCTTTAGCAAGCAGTAACAGAGCCCAGATTTTAACAGCATTATTATTGATGTGCTTAAAAATCTAAGAATATTTTCTATTCAATAATATATTTTATAAATTATATTTAAATGAATATTTAAGAGTGTATTTGAAGGGTGTTTCTAAAATGCACACATACACAAACAATATTTAAAATAAGGGACTTGCCACACGCAGGAAAAAATAAAGTCACACACACACCCCCATACCTCCCAGAAGAAAAATGTGCTAAATAGTATTATAGCCTCCTCAGTATGAAAAATCGACCAGAAAATGAAAGGTGAGGACTGCCCCATATTTCAACAGATGTACAAGAAGCCATGGTCTGCCCTTTCTTTCTGAGTCTGTTAAAATTTTAAGACTCCTAATAAAAGGCTTTCTTTAAAAATATCAGAACCATTTAGAGTTCTTATTAGAAAAAAAATCTATTTTTCATGTTTCTAGGGAAAAAAGAATTTCCAAGAGTGTGGGGACTTTTAAAGTCTTTGAAGAAGCATAAAATAAAAGTCAAAGTTCCTAAGCATTATCAGTGACCATGCACAAAATCTGCTCTTGCTGGCGTTTTTCCAGACTTTTAAAAAAAAAAAAAAAAAACACAGTTACTAATCCCTAAACTCATGGGTATTGTGTTTTTAGATAGTAAGAATTCGAGAGTAGGTTGATGCTACTTGTAAAATATCTGTTAAAATAAATATAAAATTACCAAAATAAACTGCTTATTTAATTAGATTAAATTGAAATCAAATGCCTGACCTCAAATTTCACTTACATGACTGATGTTGAATGTTGAGGTTTCTGGTGTTGGTAGATAGCTCAGGCTTGAAGTAATCATTTTGAATTGGTGGGTGGTCTTAGCAAAACCATTTAAAACTGATAGCTTTCTACACTGTTAAGACAAAAATAAGGTAAATATAGGCAGGATCTCTAAACCATTAATGTAAGCTGTTGTTACAACTTTATTGACTTAGTTTGTAGATCTAAATCTTTAAAAAAAAAAAAAAAGTCTTAGCACTATACTACTGTACCGATTACCTACAGTATTTTGGTTGTCATATCTTTAAATATGACAAATATCAAATATCCATCCTTATTTGATAGTAGATTTTTATTTGGGAAATTTCCCCCAATATAATTAATTCATCACGTTAAAGTCTATAAATTCTGTCTTGGATTCTTCATGACAACATAGATATTTATGGTAACTTTTTTTTTGTTAGTAAAACTAAGATAACCTGTATTATATATACTGAATTGGCTGATTGAAGATCGAAGTTCTGCTTTCACCAAAAGCAGGCTTTCAGCATTCGAAAAACAAAAAAAGCAACAATCTTGAGCGCCCTCTGCTGGCGAAGCCGCAACATACTGCACCTTCGCTTTTGCTTTCTCTCCCCAGCTAAGAGAAATGTTTTTATAAAAGCAACAACGGAGTATGAACAGGAAACATGACAGCAGTGCACACAAATCGTATTCAGCATAGTGTTGGGCTGATAGTGGTTTGTGTGGTGTAGTCTCCTTGCATCCCTGGTTTTTAAATAAACTGTGTGGACTATTGTAAAATAAGGCCGGAACTACTGTACATTAGAAAATTATGGTCTCTTTGAAATATTCAGTGCTGGATTTTCATGTAGTTGTGTACATAGAGTACAGATTAAATTTCCAAACGGTTTCCAGACCGTTTTGCATATCTGTGCACACTCATCTTTGTTTGAAACATGGCTTCGACGTGTCACAAGTTGAGCCTATTTGAAATAGTTTATAGTAATTATTAGAAACAAAAAATTAAACTAACCACTTAAAGTCACTATATTGCTTTAAATCTGATGACTTTTTAATATACTGGTTACGCCTTAATAAAGGCGGCTCTACTGTGACAGAGGCTGTCAGACAGTAACAGGCTTGACCAAATTGTCCTGCATGAATGTAAAAGTAAGTCTGCATTTTGCAAAAACAGACCTGACGTGTGTATATGTGTATGTCCATATGTTCATAGATAATGTGCTATTTTCTGGCATTTTTGATGATTATAAAATGTTATGTGGGGGCTTCCCTGGTGGCGCAGTGGTTGAGAATCTGCCTGCCAATGCAGGGGACACGGGTTCGAGCCCTGGTCTGGGAGGATCCCACATGCCGCGGAGCAACTGGGCCCGTGAGCCACAACTGCTGAGCCTGCGGGTCTGGAGCCTGTGCTCCGCAACAGGAGAGGTCGCGATAGTGAGAGGCCCGCGCGCCGTGATGAGGAGTGGCCCCCGCTTGCCGCAGCTAGAGAAAGCAACAGAAACGAAGACCCAACACAGCCTAAATAAATAAATAAATAAATGGATTGAAAGATTCAGCATAGTAAAAGTCCGTTCTCAAATTAAAAAAAAAAAAAAAATGTTATGTGGATATGTGTTATAGCAAATGCTCAAGCCACTATTGAAATTTCTCAAATGATCTGGTAGGTTGACGGTTTGAGAAGACAGCCTCATTCTGCACTCATGAAGCCCCCTTCAAACTCAGCAAGTAATATGTTTATAGATTTTAGGAATAATTTCACCCTTAACAGCATGTTTATTGTGTCTAGCGGACAGAGTGATCTGACGACGTGCATTGTCCTAAACACGGAGCTGATCAGTACCAAGGTTGTGTAAACTAGGTGAGGGCTTGCACTGGGTCCCCCCTCTCCTGAGTTTCTCACATTAACATGGAACGAGGTTGTACTTCCTTGTTGAGGAGGTGAGCTTTGCATTAAGGCTTTTTTTGTTTATCTAAAAAATATAATAACCACATTTTCTTTTCTATTTTTTGAGTTTTTTGATGTGGACCATTTTCAAAGTCTTTATTGAATTTGTTACAATATTGCTTCTGCTTTTATGTTTTGGTGTTTTGGCCACAAGGTATGTGGGATCTTAGCTCCTCAACCAGGGATCAAGCCCGCATCCCTGCATGGGAAGGTGAAGTCTTAACCACTGGACCGCCAGGGAAGTCCCCGCATGTTTTTTTTTAAATGTTAAAATATTCAAGAAAAAAAAATATCTTATGTGATAACTATTTGGTAAGCAAGGAAGAAACCTTAAATGCTGAATATAGAATAGTCAGGCAAAATTTATTTGCAGGTAAAAATGTAGAATATGAAATATTCTTTCAGAATAGACTTTTAAATGTTTATTGTGTAAATATAGATTTTGACTTTTAAAAATTAAGGTGATATAACATTAAGAATTATCGTGCTGATACTTATTTAGGGAGCTTTTAAAGCACAGATTATTGAGCCAATAGACTAGAACGGCTAAAAGAAGCACTTCTTATTTCGCAGATCACTGGGGCAGTAAATGATAATAGCCAAGTTGTCTATGGGTGGGCGGTGCCTGCGTGCAGGACAGATACTTAGGACTGAGGCGTTCATATCCAAAGATGAATGAATAAATAAACTGGAGAATAAGAAAAAAAGGGCTACATCGCATCACTTTAAAAAAAAAAAAAAAACAACTAATACTTTTAATTTAAACTCCAAACTGGAAAAAATTATTGCTGTAAGATTTAGGAGTTAGATTTAGTGTAAGAGTTTCAATTATTTGAATTGAAGGTCTGTACTTATTTTTTTCTTATTTTTAAGATTCTACTAAAAGTAGAAAATATAGGACCGATTTGTTTCAAAGATATTTAAAAGAGATGTGTTTTTTTATAGGAATTTCAACTAGGTTACAGCAGTAGCCCTATGTCAATTTTGTTGTCACAATCCAAATTCTGAATGATGCGGGGCTGCTGCGCTGATCCGAGAATAGTTTAGCCGCTAAAAGATAAACAACGTTAACAGTAATGTTATAGTTTCCCCTAAGTAGTCTCTCACGTGTGAAGCTGTATTTCTGCCTGTGTAGAGTCGTCGCGAGTGCATTTGCTAGTAGATTGGAGGCGTTTCTGTTTTTCAAATTGAGATGTATTTACAGGGAAAATATAGGACAAATTAAAATGATATTTAGCTTTCTGCAAGAGTTTAAATTGGCTTTTTGACATTTTGCATCTTATGGTTTGCTATACTAAAATACTTTCACGTAGCAAATAAGGAAATGTGAGTTTTAGATGCAAGCTTACAGTACTTGGATGTTCACATAACATTGATCCAGGGGTAATATCACGTGAGGAGCAGTTGGCGGTGCGTATTTTTATGCCTTTTGTTTTCTCTGCTACTAAGTTTTTATAACACGAGACTTCTACATTGATTTCTTGGGGACTTAGGGGGACTTTGAGACGGGCTGGAAAGGCATTGTGTTACTGAGATAAGGTGGGGTCTCATTCGTCCATGGGTGCCTTAAAAAACCTGACTGATCTTTTCTTGATTAAGCAGGAGGATACCGTATTTACCCTTCATTGTTGGTATAAACCATTATTTTACTGAGAACCATTAGCTGTTTAAAACTTGGTACATAAATTAAAGAGGAGCTAAGTGGATTTGTGATCGTTGCCATTAGTAGCGTTTTAGATTATACAGGCAATTATTGTGCTCATTATCCCAGAGCAGCCCCTTCCCAGAACCATTGTGGCATCTTAGACATTATGCACAGATTTTCCCTTGGAGATTAAAATTTCCAGTAGCGTATTTAATTTTGTTATCACAGTTGTTTCAAATCAAACAAATATTATGACAAGTGGAAGAAAATTTGCTTTACTAATATAGGAAATTACAAAAATGTTGAAAATTACTTCTTAGTGTACTTACCTTTTCTTATACAGTCGTAATTACTTCAACTGATTAGTAATATACGTTAGGGGTAAAAAGGTTTTGAAATCATAGTAAAAGGTATCTGGCCTGTTCAGATGTTTTAGGAAATTTTTGAAAGAAAGAAGAGTTTCACATCAAAACTCAAGCTACCACCTTCTTTATAGAATCTGTAGCTTTAAAGTTAACTAGCTTTCATATTGAATAGTTTTTGAGTCCAGCTTGCATTTTAGACAAGTTGAAGAAACTTTTAAGGGTGTTCTAGTGAAATGAGTATAAAATTGAAAGTGACCTTTAAAAAAATAGTTGAAATATCTCTTTTCTTCTCACTGTGCTTTGTTAGAATTGACCGCTCCCCCCCCCAAAAAAAAAGATCATGCTATGTACTATGTACTATGTGCTATGTACTATGTACTATAGCTCGGTTGCAATTATGTTCCAGGAAGAATAGTCATAGTTCAGGAAAGGCTCCTGAGAGAAAGCAGGGAACAGCCCATTCCCGAGAAGCTGTGTTTTCTCTGCTAAACCTCTCATTCGTCCTTTAAATTAGAAGGGGTTGGTGAAGACGACATTTAGTTATGTCACTAGTCAGGCAGTTGGCCACATGTGTCCTCGTCAATTAGAAAGGTATTAATACTTTGAGTTAGCTGAATATCAATGTGCAGTGGGCTGCTTGTAATGTTTCCATCCTATATGGGTCATTTTTTCAAAGGAAACTTTGTCCTCATTCCTGACTGTTTTGTCCCAGCTCTTACAGTCCTTCACTGCCGTGATGCAGGGGAAAGTGTGAGGCAGTGGTTATGCATTTTGCAAGACAGTGATTCTTTATTTTATTACAAAAAAAGGCCAACTCTGGAAGGCCAGATTAAATCATTCCTTTCACTTTTTAATGGGATTTGGATGAATAGAGTAAAATATGCACTTTGCATTCATTGATAGCATCTTTACGTTGAGGTAATTGAGTCTTTTTTCCCTGACTGAATGAGTAATGACTTCATCTGACCCTCCGCGAGGCTTGGAACTTAGGCCGTCTTTGTCACCGCAGAGGGCCCTGGCTTTGAAACATGCTCTACTTCCCTGGCTTAATTTTTCTTCATTTTAATCCAAAACCCTATTTTTCTCAATAATTCAAGCATAAACTATACAGTAGTTGAAGTAGCGGAAATTGCAAGGTATTTGTCCTGGTTCTGCCGGTTTTTAAATGGAGTTGATAAATCAGGCGCCATGGTCCCGGCCGCCGCTCTCACGGAGCTCCAGCCCCGCTCCACCGGGGAAGCTTCCAGAACCGTCGGCGCGGTCCTTCCCGCTGCTTGACCCGGCCCAGAGGTGGCGAGCCCGCACCGGCTGGCCCCATTGCCCACTCGCCCGGTTACTGCGCTGGAAGTGACCGCTAGGGGGGCAGGGCGCTTCCCGCAGAGCCCTGCAGACACGGCCGGCCCGGCCGGGAAGGGTCTCATCTGCGCCCAGGCTCGTGGAGACAACGCATCTCTAGGACTTGCCTAAAGTCTCTGGGGTTCGGAGCCTGAACAGCGCTCGACCAGAGGAGACCACGTGTCCCAGGCGAGGGGGCGGGGCCTGAGGAGGGCAGGGCTTTGGAGGGGTGGGTCCTCTGTGGGGGTGGTTTGGAGGGGCGGTGGAGAGGAGGGGCCTGGTGAGGGGAGGGACTTAGTGGGGGTGGGGCCTGGTGGTGGGGTGGGGCCTGGAGGGGCGGGGCCTCTGTGGGTGGGGGCTTGGAGGCGCAGACTCTGCAGAGCCGTCTCGTCCCTGGCCCCGCTCCCACGCCCTGGGCCCTTGCAGGTGGGGACCCGTGGCTCCCAGCCCACCGTGCGGACCCTGCAGTGTCGGGTTTGGTGTGGAGGTAGGGCGAGGGCGCTAGACAGACTTTCAGCGTTGTTGCTTCTGGGTCCCTGTTGTCATTCCCATGGTTTCTGGAGCCTTCTAAAGGCCGTGAGGTGTCAACCAACAGCAGTGCTGATGAGTGGCAGCTCTAAGAAGTGACTTCATCCATAAGCTTGGTTAGAGAAGATTTCTCTTTTACAGGATATATTACTGGTGTTCGCCTTATACTTCCTACTAGATTGGCTGTTTCTTGTAGGGTAAAATCTCATAGTTTACTCATTTTTCATAACCTTAGAGTTTAGCAAAAAATGTAGTAGGTATTTAAACTTGCTTGTATAATGAATGAATTTTCTTCACTGCTGCACTTACTGGGTTTTCTGATAAAGTTTTGTGCTTTCTTTGTAACTACGGGTTCTAACGTTCTCATGAGGCTTTGTGGCAAACCCTAATCAAAACCAGATGTAAACTAAATAGTGAAGTGTGGAAAAGGCTAGCTTTTTATTGGCCAAAGACGTGGTATTCAAAAGGCACTCCAAAATAAACTGGTATTAAGTAGGTTAGTAATTATAAAAGTTTTAAATTTGAGAATAATAGTATCCCATTTATTTTATCAAAGTTTTGGTAATCATGTTTTCTTTTTAAATTTCTCCAGAATTTGTACCAGATTCAGGAGAAATTTGTACCAGTTTCAGGAGAAACTCAGATGGCAGATAGATAACCTGATAGGATTCAGTCTTCTGCTAGTGTCATATAAATTACGAATAAGCAGTTCTGTTAAACACCTGCTGTGCCCTGGCCTGAGGGTGACCAGTAGTGACAGTGAGCTTTGCCACATTGTTTGGGCTGCATCAGGCACCTCTGTTAGGAGATGGGTAACACCAGTTTACAGAGGAAGAGAGTGAGGCTTAAAGAGTGTAAGAACATTCTCCAAGGTCACACAGTTAGTAAACAGAGATTCATATCCAGGTTTTTAATAATGATAACAATGATAATAGTAATGAGAGTAGTCATAGCCTGCATGTAGGCTTGCTCTATACCAGAAGCTGTACTCCCTGTGCTGTGCGTCATCTCTTTCCCCCCCAGGTCCTGTCAGGAAGACATGTTACAGCCCATTTTACAGATGGGAAAACTGATGCTCAGCCTGCCCAAGGTTGTGCAGCCAGGTGGCAGAGCCAGCATCCAGACTAGCCCAAACACGGAGTCTTGAGGGATCTGAACTGCCGTACGGCGTCACTTGTCCTCTTTGTGGCTCTAAAGCCCTTCTGCAAAGCCCGGCACCGCCCTCCCCGCTCCTCTCCGCCCCCCACGCCGCATTGCACGGTAGTCTTTCAGCAGTGACACTAAGCACGGAGCAGGACTTGGTGGAGGTGCCGGGGCTTGAAATCGAAGCTGCGTGCTTCAGAAGAGCTGTGTTCTCTTCACTTGTAGAATGGACGGTGTTTGGGTATCTCGTTCTTACTGTCCCCAAGATCCCACACAGAACGCACACAAAAAAGGAACTAATTCTTATGGACATAGTTTTCCCTCACGTTTTGCTCAGCTGGTAAATGACCCACAGGATGAATTGGAGTGTTGTGTGGGAGGACCTAAAGTCCAGGACTTCTGCAAATTAACAAGTTGTCATTGCAGGCTAACTACTCCACCTGTTGCTTTTCTTCTTAATTAAGAGAAGTTCTTTCCAGGGAGGCTCTTGGCAGAGAGGGATGACAGACATACTGTCCTGTTCTGAAGAAAATCCTAAGCGATTCCGTGACGTGGCACGGGCAGAGGAAAAGGCGCGTGTGCTCCTGGAAGAACTGGCCGGGCTGCCAGGCCGCCCGTGCGGCTCTCGTCCCGCGTCCCCTTTTGTTCAGTTGCTGGTCGTAACCTCATCATCTAGAGAAAGTATCCGAGTTTTTTGTGGTTGGATGGATACTCAGGACTCGTGTTTTCTCAGTAGACTCTTTCTGGAAATGCTCTGGGGACCGTGAGTCATTTTCAGAAATTCTCCCTAAATCTCTAAAAGGCTTTTCAGGAAGAACTGTGAATATCAGGAGAAGTTTTCAGAAGAAAATGTAAAGTTAAGACATTTTTGTATTTCAGTATAATAAAGGCTAGTACAAAAGAAAATTTAAGAATGTGGTTCTGTCCTAACTCTTCATTTCCTTTCAGGTTGGTTTGCTGGACCTTGAGCTCAATCAGCTGACCAAAGCGCTGTTTTTGGCGTTGGTTGCCCTCTCGGTTGTCATGGTGACCTTGCAGGGATTCTCAGGTCCCTGGTACCGCAGTCTCTTCCGCTTTCTCCTGCTCTTCTCCTACATCATTCCCATAAGGTGGGTTTAAGAATGAAGAAAAACTGATGTCTGGTTTCATTGAATATGACGTTATTGAATGTATTGTTCTCAGTGTGAAAGAAATGACCCACCTAGAACTAAAGAGGGAAGAACCAGGACTGACCCTAACCATAGCCACTTCTCACTCATTGCCTGCACTGACTCCTGAGAAGTGAACGTGAGCCTGTAACTCCCGGGGAAAGAAGGCCACGCGCAGCCCACTGTGTTACCCTCGGCCGCTGCGGCTCTCAGCGCCAGAAGGCCTGAGCTCGGGACCCTGCTGCCTGCTCTGAGCCCTGGCCCCTGGTGTGAACCCCACTGCCTGGTGTGAAGCCCACTGACCCTGGTGTGAACCCCGCTGACCCTGCTGTGAAGCCTACTGACCCTGGTGTGAACCCCGCTGACCCTGGTGTGAACCCCATTGCCCTCTGGTGTGAAGCCCACTGACCCTGGTGTGAAGCCCGCAGCCCCATGGGAACCCCACTGCGACCCCCACGCAGTGCCAGCTCAGCCGGCCTCCTGGGGCTGAGTCTCAGGGTCAGCACTGCCCATCTCAGCTGTTAACACAGTCCTTCCTGCCTGTCCTTCTGCAGCTGCCAACAGACAGCTCCTATTCCTATCGCTCTTAAGCACATCTTTTTTTCTTGGGAATTCCCAGGGTTTTTTCCTTTGCTTTCATTAATCTTGTTTTTCTTCATTTCTGTTGCTTGTATCAGTTCTGAAATGTTATGTGGTGTCCCTTCACTACTACTTCTGTTGTATGATGCGAAAGGCCAAGTAAGAACTCTCTTCCTTCTTGTTTCTGGGGCACTTCTATCTTTAACTGATAGAAACCATTGAACAATATTCAAATTTTATTTTTTTAATATTTCATTTAATTCTCTTTATTCTCTTTATTGTTTTTTAATTCTCTTTGACTTCTTTCTTTCTTTAGTAAACTGACAATGTCAGTCTGTATATCCTTTTTTTTTTTTTAAGAGTTTCCTGTGCTATACAGCAGGTTCTGGTTAGTTATCTGTTTTATACATAGTATCAATTGTGTATATATGTCACTCCCAATCTCCCAGTTCATCCGACCCCCACTTCCCCCCTTGGTAACCGTAAGTTTGTTCTCTACGTCTGTGTTTCTATTTCTGCTTTGCAAATAAGTTTGTCTGTACCATTTTTCTAGATTCCACATATAAGTGATATTATACAATATTTGTTTTTCTCTTTCTGACTTATTTCATTCTGTATGCCAGTCTCTAGGTCCATCCACATCTCTGCAAATGGCACTATTCCGTTCCTTTTTATGGCTGAGTAGTATTCCATTGTATATATGTACCACATCTTCTTTATCCATTTGTCTGTCAATGGGCATTTAGGTTGCTTCCATGTCCTGGCTGTTGTAAATAGTGCTGCAATGAACATTGGGGTGCATGCATTGTATATCCTTTTAAAAAGTCTGATTATATGGGACTTCCCTGGCAGTCCAGTGGTTAATACTCTGTGCTTCCACTGCAGGGGGCACAGGTTCAATCCCTGGTCAGGGAACTCAGATCCTATGTACTGCATGGTGTGGCCAAAAAAAAAAAAAAAAAAAAAAAGTCTGATTACAAAATGAGAAAGGTACAAGGCTTTCTGCAAATCTGGCTTGTTCTAGTTTTTCCATCAACAATTTTATATTTAGGGTAACATGTTCTGTCAAGCTTGGAGATACTTATACTAGGCAGAATTATGACTGTACCTCTGTTTAGCTCCATAATATCTCATGCCTACTTCAGCACGATACTTTTCCTTTTTTTTCACAGTCTGAGAATGCAATTATACAGATTTAGCAGAAGGGATGAAAACCATAAAATGTATAGAGGACACTGAGTTAGGGGCTTAAGGCTTCCATTTGATTCAACCAAGTTTGTTTTCCCATTGCAAAGTTTCCATTAAAATATGAGTAGCAATACTTTTAGTATTTACTAAATATGCTTCTTCATTTAATAAAGAATAGATTAAAAAAATTTTTTTGTTTTGCAAAATACACAATTCTGAAAAATAAAGTGCTTTTTCTTCTACTGACCTAACACTCTTTTTTTTTGAATTTTATTTTATTTATTTTTTTGTACAGCAGGTTCTTATTAGTCATTGCTTTATACACATCAGTGTCTACATGTCAATCCCAATCTCCCAGTTCATCACACCACCATCCCTACCTCCCGCCACTTTCCCCTCTTGGTGTCCATACGTTTGTTCTCTACATCTGTCTGACCTAACACTCTTAAAAGGCTTTTCCAGCTTAAGAAAGAAAAGCTGTTTCATAGAAATTCTCTACAGAATTAAAGATGTTTGAGTCACCTGATCCAGTTTACTTTGTCTTTCAAGGATAACAGTACAGAACATAACTCCTGTTAACTCTAAAATGAATGTATGTTCCTTAGATCGTTGTGTCACTGATAGCACAAAGCAAGCGATCAGAACACTTTATGGGGCACGTCAGATTCCCTCAGGTCCGCAACTTGCAGTTACATGTCTCTAATGATTATGTTCTTTGTGCATATGCTTTAAAATGCCGCATAACAGTCTGGTTGGTCAGAAACAACCGTCTTGCCAGTGCTGGGTCAGGGAGGGTTTACCCACGTGAGGCAGACGTGGGCAGTACAAGCACGGTGGTGTTCCACGAGGCGATGGCGCGTTCCTTCCGAGCAACACTTGAGAACCTCTTGCCGATAGGGTGTCTTTGTGTAAACGCTGATGTCGATGAGAGCTTGTGTGGCTTGGGAGGCAGTTTTCCTCTCATTTTCTGTAGGTCGGGCGGCCGGATCAGCGGGTGTGCAGGAGGCCTGCCAGGGAAATGCCCACCCGCACGTTCCACCGTCTGACCGCCCGGGCAGTGCCTGGTGCCCTGCTCAGAGCTCTGCTCGGTCAGCACTCCAAGAAGGGAGCGTCGAAAACGTCAGCTACCAGGTAGAAAATTCGCTTCCGAAGTTGGAATTAACTTTCCTGAAGTTTTATTGAAGGAAGATTCTTAGGAGATTTTTGTCAAGTTATTTACACGTCAGGTGCCCTTTCTGCGACATTTTACAAGTTTGAGCTAACCTACCAGATATTCTCAGTAAGGCCTCATTTTCCAGGAAGCACGCTTGGGGAAAAGAGTACTTTCAACGTTACTTAGATCTAGGAATGATATTCAGGTATTGATGGCTTGGGGAATTTGCAGCCTATCGAGGTTGCAAAAGATGCTAATATTAGAGGATTCAGTGTTTGGAAAGCATGCACAGGAGAGAAGTCCAAGGGTGTGACTGGACAGCCTTTTGCTGAAGAGTTTAGGTGTGGTACTCATGGATCCACTTAGCCATCTCAGCAGAAGCGAGGAATAGATGGGGTTGTCCAGCAGAGACCTGTGGAGGAGCCTTTTGTGTGGACATGTGGACCCCCATGACACACCCGAGAGCCCCACAGAGGCTTGGAGAATGTTATACCAGCAGTAACACTGCCAGCTCGGACTGGGAGGGGCAGAGACAGGACAAGATAAGAAGCCTGTGAGAATCCCAGATTCTGCAGGCTGAGGATGGGCTGATAGAGCCTCCTAGCTGTAAACGTGTGCGTCGGAATCCCAGATTCTGCAGGCTGAGGATGGGCTGATAGAGCCTCCTAGCTGTAAACATGTGTGTCAGGATCCCAGATTCTGCAGGCTGAAGATGGGCTGATACAGCCTCCTAGCTGTAAACACGTGCTGCGTTTTGGAAAAGGAAGAATAACTCAGAGGCCAGAGCTGGCATGGGCCAGGCAGAGGGCTGTGGAGCTGTGAGTCCAGAGGGTGGAACATCCTGTCACAGAGAATTATTCTCAGCTCTTGAAACCTTATGCAATCTGCCTTGCTGGGCAGTTTGTAGTTACTTATGTGTTCTGGATGTTAGTACTTTTTCAGTTCTCGGTTTTGCTAATAATCTTTCTCAATCTCTAGCTTGAATTTTTACTCACCCGGTGGTGAAATGGTAAATAAAATTGTTAATTTTACATAGTCAAATTATAGTTCTATTTTGTTGCTGGCTTTCAGTCTCTGTATGTTTAAGAAATCCTCCTCCTCTACTCCAGGATGGTGAAGCTGTCCTCCGGTGTTAACTTCTCAAAGTTTATCAGTTTTATCTTTTACCACTGGAAGTGTTTTTGTTCTTTTTCTTGTTGTTTGTTGTTTTTTTAATGGTGTGAAGTAGTATTTTCACATACTTTTCCCATACTGGTTGTTTTAGCACCCTTTACAGAAAACACTCTTTTCCCCAATGATCCAGGGCCCCCTCCATCACATACTAAGTTTTCATATATGCACAGGTCTGTTTTGGGTCCCCTGTTCTGGTCTGGTTGTATTTTCCTGACCAAATAACAAAGTGCCTTAGCTCATAAGCCCTTATAATAAGTCAGTATTTGATAAAAACAAGTCCTTCCTCCATGTTTGCTCTCCTTGGTCATTTGCATTTAATATTAAATCTTCCTTTGCTTTCCTTGGTCATTTCCATTTAATATTAAATCTTCCACACCACGAATCTGGCATATCTCTTAATCATTTTAGGTCTTCTCTAACATCTCAACATTTAAAAAAATTTCCATAGGAATCTTGCACAACTTTTGTTAGAGCTATTATTAGATATTTGGTATTTTTTAAATGCTGTTAATAAATAGTGTTTTTTGAAAGAACTGTTTCCTATATATTTGTTGCTGGTATGGAAAAATAAAGTGGATTTCTGTAAAATGATTGAATCCATCAATTTTGGTAAAACTTTATTGATTTTAATTATTAGTCTGGAATCTATTGGATTTTCTCTGTAATCAGTAGATAATCAGTAGATAATGACAGCTTTCTTTCTTTCAATTTTTTGCACCATTTCTTTCTTTCCCTTCTCACCATAGTAATGATTTATAGTGTAACCTTAGGTAGAAGTAATGATAACGGACATTCTTCTCTTGTTTCCAGTGTGAAAGGCAAAACGTTCAACATTTCATCAGTAAGGATGCTACAAGTTTTTACAGAACCCCTTTTCTATAATATATAATAGAAGTTTTTTCTACCTCTATTTGCTAAATGTTGTATTTAAATTATTCATATCATTTAAAAAATACTTCTACTAAATCTATTGAGATGATTTTTCATCTTAAATTTTTCTTCTTTAATATATTATTATGCTAAATTAAACTGATTGACTCTCTAATGCTATACCTACCTTGTATTCTTTGGGGGAAAAAACACAACTTGGTTATGGTATAATACGCCTTCATGTATTACTAGGTTCCATTTGCTTGTAATTTTTGTGAAATTTTTGCATTGGTTTACATGAGTGAGATTGACTTATAACTTTCCTTCTCACATCATTCTTTTGGTGTTCAGTATCAGGATTATGCTATTCTCATAAAATATATTGATGAGTCTTCTCTAAAATATTTTTGTTTAAAATTATAATTATTTATTCCTTGGACATATTTACATCAAGGAGGCCATGTCAGCCTGAACTTTTTGTTGTGGAAAGATGTTTGACAGAGTTGATTTCTTTACTAGTTTAAATATATTTCTTAAATAGTATAGTTCATATAGTTAACTTTAAAGAGTTAGAAAGGCTGCTTTCAGGCTTTTAATTTCCTCTTGAGAAAATCGAGTCAGTTTTGGAAAAGTTATGGTTTTCAAGAAGTATGTCAACTGTACCTAAATATTCAAATTTTTTAAAAAAATTATTTATTTAATTAATTTATTTTTGGCTGTGTTGGGTCTTTGTTGCTGCGGGCTTTCTCTAGTTGTGGTGAGTAGGGGCTACTCTTCCTTGTGGTGCACGGGCTTCTCATTGCGGTGGCTTCTCTTGTTGCGGAGCACGGTCTCTAGGTGCGTGGGCTTCAGTAGTTGTGGCATGTGGGCTCAGTAGTTGTGGCACATGGGCTGTAGAGTGCAGGCTCAGTAGTTGCAGGCACGGGCTTAGTTGCTCTGCAGTATGTGGGATCTTCCAGGACCAGGGCTTGAACCTGTGACCCCTGCATTGGCAGGCAGATTCTTAACCACTGCGCCACCCAGGGAAGCCCTCAAATTTTTTAAATTAAATTTTGTTAATAGTGTTTTCTTGTTATCTCTTCTTATATGTAGGATCTGTGATATTGATCTTCTTCATTCTTGATACTTATTTCTGCCCTTTCTCTTTTTTTTCTTGATTAGTCTTCCAGTGGTTTGTCAACTTTAGCAGTCTTAAGGTTGAGTTCATTGATTTTCTATGCTATATAGTATTTTTCTGTTTTATTAATGTTACCTTACCTTATTTCTTTCCTCCTACCTTCTTTGGTTTGTATTATTCTTACTTCTTCAGATAGATACTTAATTCACTAGTTTTCACGTTTTTTCCCCTTTTTGAATATATGCAGTTGACGCTATAAATTTCTCTGTAAGTACTACTTTGCCTGCATCCTAAAAGTTTTCATATGTATAGTGTTTTTGTTACTGTCAACTACAGAATATTTTAAAATCTCCACTGTGATTTCTTCTTTGACCCATAGTTATTACAAAGTTATTTCTTAGTTTACAACCATATTTGACTTTTCTAAGTATGTCTTTGTTCATATTTGACTTAATTGCATTGTTGTCAGAAAACATAGCATTCATTATTTCAGATCTGTGAAATATGTTGAGACTAGTTATAGGGCCTGATATTTAGTTGGTTTTTGTAAACATTCGCTGTGTGCTTGAAAAGAACATGGAATCTGAATTGTTGGCTGCAGTGTTTCATATGTCCATTAGGTCACGATTGTTCATCTTGTTTTTCAGTTTCTCTGTACCCCTGCTTGATTTTGTTCTTTACCTTTTCTAACAGTTACTGAGGGTTGTGTTAAAATCTCTGATCAGTATTGTGAATTCATCTATTTTTCCTTGGAATTCTGTCTGGTTTTGGTATTTACAAATTTTTTTTGTAAATACCAAAATTTTTTTTAACATCTTTATTGGAGTATAGTTGCTTTACAGTGTTGTGTTAGTTTCTGCTGTATAACAAAGTGAATCAGCTACATGTATACGTATATCCCCATATCCCCTCCCTCTTGTATACAAATTTAAATTGCTATATGTTTCTGCTGAATTAGGCATTTTCTCATTACAAAGTGACTTTCTTTATCTCCGCTAAAGCTTTTTGCATTAAATTCTACTTTGTTTTATGTTAATATAGTAACGCCAACTGGTTTTAATTTGCTTAGCATGTCTTCTTCCATCTTTGTACTTTCAACTTTTCTGTGTAATTATATTTATATGTGTCTCTTGTAAATAGCATAAAGTTTAATTTTTATCTACTCCCATAATTTTTGACTATTTAGTGCATACACAATTATTGTAATACTGTTATATTTTTAGTTTAAATCTATCATTTTATATTGTGCTTTTAATGTGACTTAACTAGTCTATATTTTTTCTCCTTTCTTACCATTTTTTAAATTATTTTTTATAATTCCACTTTTTTTCTAGTAGTTTGTAAGTTTTATAAGCAGTTTCTGTTCTTTTAGTATTTATCCTAGAAATTAAAAACATTCTTAATTTCTCAAAGTCTAAAGGTAATCATTTCCTTTGCATGTCACCTTAGAAGTGTTTAACTCCATTTCCCCTTCTGACCTAATCCATTTTTGTCATTTATTCTAACTGTAGTTATTCTTAAACTCCAAGATATTACTGTTTTACACATTACCTCTTTTTAAAAAAATATTTATTTATTTATTTATTTATTTTGGTTGTGCTGGGTCTTAGTTGTGGCACTCAGGATCTTTGTTGCGGCATGAGAGATCTTTAGTTGCGACATGCAGACTTCTTAGTTGCAGCATGCAGACACCCAGCTGCGACATGCGAGTTCCCAGTTGCGGCATGTATGCGGGATCTGGTTCCCCGACCAGGTACCGAACCTGGACCCCCTGCATTGGGAGCACAGAGTCTTAACCACTGGACCGCCAGGGAAGTCCCTACAGATTCCCTCTTAATTTTGGTTTATCCATGTTTTGTTCTTCTTCTTGCATTTCACACCTTCCATGTAGAATAATTTTCCTTCTGTCAGAAATTTATTTTTTTAGTTTTTGTTTAGTGCTGATCTTTGTTGGGAACTCTCTAGATTTTTGCTTGGCTTTTCTTCTTGAAAAATAGTTTCACCTGTGCATAGATTTCTAAGTTGTCATGATTATTTTACTCTCTTTTGGCTTCCATGGCTGCTGTCTATTAGCTGTCATTTAAGTCTTACTCCCCTGTGACCCTTCCAGCCTCTTTCAGATTTTCTCTATGTTGTTGATGTCCTGCTCTCTGATATAATGTCTAGATGAATGTTTATTCTTGAATCTGTAGATAGGTTTCTTTCATTCATCCAAGAAAATTCTTAGTTTGTCTTTTTAAATACTGCCTTTGCCCTATTTTGTCACCTCTCTTTCAAGGTTGGTTAGATATCCACACTGTATCCTTTGTTTCTCCTGTTTTTACTTTTGTATTTCCCACCTTTTTGTCTCTGTGCTTTATTCTATTAATAAATAATATTCCTAGTGCCCTGTCTTCCAAGTCACTAATTTCATCTTTGGCTGTGTCTAATCAGCTATTAAACCAATCAGTTTCTTAATTTCAGTTATTGGTATTTTTTTAGTTCTAAAAATTTTATTCAATTTCTGTATCACATTGACTATTTCATTTTTGTATTTGCCTATTCCATGCAAATATTCTTCTAATTGTTCTTGTGTATCCAGGTGTTTTATAGTTTGTGTCTGTCATGTGTAATAGCTGATGCCTTTCGCAGTTTTGTTCTCTTGTATTTTTTCCTTGTGGCTCTTGTTCATGGTATGTTGTTTGACTGTGTACTGTGTGGTGTTTGCTGTTGTGTTGTGCTGTGGTTTATTTGGGTTTTGTTTGTTTGTTTGCAATTATATTTAAAAGGCTAACTATAGGAATCATT
Organism: Balaenoptera borealis; assembly: GCF_965194805.1. Taxonomy (NCBI): domain Eukaryota; kingdom Metazoa; phylum Chordata; class Mammalia; order Artiodactyla; family Balaenopteridae; genus Balaenoptera; species Balaenoptera borealis. The sequence goes on along the minus strand of NC_138875.1, from coordinate 601,162 downwards.
TGAAATAAAAGATGAAAATATGTTTTTCCAAGACAAATATCCTGCTTCTAAACTGTGTACTTGGAGGTACTGCCTGTCTTGGAACATCTTCATCCAAGTTCAAGGTTCACAGTTAGTGAATTATTCAGGAAATGTGAGCCTGGCTCCACCTCCACGTGTAGGTGCCGTGGTCCAGGTTCTCCCTAAGTTTGAGAGTTAGCCCTTCACAGCCCCACCCGTCATGGGAAGGAGGCCCTCTTGTTGGACCTCCACCTTTCGATGTTCCTGGTCTTTACTTTTGCTCCTTGCACAGGTGGACTACGGAAGGGAAAGTCCAAACTCTTGGGGAGGGCGTGTGCTCTCAGGGCAAAGGAGATCGTATGGTCCCTGACCCCTCTGGTAGCTGATTTGGATTTAGTCCAGAAATTTCTCACTATCTAGTCAGTTCTTTATTTCTTTTAAGAATTAAAAAAAATTTATATAGTATTTCTTATTGTTTTCAGTGGGAACATTGAAAACAATTCAGTGGGAACATTGGTTCAAATAAAATACCTCCCATTACCCTAGATCACAGAACTTTTTTGCAATTTTTCTTTTTTTCTTTTTTTTTTGACCGTGCTGTGCAGCTTGTGGGATCTTAGTTCCCCACCCAGGGATTGAACCCAGGCCACGACAGTGAAAGCGCCAAGTCCTAACCACTGGACCACTAGGGAATTCCCTGCAATTTTTGTGTAAAGGAAGTTATACAAATTTGATTAACTTCCATGGCAGTACTTTCCAACCTAAAATTTTGAGGTCTCAAATATGATAAACCTTATTCTTGAGAATGCACCAAGCTTTCTTTTAACAACAAAATACAACTATATCATAGAAAACCTGGGAAATGAAGGCTTTTAAAAAAACATCACTTGGATAAACAAACTACAGTATATCTATACAATGAATACTGTCCATCAATAAAAAGGAATGAACTACTGATCCATACGATAACTTGGGCATAACATTCTTGAAGTTACAAAAGTGTAGTGGTGGAGAATAAATCCCTGGTTGCCGGGGGTAGGGCTGGGACAGGTGTGACTCTTGAGGGGAGGGGGAGGAGGGTCCTTGCCGTGATGGAGACGCCTGTGTCCTGGGGGAGACGGATGGACAGGCTGGTGATGGGAACCTCTCTGTGGGACCCAGAGCAGAGAGTGCAGAGCCCGGATCAAGTCTGCATTTGAGCTAACCACACTGTCGCAGCAGGTCTGTGTGTGGATAGCGTGCAGTGGTCGTGCAACATGTTACCTCCAGCGGAAGCAAGTGAAGGGCACACGGGACCCTCTGTCCTGTTTGCCACTTCTTGTGAGTCTAAACTGTTTCAAAATTAGAAGTTATTAAAAAGCACCCTTGATCTATGAGAGTGAGTATCCGTCTTAGAGGCAGACTTTAGGCTCTTGAATCAGGGGGTGTGAGTCTGCTTTCTTGCGTTGATGCCATGACAGCTGTGGCCGCGGGCAGGTCTCCCAGCCTCTGCGCCTCAAGTTTTCTCATCTGTTTCTCCATGGGGCGAAGCTGTGTATAAAACAGTGTGCCAAGAGCGTGACTTTGCTCTTTGTGCCTTTGTCCTTCTGGCTCTTCTTACATTCAGCTTCTTGTATCAATTTGTGTTGGCTTTTAATAGAACGCTGAGTACCTCTTTCATCTTATCAAATACATTTACTACCTCATTTGCCTTTTAACTAGACTATGGTGTTTCTTCATGAAAGAGCTACGGATGCAGTTTTTAGATGATGTGAGTGTAAGGCAAAGGGGGATTACCGCCGTGCTGAACAGCCCCTGGTGAAGGACGGGCCTCCGCTGTCTGGGTTCTGGGGAGGGACGGGCCTCCACTGTCTGGGTGCGGCTGGAACAGGGAGCCGGGCGTGGCCTCGGGCTCTTCCCGCGCCTGTGGACACTGCTTCCCTCTGGCCGCGCGCCCTCCTCACCTGGCTACACGGATGGCGTTGGAGGCCTCGGGCTCACATTCTGCTTGCTTAATTACACTCGTGAAAAGCGAATACTTCTCTCCAACCCATTGAGGAAAACTCCCGAGAGGGCACCAGCCTCCCGGTGCCACTGCTTGCCTGCATGCAGTGTGGACTGTCCAGGCCCAGCACGGGGGTGGCCGTGCCCACTGGCCGGGCAGGGCAGGCTCTGAGAGCGCGGGGCCGCCTCCTGCCAGCCCCCCGGCCCCGCTGCGTGGGTTCGCTGTGGGCAGTGGTCCCTTCGGGACGAGAGCCGAGCTGAGCTGAGCTTCTGCAGCCCGGGGAGGCTCCTGACTTTCTGCCCCAGGCTTTCCCTCCGTCAGCTTCGTTATTAAGATTCTGCTGGATCTGGGGTGTTTGCCCTGTTTCCTTTCGCTATTCCTTCATCCTTTGACTTTTGGAGACATTTTAAGGTGTATCTGTTAAATTGCTTGTAATTAGTATATTGATTTATTTGTTTAGAAACTGAGAGACGTGCTATTTTTAATAGGAATATTTACCCTTTCACATAATTGACACAGACTATTTGGCCTCACTTCTGCTGTGTGTATTTGTACTGTTGCTACACAGATGTTTTACATGCACACGCGTGCACATACAGCCCTGCAAGGCCCCCCCGCGTGCGGCCTGAAACCACAGTGAATGCTGGGAGAATCCTGAATTCCTCTGTCTCCATTCACCCCAGGATTTGACCCTCTGATCAGTATTTGGTTGTTGTGGGACCTGAGAAGATGGGCTGATTCTCCCTGAAGAACCTTCTGGGTTTGTGCCCGTCCTCCTGACGTGGGAGACGCGCTCTCAGAATCGCGGGACCCGTGCTTACCAAGCCCACGGCCTGTGCCACCTCCTTACTCGCCTTCTGGCCTCCAGGCTTTCTTTCATTCTGTCCACCTTGGACACTGAGGCTCAATTTATTTTTCGAAACACTATTTTATTTCAAATCCCCAGTCCACCCACGCCCACTCCAGAACTTGATAATGTGATTTAGAATTTTGCTTCTACCAATTTCAACTACCTTTCATACTTAACTAGATTTTCTGTTCCTTGGGACCCAAGACTACATTTTGTTTATCCTCTTGTGTGTTGCAGTGGATACAAATCACAGGGGCAGTTAGCCTATTGGGGGGAACATCCGATCTGCCAGTGACGGAACCTCCCTGCCTTCTGAGCCCTGGAGCCTGCTGACCGCCTGCCTTCCTAGGTGGCCCCCACGTGCTGCCCACCCCCATGCTTTCCATTTCAGCTCTGCCTTTTCCATGAAACCTTCTCTGGCTGTTCAGGGCCAGTGATCCTCTGCTCCACCAGCATGACTCTCAGTCACCTGCTTTGACGCGCTGTTGCTGACACGTGGCATTTTCCAGGTGCTGTTACCAAGGCTCAGAAGGGTCAAGTCTGTCATCAGCCCAGATCATGGAACTAGTACATTTGGGAATTAGGAATCCATACAAGTCATATGTAACGTCATTCCTGTAAAATTCCATTAACCCATGCTTCCCCCCAATGGAGCAGCTTCAGGGGAATTCAGGGGGTTGATTGGACAGGAGTTGACTATCTGGAAAAAGGAACCTAGAATCACTTCCAATTTCTGGCTTGGGTGACGGGTAGATCACACCATTCATTGGTGGGAGAAGCGTCTCCTCCTCCTTGAGCAAGAATAAATTTGTTCTTATTTTGTTTGGCACAGGACGGGGAGGAAGTGGGAAAACTAGCCTCCATCGTGTATATATTCATTTAAAGGTGTTTGTGATAAATCTAAGGTCAGATACCCTGTAGGCAATAGAATATACAGTCTGAAGCCCGGGAGAAAGGTTCAAACCAGTAACAGAATATTACCTTCCCGGTGCGTGGCCATGGGTGAATTCACCTAGTGAAAACATTTTGGAACCATCCCTTGCCATCCGCGGTGCTTCATGAAAATTCTAAAGAATCACACAACGAAAAATTTGGGGGGGAAATTCAGATAAAATAGCATCTGTGCTTTTTCCTTTAAATTACAAGTTACAGGAAGAGGTTTTGATTACTTTAGATAAAACTTGTCATTTAAATGACTTTTCTTTTGCTCAGATTAGGATCTAAAAATAAGTCTCACTTCAGAGGAATGGGTGTGAATTCTTTCAGGTAGATTCACTCCCAGCGGAGCCTGGTGTGAGCTGGGGCTGTTTCACCAGGTTCTGATAAATGCTGCGGTTTAATTGTAACAAATTAAGTTGAAATGTAGCAGGCCTCATGGGGCGCCAATGGGGTCACACTGCATGTTTTAGCAAAGTACACCTCACTTATTCAGGGTCCAGGTTACCTCCTCAGACACTTTTGTAGCTGTAAGATGAGACTATTTGGAAAAGAAAGTGCCACCATTAAGATGATCTTATGTTCTAAAATTAACCTTGTGCTTTCTTCCTGTAGTGTAAAGCGGGTTCATACATGTTCCTCTCGGTGACACCCCTGAACACCCTGGCCCATGAAGATGGTTTACTTCATTCTTCTTATTTTATAACAGTAAAGGTCACAACTGCCTCTGGTTCAGCTGACCATCTAAAATTGCAATGACTTTTGCACTTATTTGGAATAGGTCTCTAGATAATTTCACAGTTGCTAAATTAGCAACATAATTTAGCTTAAATATATATATGGTATCTATTACCTTATAATCTATTACTGTAATACTCAAAATAGTAGGCTTAACATAATTTTTTGTTCACAAATCATGTTACTATAAAGTACTAGTCGAATAGAGGTCTGGGTTTTAAAATTCCATAAAATCAGAACATTACTAAGAAGTAAGTTAAATATGGTGATAATTACTCTGTCAACTTGGTGTTTGAAGTTTGAGCTTCTAGAAATTTTTTGCATTAAAAAGCAAATTATTGTACTAACACTTGATCAAGATGTACAGTGTGAATCAGAGTAAACAAGCTTTACTTCCTACCTATATGGTATTATTGTCCTAGTTGAAGGTATTTTTCCTTAATAGTTTTTCACTTGTAAACCATGAACTTGCGTTCTGCAGTAGTTCTGCTTTATTTTTCTGAACGTGAAGGTTATCTCCATTCCCTTTTTCACTAGTAACTACTGCTTTGTACATTCTTTGAGGGGATTTAGGTTTGTAGTCAACCTCAACTATTCCAGTGGTATTGATTTGTGATGTAGTATTTCATGAAGTATTATAGTCTTACGATTCTGTACAATAGTGGTTGTGTTAGTAAGCCCTCTCTGGCCCAGGATCTCAGGAGCACGACCTGGAGGAACCTGAGAGATGCTCCTTCGGTTTCCGCTCAGCCCCATGCCCAGTGCAGGCTGCAGGCTCTTGAGAAAGGCCTGGCCGGCTGCAGATAGGAACCCACTTGCCTTGCGATCCCTGAGGCAGGCTGATGTCTTCAAAAGTAATTCGACCAAAAGCTGCAAGGAGAACACAGCACACAGAGAAGAGCCCTGTCTTCCCGATTGTAGACGTCTGCTCCAAGGAGCCAGCTGGACCGTCTTCACAGGGGTCATGTGCCCCGCCCAGGCCCTGCCCCTGCTCTGTGCCCACCAGGCTCCTGCTCGTTCGTTGGCCATCTGGCCTGCGTGTTACCAAGTGACTCTGACTCTCACTTTATTTCCTGACTCCTGGAGACTCTGTCTTATGACCACACCCAAATCACAGATAAGTCCCTGTAAAATCTTTCTTTTTTTTTTTAATTTATTTTATTATATTTTTTTTTTTTTTAATTTTTGGCTGCGTTGGGTCTTCTTTGCCGTGCATAGGCCTTCTCTGGTTGCAGCGAGTGGGGGCTACTCTTCGTTGCAGTGCACGGGCTTCTCCTTGCAGTGGCTTCTCTTGTTGCGGAGCACAGGCTCTAGGCATGTGGACTTCAGTAGTTGTGGCTCGTGGGCTCAGTAGTTGTGGCTCGCGGGCTCTAGAGTGCAGGCTCAATAGTTGTGGTGCACAGGCTTAGTTGCTCCGCGACATGTGGGATCTTCCCAGACCAGGGCTCGAACCCGTGTCCTCTGCATTGGCAGGCGGATTCTTAACCACTGCGCCACCAGAGAAGTCCTGTAAAATCCTTCTTTTTCTTCTTCCAACCTTCCTCACACTCTGAACTCTTCCTGGGCGGCCGCTACTTAGTACCTGTTGGCAGGACACTCCCCAGTACTTTGCCAGCCTTTCCTCCTGGCTGGCCACCCCTCCGGGCGCCTCCCCACAGCTGATGGGAGACCCCTGGGGCTCACACAAGCCAGGTGCTGTGTGCAGGCGATGGCACCTCCTGGACCAGTGCTCCTGGGGCAGGGGAGGCCTGGGGACTGCGGTGCTCTCCCCGCAGGTCATCTTGTGCAGGCCGTGTCCTCACCCTCCTAGCAGGATTAGGAAGAGCCAAGAGGTAGCGAGGGGCTGCTTTACAAGGTCTGTGTTGCTGTCAGTTAAAGATTTTCTTTCTGACCAGTACAGGTATTATAATTTGTAAGATGTGAAAGTTATGGACAAATAAATTGTGATTATTTTATTTTAATTTCTTTGACTTACCTACAGACTTTCTTCACCGACTGACTCCTTAAGATCACTTTCCAAGTGTGCGTTTATTAATAGGCAGGTCACAGGATTGGATACAAGCAGTTTCACCACGTGGAGTTGGTCCATCCTATCGGCTGCTTTCCTGATAGGATTACGTCAGGCACAGACTTCCTGGTAGAACTTGAAGCATATCTGAGGGGTCTGAGGTCTGATCGTTAATGAGGACGAACGAGGCCCGGCTGGTTATGTACAAAGGTACAATTCCTCTGTCCTGTTCTCCCTGGTGATGGTCTGGGGCTGAGTGACTCCTTGCTGACTGAAGGGCTTCACCAGTCTGCCTCGGAGGCGTGCGGAAGGGCCGCCGCTCACCCAGCCACGTTTCGTGTCCTACCTGCCGTAAACGTGGCCGCCGCCCACGATGAGCGTCCTGCCGTGAGGGACAGTGACGCCCACACCCTGTGCCAGACTCTTGGTTCCTTTCTGTGATTTGATACTTTCTTTACTGGCTGACGCCCACACCCTGTGCCAGACGTTTGGTTCCTTTCTGTGATTTGATACTTTCTTTACTGGCTCTCCAAATCCTAGCCTCTTGAACAGATGAAATTTTCTTACCTCTAAATCTAGGCCCTGTTTTCACCGTTGCTAAGGGGCCTCTCATTTGTTGGTGGTTCTTCTTCTCGCTGAAACCCTGGGAGCCCTTCCTGGTTCGTGGGCTGCTTCTGTGCTGGCTTCTTCCTGGGGGTATCTCAGCGTTAGCTTGAGCCGTGGCACATTTCCCCGTGCTGGCCCCTGTCGTCTAAGTGCAGTATTGTTCCACTCCCCTGGGTGTCTGCCTGCCTGCCTGCACACCCCTGGATATCTTTGATTTTCTGGCTTTCGGTAGCCAAATTTCACTCTCTTTGCCACACTTATATTTTGCATTTCACGCTTGTGCATTCTTTTAATCAAATGAAATAAAAATCTTGTAAATAAAAATATTCTGTGTAAGAAAAATGAGACACAGCTGAACATTTTTGACACACCTGGTATATGGAGAGAGCTGCTCTGGGAACAGCTAGCAAGCGGCCCTCCCCGCAGTGGTACGTTCTTAGTGCGTGTCCTTACGGGGGCTCTTTAGAATTCCAGGCTTGCAAGGACTCTATTCCAGTCCTGTGCTTTCAGGCAGGATTGCAACAAAACTGTCCAAGGTAGGATGGACCACCATTTGTTTTAAGTTGCAATCTTATTATACAATTGTAAATTATGAAATTTCTAAGGTAAGTAAAAGGTCCAGAGTCTAGTGACATATGCCCTTGTGTTTGTCATAGATTTAACATGTTCAGTCTTTGTTCAGATCCTTTTTCTTTTTAAGAAGGTAGATGTCATAAAGTCATGGACCTTCCCTCTCTCTGCTCTTGCCTTCCCCAGAGGTGATTTTTCTCCTGAAATTGGGGTGGGTCCTTTCTGTTCGTGTTTCTATGGCCTTGGTGCATATGGTGGGACCCGTGAACGTTATGAAGTTTTGTGTATTTTTTAAAAATTCATAAATGTGATTGTATTAAGTGTCTTTCTGCCTTGGTTTGCTATTGCCCCAATTTTAACTCTACTGTTGCTGGGCGGCTTGGATGTTTTCACGATCAGTGCCGCACGGACGGCATCCTAGTACGTGCTGCTGGGTGCACGTCGGGGCTTCTCCTGGTGGGCCGATGGCTGGAAGAGGCGCGGCCGGTGACACTCTGGCCAGTCTCCGTTTCACCGTGTGCTGCCAGGTCCTCTCTAAGTGGCTCCGCTGATGACACTTCTACTTGCAGTTCATTAAAATACTTGTTTCCCCACATCCTCACTAATGTTTACTGTTCTCAAGCTCTTTTGTTTTGTTTCACAGTTCTCTAATATCCTAAATATTCTGAACTCGTATTTAGAATACCTTTGTGGTTATCCACGAAGATGATGGTGTGTGGTAGAGGCATCAAAGGAAAGAGGGCTTTTATTCAGGCCCTTGCTGGTTGGAAGCAGAATAGGGGTGAGCAGTCTGGAGCCCCACACGGGCCCCCGATGGACTGTCCACAGAACACTGTCTGCCCCCCGTGGGAAACGGCGGTATCGCGAGGGTGTCCAGGGAACAGGTTTCAGACGTGGCGAGTTTGTGTATGTGGAATTTGGGCTTTGGAGAAAGAATCACGGGGAAAAGTTGGGTCAAAGAGTAACACGTAGACGTCGAAGGCGATGGGGGTGCGTGGGGAGACGCGAGGGGGACAGACGCGCGCGGCACGACCCTGGATGCAGGCTGGCGGGGAACGCCGCTCGCGGGCTGGATGGCTCCACGCGCGCCGCAGAACGCTTGTGCCAGGGGTGCTGAGGCCAGGGGGCAGTGGACCCTGCACGGGGCAGAGCACAGCCCCCGGGCGGAGCGCCTCCGCCGGTGTCCTGCAGGCCCCCCTCCTGGACCGCCTGCCCGCGCCCTGCACAACGGGGCTGCTTAAAAACGGGTCAACGAGAAAAACGAATCCCTACGAATCATACACATATGTGTTTACATTACGTTTTACATTAATTCACAGAAATGTATGTTCATTCACCAGTCTGTTAATGTAGAGCTCTGGCCCTTTTTTTTAGTATGTTTTGAAAATCTACGTTGTTTTCCTCATACAAAGAGGTATTCAGAGTGCACGGTTTATAATTTCCCCTTTGGATTTCCTTACGGCGGAGGGAGAACGATTTTACAGATCTGTCTGGTGAGAATCTTCCCGAAGATTTAAGTTCCTTGTTTTTTGTCTCACCCACACCTTATTAAAAATGTTTTTTTAGAACAATTCATCACTATCCAGTCTTTCAAAGCCATTCCATTTCACTGAAGTGGAAAAACAGATCTCTTGATTTCGGTTAATAATCCCATTTCATCAAATTACATAACATCAGTGTGTACACCCGGCACGGGTGGGCCACAGCGGCTCTTGGTCGGTGGAAGGAGACGGTCAGCATCGTGTCGGAGGGCAGCTTACAGGTGCTGGTGCCGTGGACATCAGTCTCCCCAGCAGAACGGCACATGCCGGGCGGGTGCGGGACGGTCCACCGTAGAGCGTAATTCGGGCCGTGGCTCAGCCTGCTCGGGGGTCGTGGCTCTGACCCTGAAGTCCAGGCTCCGCGAGGCGGGCTGGCCCCGCCCCCCGCTCTCAGCCTTTCTGGTCCTCTGGTCTCAGGGCCTGGCCCAGGGGCTCGCGCACTCAGAGGGCCTTCCACCCGCCCGGTCCTCCCCCCCGGAGCCTGTTCCCCTCCCGCAGGGCACTCATCACGCTGAGGACGCTTCTTTGTTTTTATAAAATGACAGGCCAGATATCCAGACCCGTTTCAGATGTTGATTCCCAGTAAGGCCGGCGAGTTCCTTCCACGTGGCGCTCTCCCCTTTGAGCCTGGATGGGGAGGTTCGCTGTGTCCGCCCTTCCCAGGTCCTGCTGCCGTCGCAAACCGGGCTGGAGGGCCGAGTAGGAGCACCTGCTTCTCCGGCACCTGCAAACACGCTCTGGGCTGAAAAGAGGCCTGTTGACTCAAATGTCAACACGTTCATTTATCTTACAGTCTAACATCCAATATGATCTATTTATTCCATATGAATTAAAGACAGTACATTTAAGTAAATAAATTTATATGGAAAACCTGGACGTGAGGTGTTGGATCACGCTAATGACTGCGATGGGTTTTCTTTGGCAGTTTGCGTGTGAACCTGGACATGGGCAAAGCCGCCTACGGGTGGATGATTATGAAAGATGAGAATATTCCCGGCACAGTGGTCCGGACCAGCACCATCCCGGAGGAGCTGGGGCGCCTGGTGTACCTGCTGACCGACAAGACAGGTACCGCTGTCCGCGCGTTCACCTCTGGAGGCATCTAGTGGCGGGGGGATCCTGGTGTGTCTGTGCTCACACACGTTTATGGTGTGTGTGTGTGTGTGTGTGTATGTATGTGCATGCGCCTGCATGTGTGTGAGAGAGTATTGAATTCACGGTTAGAATTCCCCAGACTCGGGACTTCCCTGGTGGCACAGTGGATAGGAATCTGCCTGCCAATGCAGGGGACACGGGTTCGAGCCCTGGTCTGGGAAGATCCCACATGCCGCGGAGCAACTAAGCCCATGCGCCACAGTTACTGAGCCTGCACTCTAGAGCCCGCGAGCCACAACTACTGAGCCCGTGTGCTACAACTACTGAAGCCCGCGTGCCTAGAGCCCACGAGCCACAACTACTGAGCCTGTGAGCCACAACTACTGAGCCTGTGTGCCACAACTACTGAAGCCCGCGTGCCTAGAGCCCACGAGCCACAACTACTGAGCCTGTGAGCCACAACTACTGAAGCCTGCACGCCTAGAGCCCGTGCTCTGCAACAAGAGAAGCCACTGCAATGAGAAGCCCCCACATCGCAACGAAGAGTAGCCCCTGCTTGCTGCAACTAGAGAAAGCCTGTGCGCAGCAACGAAGACCCAAAAATAAATTAATTAAATTAAATAAAAGAAACTCCCCAGACTCAGCCCTTGAAACTGGCCTCCAGCGAATCTTCATCTTCTAACATAAGAGTATCATCAGAATTAGCAAAATGTGACATTCTTAGAGATTTAAAAGACATATTTCTATATTTTGAACTTTCTACAGCCTTACAGTTGTGTTTTTGTTTTATTTAACTACCTGTATTACACCTCTCTATTGGCTTCTTAAGAGCAAAAAGAGCTTGTTTATTATAGAATGATAGTTATGAGCTATTAGAAGAAAATAACAATAAGATATGTGAATTTGGTATTTTAACAGTGACATTCTCCTAAAGAGCTGCACCACAAATGATTTATCCCACCCTAAGGTTGCATGCTCCAAATTCTCTTTGTCCTTATTTCATTTTTTTCTTTCTTTCATCAGAGAATTCTTGTCAATCCATAACATACTAAGTAAAAGACAAATTGAATCCAGAACTATAACAAGAGCTGTATCTAAGGGTTAAAATCTCTTTTTGATTTGTTGATTCGTGGTGTAAATTCCTAGTAATTCTTAGCGAACCAGAAATAAAAGAATATTTATATAAACGGTAAAGGAAATATGTCTTGAATAAAATTAAAAACTTTATTTTTAATAAAATATTAGAAAAGTCCTCACTATAGTCAGGAAGAAGAAAGACTAATCTGTACCATGCTTTGATTTCACATTTATTACTCCAGCCACTGCTGTGAGACAGGAAATAGAAGATCCACAAGCAGAAGAAGAAACAGATATTTACAGATACAATGATCAGCCAAGGAAATGAACTGCTAAAAATAAGAAATCAGTAAAGTGGCAGCTTACAAATTAAAATAACAATAGCAATAAAAATAGCTCCCTTATGTGTAGAATAGACTGAAGAAGAAAGATCCCGTTCACGATAGCTCAAGTACGTGTAAAACATGTGGACATAAACTTGGGGAACATAAGGGCACGTATGAAGAAAGTGACCAGACCTGACAGAGAAACGTAAGAGACTGACATCAGTGGAGAGATGTACCGTGTCCCAAATGTGAAAATTCAGTATTCTATAGCTGCCAGCCTTCATAAGGAATTTGTAAGTTTACTGCAGTTCAGTCAAAATCCAGTTGTTGGATCGTATTTGGTTTTCATTAGGACTTGTCTTGGTGGGACATTGAGGAATTGACCCGTAAGATAATGCTCCATAAATCAAAATAACTCAGAAATAACAACTTGAGGGCCTCAGGGTCAAGAAGGTAGACAGAGAAAACGCCTTCCCAACTCACTGCACGGATGGGAAAAACTTTAAAGGATAAATCTTTAACGATACTAGAAATCAAGCAAAAGTGCCATTAGATGATCCAGAAATTGGAATTCGTTTGATGGAGAAACAGGAGCATAGCAAACCCAAACTCAAGATGGCTCCTGCAGAGATCCTACAGAAATGTAAGAAAATGTCTCCAGAACAGAGTCCTGGGGAAACACTAAATTCATAGCCAACAAGGATCTGCAGCGAGATTCAGGGAGTCATGAGGCTGCCCATCATCAGGAGAGGGCCTCCCCGAGCCCCTGGCCTACAGCACCAGGCAGCGTGGCCTGTATTGATACATGCGGTCAGAAACCAGGAGCCACCAAGATGAGAGCAAAGTCCAATTCAACCGGCCGAACTGTCCCCAAAGGAAACAAATTCAGTGATTTTTTTTACATAGAAACCAAAAAGAACCATCAGGAAAATTTCTAGAATTGTAAGAGAGTTCAATTACATGTATCAACTCAATATCAAAATTAAACTGCATTTCTCTATACCAGCAACAATTGGGATGCTTAATTCTAGAAATGCCAATTAGAATAGCAACAAAAAAGTATAAAGTAATTAAAAATAAATTTTAACAAAAAATGGGTAAGAACCACGCGGATGTTTTTAAATTTTGAAAAACCTTTTACCGAGACCTGATTAAATGGGTGGACACCCTGTTCTCGTGAGTAGGACACCTTACTGCAATGAAGGTGTCATTCCTCCCACATTAAAAATCTGACGTGTCTGCAAGTACAGGACGAATGGGGAAGTCCTACTCACTGTTGGTGGGAGCGGCACGTGGCTCACTGCCTTGTAAAGCGGGTCTTGGGCATTTCGGCCCAGTGTCTGTTCCCTAAAGAAGCATCTGCACCAGGAGACGTACCATGATGTTCACAGCGACGTTCTGGCCACAAGAACACACGGTCCGGATGTGACACAGAGAAAGTCACCACCAGGACAACGGCGCACTGTGGCACGTTCTTACAAGAACACACAGCAGTGACACGGAGTGCAGGCGTTTACCTCCGCGTGGACGGGCGCCGCGGGGAGACGCTGAGCGGGGGAAGGGTTGGGGGCAGGGAGGTCGGACGCAGCTCTGGGCTCATCCTCGGGCCTGGGCCCCACCAGCCACCTTTCCTACCACCTTCCAGAGGCCTCCTGAGGGCACCTCCTGCACCATTCCTGAGCTTATGGTCGTCCTTATCGGGGGGAAGCAGGTCTGCTCTGGACCAGAAGTCCTCTTGTGGCCATTTTAAATCTGCATGTAACGGTCCTAGAATGATATTGACCTATTATTTCATCTTAATTTACAAACAGAAAGCACATGCCTGAGAACACACAGTAAACTCAAGGCTCTGTGTCTCTGGCTGTTTGATATCAGTAAGTAAAGGTTTTGTGACATTATTTGTCCTTAAAAGGCTAACTTTTATTTTGCATTTTAAACAATAATGGGTTTATTGTCTGTAGCTCCTCCATTTTTCTTTGTTGAATTGGAGTTACATTCAGGGTAAGGATAAGTGGTTTTTGCCCAGGGTCATAAAGACAAAGTCTCATTTTTCCCACATTTCACTCTGCTACTTTTAAAAGGCAAGAACATCGCTTCTTAAGGGTTTAGCTTATTAATAAATAATCTTGGTTCCTGAGATTTTTTTAAAAATCACAGGAAAATTATATAAAATATATTAGAGAAAATATTTTGCATTTCATTTTCTAAAAGGCCTTTTTATGCTAGAAGTCATCTGTTCCTGATGTTGAAGCCGTGCAGAGGTTTTTTTGAATTTTTTGGTCTAGAATTTTTTTCAGGCCCTTCTCAGTAATCCCAAGATGAACGCCATCTGTGGAGCACCTCCTGTCGGTGTCAGAGGCAGGGGAGGAAGGCAGTTTGCAAACATCTCAGTGGCCCAAGCGTCAGCCGAGAAGGTTAGGAATGAGCTGTTGTCAGGAGTCTTACGTGGCTCCCGAAACTGTGAGGTGATCCTTCGTGCGGCTGTAAATTGGGTTTGTGCTTCATCAATAAGCTTTCTGACGAGACGCGTCCATCACGGTGTCTCTTATTTGCCACAGCAGAATAGAAAATGAAGTATCCCAGTAATTGCATTCTCGTTTCCTTCTCGTGGACAAGAAAGCGATGTGCTATAATTAGGTTTGATTGGAGTGCACGTTTCCGGTAAGATCTGAAATTAATGATGTTGCTATAGTGACACATCTGCGGCCACCAGTGCGTGAAACATAAAGCAATTCATTCGACAAGAGTAGACATCTGTTAGCTGCCAGGATGCAGAGCACATTGACACTGACCAGAAATACTAGGCGTCACGCGCTCGACGCGCCAACGATGCTGAAACCGGAGGACGGATCGTTTGCGCGGAACCCGCTGGGAGGGCCTCCGCCTCCTCCCTGGCTACCCCGACAGTGCCATTGTTTGAGGACAGTGCTGCCGAGGGTTCATAAATTTTAAAACTTGACTCAGGTGCAGCCTCTTAAAGCAATACATTAATTCCTGTGTTAGTTTTTATCTTCGTGTAGGACAAAGCCATGCCTGAAACACCCACTGAAACAACAGGTTTTCGGACGCATTTTAATCATAGCATCCGTTACCCAACACGCCACGTTGTTTAGACTCGAATCACGTGTGAGTTTCATAGGACGGCATCATCGTGGTGGGGAAGCGCTGTTTCCATGGTTTCCAAGGGCACCAGAGCACGTGTGTGCCAGTCAGTGCGCACACACGCAGCGGAGCGTGTGCTGGTGTCCTTCGACCGGAGGACCACTGCGGCCTCTCCTGCCTGGTGACCACGACTGGGGCCTCAATTACGACGGGCGTGCACAGTCTCACTGAGGCAGCTGTTTGCTGACGCAGGTGCCTGGATGTGAGGGAGACTGGCGTTTGGGGTGTTGGGCCAGTCGAGATAGCACACACATACAGATGCCAGCAGTGCAGGGCTCATGGTCTTTTGAGAAAGCCTCACATACAGCAAAGAGAACGTGTGACTCCGCCTCAAAGAATGTCGAATAATTTTTAAACGGATGCGTACTCTGCAGTCTGGTAAATTAGTCATCACTTTTTAGAAGTTTTGTTTCCATTCCTGCGCCATAAGGTCTAAGTAACCATGTTTCAATACAGCCATTGACCCCGTGTCCTTGTCACTTTGCTTGACCAGAATCTTTGCAGAAAGACCTGCCCGGTGCAGGTGGGCCAGTGTCCCGCAGCCGCTCCTCTGCGGCCTGCAGAGTATTGGTCTGAGGCCAGATCACAGCCCAGGAAGGTTTGACCAGAAAGTTTTGCGTCTGCTTCTCCGACGCCTCCTCTGCGTGACTGTGAATCCCATCTGTCGCCACCCGGAGAATGGTGCCTGCGGGACTTTTTCTTTGGAAACTAATTTTCTTTTTGCCTGCTTATTAGCTCATTGTAGTCCAAAAAACTGCTTTGTTAAAGAGCTACAGCTTTTTTTTTTTTTTTTCCAGGAATCACAAACAAACCTTTAGTCACATTTTCTGTCCACAGAGCTGCCACGATGACCAGGTCACTGTGAGGCCACTGCCCACCTCGCTCAGTCCCTGCCCTTTTCCACGTTTCAGATTTGGGACATCTTAACTTTTGTTGTATTAAGATGACAAAAATTGTAGAAACTATCAACTGGCTGGAATCATGAAAACATTTAAGATAAGACTTGAAAAATCATTTTGCATTGCTGACTCTTTAGTAACCAGTAGACTCTTATACTTACCTGCTGTCAAGAGGGCACAGAAAGCCCGAGACTAGCACTGACCTTCCCGCTCAGCACTTTACAGAGTCAGCTGCAGAGTCAAAACACCACTGAAATTTTAAAAATATTTTGATGATGCATCTTAATATATTAAGTAATGACATGTGACACATGAAGGACTGTCTGCGTAAATATTCCAGTTTCTTCAACCCAACAGGATGTGAGTACATTTACTCAGGTGGCAAAATAACTAATATTTTATCACTTATTTGATGAGGAGTGCTAGTCATTTGTTCAAATGTATCAGTTCTAAGCCATTGAAAACATGATTTATTAGCCACTTAGAAACTTTGGAAGATGCCACAGTCATCACTACACAGTGTTGGGTTCAAGTGACAGAGGTCAGGCTGTGTCGCCCTTAGCGTTCGGTGTAGCTTCTGAGCAGCCTTCACGACCATCTGAGTTTCCAGTGTCTGGTCTCTGCACACCCCCCGCCTGGTCCACGTCGGCCGTCATCCCCATCTTCCCCTTCCCCGCCTCCCAGCCCTAGTAACCCCTAATTTCCTTTCTACGTCAATAGATCTGCCTGTTCTGGACATTTCACAGAAATGGAACCATACAACATGTGGCCTTTTCTGACCAGCTTCTTTCGCTCAGCATAACATTTTCAAGGTTCATCCGTGTTGTAGCCTGTGTCAGTAATTGCTTCCTTTTCATTCCAGAGTAACATTCTGTTGCACAGATACACATTTTATTTATCCATTTATCAGTTGATGGACATTAGAGAGTTGTTTCTGTTTTCTTGTCTGTGATGAGTGACACTGCCGTGAACATTCAAGGTTCCAGCCAAGGCAGTTAGGCAAGAAAAAGAAAAAGACATCCATACTGTGAAGGAGAGTAAAACTATCTATTTGTGTGTGACAGGGTCTTCGTGTAGACAATCCTAAGGAATCCCCTAAAAATCTGTTAGAACCAATAAATGAGTTTCGTAAGGCTTAAGATGCAAGATCAACATACACAAAAGAATTTTATTTCTATACACTAGCAATGAACTATCCAGAAAGAGAATTAAAAAAACAATTCCACTGACAGTAGCACCAAAAGATAAAATCAGTACTTCATAGTATTAAAATGGAAACAGTATTTCCCAACTTGATCTGCAGATTCTACACAATCCCTATTAAAATCCCAGCTGCCTTCTTTGCAGAAATTGACAAGGTGATCTTAAAATTCATACGGAAACATAAGGGACCCAGTGTAGCTGAAACAGTCTTGGAAAAGGAGCAAAGTTGGAGGACTCACCAGTTCCTCACTTCAAAATGTGTACAGAGCTACAGCGACCTAGACGCCATGGTGCTGCTGGGAGGGTCGGTGTCAGGGCCGAGGGGACAGAAGTGAGAGTCCGGGAGAAGATCTAACACTTACGGTCAGTTGGTTTTCAGCAGAGTGCCAGGATACTCAATGGGGAAAGAGTAGTCCTTTCAACAAACGGTGCTGGGAAAACTGCGTATCCACACACCATGTACAAAAATTAGCTCCACATGGATCAGACACATAAATGTAAGCACTAAAATGTCATCTTTTTAACTTGCTCAGTTTTCAGAAGCTATTCTGAATTTGTTTTCTATTGCATTCTCCCCAACTCCATTAAGCAACTGAAGAAAGGACTGTCAGGTATCTACCCAAACAGAAAGCTTTATAAACATAACCCAGAAGGAAAAAGCAATAGTTCAAACCTGGGCTTGTTACCTTTTAAGTTATTTTAAACTATATGTGTAAATGCAACAATATATTCAGTATGTTAGTGTCTGCTTGCATGTATCTGTGGTGGCTCTCCGGCCTGCCCTGTTTCCAGGGGATCTTTGTCCGTACGTGGAATTACTCTCGCGATTTCTCCGACTGGTAGTAAGTAACAGGCCAGGTGAAGCAGCACAGTCGAAGCTGGAGCCTTAGCACTTGCAGTACAGCTAATCAAGGTGTTAAAACAGCAGTCACTCTACAGCCCCAGCTTCCCCGCCTAGAAGTCGTCTGTGAATGGAGTGACTAACCACGTGCCTCTGGCTGTGGAAAATACCTGTCACTCATGTGGATGCAGCATTCGGGAGTGTCAGGTTTTTGTCTTCAGTGACCTCTGGGGATCTGACTCGGGTACATGCCACCTTAAACCCAGGGCGGATTTACGGGCCTGGGGACTGACCGCCCGCGGGGGGCGGCGGGGAGATGTCGTGCTCCTGATAGAGAACGCCCCCCTCCGTCCACCCCGCGTGCAGAGTGGGCTCCAGAGCCATCTCTGCAGCCTCTGTCCAGCGTCGTCACAGCAAATCCCGGGCCTAGAGGGAACGCGTGAATCAGCCCCAGGGCCAACAAGCCACTAAGTGCAGACTGTGGGGAACTGAGGCCCTCGGGGAGTTTCTGAGGACAGAGCTGGGGGTCAGAGAGGCTTGGGAGACCTCGCCAGGTCCATATTCAAACCACAGTATAAAAGCCCCACACACAGGAGACGAGACAGCTGGGAGTCGGGACCAACCTCCCGTCTGATGTTGAGTTTAGGGTCATTTCTGGTGTGATGGCATTGAGGTTGTGTTTATTTTAAGAGCTTTTATTTGTAACACGGACGTGCTCGTGGATGAGGTGGCATGTTTCTGGTTGGCTCCAGCTGTGACGGGTCAGTGGCTGGGGCCCTCGGGGACCCTTGTGGAAGGGGTGACGGTGCCGGTCCTGGCGTGATGCTGCTCTGTCCACTTGTGTGTGTGCGGTGCTCCCGTCAACAAATGCAGAAGGTGGGAAGGAAGATAACATTCCTGACCTCCAGTCCCTGGCATCCCTCAAATTTGTAGTTGAAATTTCCTGCGCATTTTGCTTTACTCTGGCTGTCAGTGTGCACTTGCACACACACACAAGAAAGGGGGTGTCCAGGGTGCGTTTCCACGTGTTTCCAGGAAGGAAACAGGCGGTTGACAGGGAGGCCCCCAAATCCACGTTTTTCACTGCAAATCAGCTCCCCTGCTCAGTAGAGCAGCAGGGACGCCTTGGCTGCTGGAGCAGAACTGGCCCATAATCACGTTTGTAACTGTCAGGTCATTCACTGCGGCGGGAGAACCTTTTGTTTTCAGTTCCTCCAGGAGAGGAATATTGTGAATATTAACATCAGATTAAAAGCTTCATCTCAGAAACTTTGTGAAGTTTTTCCTGTTCCTCCTCGGCCCCCGTGCGTAGCTGTAATCGTTCAGAAGGAAGAGAGAAACAGAAAGAAACGGCTCGCTCTCGGGTTGGCAAGTGGGAAGAAGGTCTCTGGTAAGAGCGTTGACTGCGGAGAAGAAGTGTAACGTGTGTTCTTTTAACTAGAGTGTGTCTTACGGAAAAGCACATTTATCTTACTTTTTGCCATCATTTCAGTGACATCCCTACTAGCTGTTATTTTTTAGCTGCGGAACGATAATTACATGGCGATCCTCTAGCGTTTCATGCAGCCAGAGCCCAGGCGTGTCCCCTGGCG
Source organism: Balaenoptera borealis (assembly GCF_965194805.1). NCBI lineage: Eukaryota > Metazoa > Chordata > Mammalia > Artiodactyla > Balaenopteridae > Balaenoptera > Balaenoptera borealis. The sequence continues at coordinate 581,734 of NC_138875.1, read as the reverse complement.
GCCTCCGCTGCAGGACGTACGCAGCTCAGGAGCGGCCCCTGCGCTCGGCCGCCGGGTCCTGGCCGCACACACGCGGCCCCGCAGCCCGGCCGTTCCTTGCAGCGCTGCGGTGAGAATCAGGGAAGATCACTGTGAAAACAGCTGCTGCCGTTGACTGTGCGCGTGCCGGGTTTCAGGGGTGGATGTCCAAGGTGAGAGTGCGGCATGCTCCAGCCGGCGGGCCCAGCCACTCGACAGGCCGGGCGGCGTGTCCCGGGGGCGCCTCGCGGGCGTCACACGAGCAGTAGCCTGCATCGCCGTGTCCCCAGGCGCCGAGTCCGCGCGCACGATCGCTGGCACGCACAGCGTTATTCCTCCCAAACACCTCTCGCTTCCTCAGGTGGGTTTCACGTTGTGAGATAGAAGGTTCATTCTGAGCATCTCTGTCGTGAGTTTTCTTCCAAAAGTTGTAGTTGTGGTGTGATGAATACGAGATCGTTCACGTTTTGTAAGTGTGATTCGCTTAGATGTTGTGATTATTTTTCTTGGCAGTTTTCACTCCCACCCAGACCTCAGCACACGCCAGCCGCCCCCCCACCACCACCTCGTCACCAGCACGGGGACCCGTCCCCCTCATGCACGGCCAGGTTCTAGCACGAAACCAGAACCCAGAAGCACGACACGCGTCGTGATCTTGGGGATCGGGCACATCCGTGCTCCGCTTTCCCCCAGCTCCCCCGCCAGTCCCTCCCCTGCGTCCTCACCGTCCTCACGGGCGGCTGCATGGGGGCCTTCCTGCAGCCCCTCTTCCCGGGACGCCGTCAGGTTCCCCTCACCCTTTGTGTTTCGGGCACTTTATATGCTTACTTATTTACTTTATTTATTCTTCGCCATATCCATGCGGGACCGGTGGTAATTTCTCTAGTTTGCAGACAAGCACTGAGGCTTGAGAGTTTAAAGTATCTCTGTGAGGTGCCACCAAAACCCAGCATGTAGTGATGCCTTATAAGGAGGTTTTTGCCAAACGAATGATTGAATTCCAAGTTCGTTAGAGACATGTGGGAACGTGAGAGTTGCTGGTGTGTCTGGAGAATGGTGGCCATGTGGACTGTGGCCTCTTTATTTAAGGTCTTTCTTACCTGTACAAGGTGGTTTTAAAAACCTAGAGAAATAACAGTTCATTCTTGGTGGGAGCTGTACAGGTGTTTGTTGTAATATTCTTTAACTTTGCTGCACAGATTAAGTTATTAGTAATAAAAAGTCAGGTTAAAAGAAGTGTCATTAACCACAGTCCTGTTTATAAACTGTTTCGCATGTGTGCCTACTTACCATCCCCACCGTAAGTTACTGCCTCACATTCAAGGTATATCAGAGAAGAAAAGTCTCAATGAAATTCTTCAATTACGTCAATTAATCTGATACGTAAAATATTTTTAATTTAAATAATATATTTGATCATTTCTCAGAGAACTGTCCATTTGAACGCATGTAATAGAGGTAAACTTCATACTTATTCTAATAGGAATCAATGTAAAATTTCATTATCTTTTGACCATAGGTAAATAATAGAAATGTTGTTTTCATATCAAATCTTTGAAATAAAGCATTTATAGAACTTCCTTATTTCACTTGGAGGCTGAATTGTTGCTAACTACATTATTTAATATACCCTAGTATTTAAGTTAGTTATTCTTTATTTAATGAGGATGGCATAACCAGAAAAACCCCTTTAAACTGCACTTCTCATGTAATTTTGATTCTGTTAATCAAAGAAACATAGGAACCCTTTATTAAAGGGGCCACATAGAATTCTGTAAAAGGCAGAATTCGTAAAACTGACAAGCATCCCTGACAGTAGCTGCTCTTTGAAATTTATGAAACCCTGGATAATATGTTATATACATTCTTTTGAGAGTGTTTGCCAAAACAATCTCTAAATGGTAATTGTAAACTATAGATTTTCCCTTTATTTTAAAATAACCTCTGGGTGCTGCGGGGAGTCCTGTCAAATGAGCTGTTTTGCTTTGAACACTAGTCCTAAGTAATGGGCGTGGAGTCACAGGTAGATATGAAAACAGCTTGTATTATATTTTCAACATCGTGTGGGCCAAAGAAAACAAAAATTAGTTACTGTGGTGTCTCGTAGACACGTAAAAGGTCCGACTTTTACTGTGACCGCGTGGCTCTCGGCTCATATTCACACTCTTAACTACATCAGTGCCCGTGGGTGACCCTTCTCTGTGCTTTGAAACAAGTGCAGAAATCCCGGGGACAGGGTTGGGGGGCACAGCTCGTAGCACGGGCTGCCGGAGTTCACAGGGAGTTCCCCCTGCACCACACCGTGTGGCTCTCCTTCTGTAAAACCGGAGCAGCCCAGACTGTGTGCGTGTATGTGTGTGTATGTTTTCATACTAAGTGCTAGATGCCCAGTGTTTAGGGTCTCCTGTCAGGGTCACAAGATAAATAACACTGGGAACTTAGGTGCCACTTTTAATGGAAGTTCACCAAGTTTTTGAAATACACGGCGTTACCTCTGCTGCCCCTCTGTTCGTTGCTGTTACTTCACTGCATTTGGTTGTGTATCTTTTGATTGGAAGCTGAAACCTAAAACTGACCTGCCCGGGTTGGTGGGCAGCGCCAGGGCAGATGCAGAGGGCCCGCACCGGGGTTCACAGGCTAGAGCCCAGCTGGAGAGGAAACGCCTCCCCTTCCTCACCTCCTCTCCGTACGGCACGCGTGGATGCCGAGGCCTAAATGCGTTGTTTCTGTTCAGTGAAAAATACTTAATTTTTCGAAATAGACTTATTTGAAACGGATCGACGCACTGGTCTCTCAGGCAGCGTTCTCGGGTGTAGTTACAAAGAGAGTGACTCAGAACTGGAAGACAGAGTCCAGACCTTCTCCACAGACCCAGAACCCTTGCCGTTACTAAAAGTTACTGAAAGGGGAACCTGACGTTCCCGGAAGGAAGCTCTGGTCCTCACTAGTGAAATGAAAACATAGTGCAGGTGACGCTGGAGGGCGCTTTGTGTGGCCGAGCAGCGTGGTCACGGGTGCAGAGCGCGTCCAGCCCTGGGCGTGGGGCGCGTGGGGTGCGGCCTCCATCTGCCTGATGGGCCACCTGAGTTGACGGTGTCCTTGCTGCTTCTGCCCTAGGAACCCTCACGCGGAACGAGATGGTATTTAAGCGGCTGCATCTGGGCACCGTGTCTTACGGGACGGACACGATGGATGAGATCCAGAACCACCTCGTGAATTCCTACTCACAGGTGAGCCGGTTCAGTCCTGCAGGGGATCTTCTGGCAAAGGTACCTGGTGCTGCTGAGTGGCCCTGAGCCTGTTACCTGCTTGACCTGCAACGTGGCACCTTCTCTCATGATGCTAAGGCATTACTTTACTCATCGTGCGTTTATAAATCAAGAAACAGTTTTTGGACTAATTTTAAATTAAAATTTCTATATTGTATAGTCATAGGCTTAACGACCTTAAATCGTTTATTCTTATTAAATTTTCTTAGTGGATTATTTGTATAAATCACTCAGTAAACATAGTATTTTTAAGAGTATTAAGTGGAATCCTGCATCAAATATGTTTCTTAACAATCCCTCTGTTTTTCCTCATAATTAATAAGGCTTTCTCATATTTTTTAAAGGTACATATTTTTAACCTTTTCAGTAAACAGAAGTAGGAACCGTAATTTTTCTGCCCTTCAACTTCCACGATTATCCGTGCGCAGCTGGTCCTGTTTCATCATAGCCAGTGTCCGTCAGATTGTTATTTCGAAGTGAAACTTGAATATAATATCACATTAGTTCATCTGTAAATATGTAGTCTGTATCTCTCAGAGATAAGGACAGGGTTTTTTTGTTGTTTGTTTTTTTGTTTTTTAAGACGAAACCTCAATCTTGTCTTTTTCACCGGAGCCTCTACAGGAAGAGGAATTGTTTCTTTCACGTGAGGGCGCAGCCTGGTGGTTACAGCATCCGTTCTCTGCCAGGGCGTCTGGGCTGGGATCCTCCCAGCCTTTCAGGCTCCCGACGTTAGGTGTGTCAGGGCCACTGGGTGCCCAGGTCAGGCGGAGACCCTGGAGCGGTGGGGACATAAGCCACCTTCCAGTTTATTTTCCGCTGCGTGGTTTCCACAGCCCTTTCCCAAGTAGGGCTTGTGTTTCAGTCCCTGGGTTTCTTCTTACCCGTTGTATAGCTTGCAGTCACTGATTCGGCGTCATCACACCCAGCCATCCCAGGGCATCGATTCAGGACCACTTCCTGAGGCCTCTTCTCTCCTGAGGAGCCGAGGTGTGTGGGGTTGGCACGTGCAGAGCGCTCGTGGGGTGTGATGGCCGCGTGTCTCCCTGCTGCCGCCAGGCTCCCTGGGCCACGCCGGCGCCCCACCTGCCGAGGCCGGCAGGTTCTTGTTTGCAGGCCTTTGTCTCCCACTTGATTTCACGAAGACTGGACTGAATTACCCTTGCCCTCTGCAGTTCTTCCTTGTATGTTGTCAGCCTTATATTCAGTTTGGTGAAAACCGTCTCTTTTTTCTGTAATGTGCACCAGTCTGGCATGTACTTTACTATTGAGATGCTGTCAAATGAAAACAGTCTTATATGAGGATGTATGTATTATATGTGTGGTCATACGTGCCCAGAAACGCACATACGTGCAAGAACACTTAAAACCAAGCACTTTATTGATTAGGATGTCATTCATTTTAATACAGAGTATTTTGTAACCTAGAATATTTATTAATAGAAGAAAAAATTTTAAAGGGGAAGGAATACGACTTCCCTTCTCCTTGTAATCTATGTCTAGATTAAATAGTACCAGGTAACATCTGTTTTAAACAATATTAATTTATATTACCCATGAATATGATTTTAATAATTCCAAATAAGTTATTTTACTAGAAAAAAAATTAAAAGCAGAAAAGGTGAGTCATATAAATACAGCAAATAGTATTCCATCTAAGAAGTTTAAAAATCTTTTTACTAAAAGCTGTGTGTTGGTTAGCTGGGCAGACAGTCCTTTTATGTGAAACTGATTTTATTCCTTACGTTTCATTATTAAGTTGATAATAGTCTGCTGGGTCCACAGTAACGTAACACAGATCTTGTGTAGCCCGATCACGTTTACCCACTGGAAGCATTTGGTGATGAGGACATGATCGTGAGTGGAATTTGTGTGGAGTGAAACGATACAGCCGTCGGTAAACACGGCACATTCAGCAGGAGGAGGCCGCCGCGTTCCTCGGCTGTGCTAGCGGCGGGGCAGGCAGGACGCAGGTGTGGGTCGGAGGCGCGGGCAGGAAGGGGCGCCAGCTGAGCAGAGGAGCTGCCCGTCGTTAGCCGGCACGGTAATCTGATGGGCTCTGCACAGCCGCCCGGAAGCAGGGGCCTGGCTTTCCCAGGGTTGTCGGGAGCTCCCCTGAGGTTCAGGCGAGAAGAGTCTGATGAGCCTTGGGGTCGGGGCACTCCCAGGGTTGTCGGGAGCTCCCCTGAGGTTCAGGCGAGAAGAGTCTGATGAGCCTTGGGGTCGGGGCACTCCCAGGGTTGTCGGGAGCTCCCCTGAGGTTCAGGCGAGAAGAGTCTGATGAGCCTTGGGGTCGGGGCACTCCCAGCCCCTCCACCGGAGGAGGTGAACGCGGGTGGAGATGTCTGTCCAGGGCTGTCGGGCACATCCGGGAGGAGTGGGTGGTGGCTTCAAGGAACAGTTTTGAAATATGACGGGAGGGTCGCTTTTCCTCCCACTGCGGTGATTATTGTATCTGATGATTATTATCTACAAACCAGACACTCTAACTTCAGAGACGGTTGCAAAGCTGGATGAGTTCATAGTATTAAGGGAACGTTCATTATCATGTTTTCCTGCTTTTAGCTGTATACCTTTTTTTTTTTAAATAAATGTTTGTTTTTATTTATTTATCTTTGGCTGCTTTCGGTCTTCGTTGCTGCACGCGGGCTTTCTCTAGTTGTGGCGAGCGGGGGCTACTCTTCGTTGCGGTGCACGGGCTTCTCATTGTGGTGGCTTCTCTTGTTGCAGAGCACGGGCTCTAGGCGCACAGGTTCAGTAGTTGTGGCTCGCGGGCTCAGTAGTTGTGGCACGCGGGCTCTAGAGCGCAGGCTCAGTAGTTGTGGTGCACGGGCTTAGTTGCTCTGCGGCATGTGGGATCTTCCTGGACCAGGGCTCGAACCCATGTCCCCTGCATTGACAGGCAGGTTCTTAACCACTGTGCCACCAGGGAAGCCCAGCTGTATATACCATTTTATGCACAGCAGTTTTTAAAGAGAAACGAGAGCAGTTGTGAGTATCCTATTCCATTCTGTTTTTAACTTTGCTTTTAGAAAGGACTTAGCAAATTCATGCCATGGTTACAGTGAATCTACTCAAAGGAGATGGTGAGATTTTGAGTATTATAGCAAATATTTTGGTTACTCGACAACTGGGAAATGTCAAAGCACTTTGTAAGTACAAGGATAAAAGGGTAACTTGTCACCCCAGTGGGGTGCATGTCAGAGGTAATCGTCTCGAGCTGGTCTACTTAGTCCTGGCTAAGGCTAAGCAGCCCATCAAAGTCGTGCGCATTACTCATCCCAGCACCGGCTCTGCTGTCTCTAATTCTTCGGCGTCCTGTGTTTGGCAGACGCAGTCCCAGGCCAGTGGAAGCAACGCCAGTTCAGCACCCCCAAGAAAAGCCCAGTCCTCAGCGCCCAAGGTCAGGAAAAGCGTGAGCAGCCGGGTCCACGAGGCCGTGAAGGCTGTCGCCCTGTGTCACAACGTGACCCCCGTGTACGAGGCCCGCGGCGCGGCCGGGGAGACCGAGTTCGCCGAGGCCGACCAGGATTTCAGCGACGACAACCGCACCTACCAGGCCTCCAGCCCCGATGAGGTCAGTCGGGCCGAGCGGCCCATTCCCGACGGGTCCTCGGGGTGCGGACGGCGCCTCCCCGAGGGCTCACTGGGCTCCGGGCCTGAGGAGTTTCTTGTGGGGTGAGGAGGGGGCTTGACGGTGGTTTTCAGTGCGGGCTTTCGCCACAGGTCAGGAATCTGGCCAGCTCCCTCCTGGCGGGACCCCTGCCCTGACCCAGGCCTTGCGGGCATGTGCCCACACGTCCCAGAACGGCCTCGAGTCAGTTCCAGGAAAGCCGTGAGCGGACTCGGGGAGCTTACTGACTCCATAAGGTCTGCAGGCTGCACCCTCCCATGTCCTCTTCTCTCCAAGTGAATCTTCATATTTGCACGTTAAATTTCCAGTTATTTTTGCCAGAATTTAGATATGATGTATGTATTTCAAAACAGAATTAGGATGTAAATAATTTCAAAAATCTACAGAAGACAGAAATGGTAAAATCTTAAATGTGGTAAATGAGTCATTTCTGACTTTACATCAGTCATTCTTTGATTTTTAGGTTGATAAAAATTATTATTAAATTAATTTGTCCACTTCCTGTACAATCTTAGTGTACTTTATATATAGTTTTCTCATCTACCCTTTGCACTCAGGGTTCTGATAATTCTGTCAAGTCATCAAACCAACCATGAACGTGAAATGAGCAGACTTCTTCAAATATCTTGTAAAACTGGATCATATAAGTAAATAACCTCTCAAAAAAGTACCTTCAAAAGGTTTTAAAAACTCTGACCTAATGTTTTAAAGAGAGGAACCTGCTGATCCCATTAACAAGTGTATTTCCAAAGAGAAGAGTGCTTCCTCCCTGACAGCACTCGCCCAGCCCGCGGCTCTGCGTCCAGGAGGGGCCCCCCTGCTGCCCTCGGGCAGGCTCCTCTGTGCTGTGCAGCCTTCCTGCCCGGGAACAGCCGGCGGTGTCCCTCCTCTGCTTTCCACGACAGTACTCTCGTTCCCGAAGGTGCCCGCACGGCCTCGTCTGCAGACCCCTGGGGGCTACAGGTGGACCACCGGCACGGGTTCTTAACCCTGTCTACACATCCCGTGGACTACTAGCTCTGTTTTGTTTTGTTTTTTTTCATACTTGCCGTTCTCTATGCACATGCTCAGTTCTAGAAGTGCTGATTTTCCGGCAGGCCTGGTGGGACTGACGTTCCTCCATTCTGAAAATCCAGCAAGTTGCACCCACAACTGAGAACCACTGAGTCTTGTAAATCTTTCCTTTTGACGTGCTTTCAGGGTACGAGGTGAGGACCAGTGCTGTCAGCAGCGCCCCGCACAGTCTCAGGGTGTAAAGCGCAGGGGACCCCAGCTACGCCGTTCTCACTTCCAAACGATGAACCCTGAACGCACCAGCAGGCTCAGGGCATTTACCAGCTCCTAACGCCACTTTATTTTTTGAGAGCAAATTTATTTTTGAAGCTTTAATTACATAGGTATTTCCTTTTTTTTTTTAATTGAAGTATAGTTGATGTACAGTGTCATGTAAGTTACAGGTGTACTGGATAGTTAGTGATTCACAATTTTTAAAGGTTATACTCCTTTTATTGTTATTGTAAGAGATTGGCTGGGTTTCTTCCCTCGTGGCACAGTGGTTAAGAATCCTCCTGCCAATGCAGGGGACACGGGTTCGAGCCCTGGTCCAGGAAGATCACACATGCCGCAGAGCAACTAAGCCCGTGAGCCACAACTACTGAGCCTGCGCTCTAGAGCCCACGAGCCACAACTACTGAGCCCGCACGCCACAACTACTGAAGCCCATGCGCCTAGAGCCCGTGCTCTGCAACAAGAGAAGCCACCACAATGAGAAGCCCATGCACTGCAATGAAGAGTAGCCCCCGCTCGCCGCAACTAGAGAAAGCCCGCGCGCAGCAACAAAGACCCAGCGCAGCCAAAAATAAATAAATAAATAAAAGATTATTTTAAAAAAAAGATTGGCTGTATTCCCCGTGTTGTACAGTATATCCTTGTAGCTTATTTTATACATGATAGTTTGTACCTCTTACTCCCCTCCCCCATCTTGTCCCATCCCCTATCCCTCCCCACACTGTTAACCACTAGTTTGTTCTCTATGTCTGTGAGTCTGTTTTTTGTTATATTTCCTAGTTTGTTGTATTTTTTAGATTTCCCACATATAAGTGATATCATACAGTATTTGTCTTTCTCAGTCTGACTTATTTCACTTAGCATAACACCCTCCAAGTCCATCCACATTGCTGCAAATGGCAAAATTTTATTCTTTTTTATGGCTGCATAGTATCCCATTGTATATATATACCACATCTTCTTTATCCGTTCTTTATCCTGTTGATGGACACTTAGGTTGCTTCCATATCTTGACAATTGTAAATAATGCTGCTACAAACATTGGGGTGCATGTATCTTTTTGAATTGGTGTCTTTGTTTTTGTCAGATACATAGCCAGGAGTGAAATTGCTGGGTCATATGGTCGTTCTATTCTTAGTTTTCTGAGGAACCTCCATACCATTTTCCACAGTGGCTGCACCAATTTACACTCCCGCCAACAGTGCACAAGAGTTCCCCTTTCTCCACATCCTTGCCAGCGTTTGTTATTTCTTGTCTTTTTGATGATAGCCATTCTGACCGGTGTGAGGTGTTGTCTCATTGTGCTTTTGATTTGCATTTCTCTAATAATTAGCGATGTTGAGCATCTTTTCATGTGCCTGTTGGCCATCTGTATGTCTTCTTTGGAAAAATGTCTCTTCACGTCTTCTGCCCATTTTTTAATCAGGTTGTTTGTTTTTGATGTGGAGTTGTATGAGCTGTTTTTATATTTGGTATATTAGCTCCTTATCGGTCATATCACTTGCAAATATTTTCTCCCATTCTTTAGGTTGTTTCTTTTGTTGATGGTTCCCTTTGCTGTGCAAAAGCTTTTAAGCTTAATTAGGTCCCATTTGTTTATTTTTGCTCTCAATTCCTTTGCTTTAGGAGACATCTAAAAAAATATTGCTACGATTTATGTCAAAGAGAGTTCTGCCTCTGCTTTCTTCTAGGAGTTTTATGGTTTTTGGTCTTACATTTAGGTCCTTAATCAGTTTGAGATTCTTTTTTATATGTGGTGTTAGAGAATGTTCTAATTTCATTCTTTTACATGTAGCTGTCCAGTTTTCCCAGCACCACTTTTGTTTTGTCAATTTAGAAATTATAACATGTTGTTAGTCATGTCAGAGCTTATAGGTGGTGAAAAAACAGCCAAAAAGATGAAAGTTTGCTTTTTTTTAAACGTGGAAAGCTGAGAACATTCCCACTTGGTCCTCCCTCTCCACTGAAACTCAGCGTTCCCTCTTTCCCCTGTGGCTGTCCCCACCGCTGTGACCTCGGGGTCACACGTCCAGTCTTGGTGCCCAGAGTTAGGAGCCAAGGGAGCCTTCCCTGAGGACACCTCTCCAGGCCCCGCCCCCGGCGCCACACAGCAGGACAGGCCTCCCTCCCCAGCTCACTCTCGAGGGGCTCCTGCGCGCAGCTGTGCCACCGTCCCTGCAGCTCTCCTCCTGGCAGCCGTCTGCACCAGAGCCCGTGGTGCCTGCCCAGGACCTAACGCCTGCCGGCTTCACGAAGTGGGCCTGGACCTCACGGTGATTTCCAGACATGAGGCACTCAAGTCCGGCCGCTCGCATGGTGCCCACGGGCCTGACCTCTGCCCCCGGCCTGTGTCCAGCTCTGCCCGATGCCAACACTCGTCTTGGTCTCGAGCAGCTAGTGGGCTGGGTGCACCCCGGTGACGGGGGTGACGGGGGCGTTCTGTTTTCCAAGCACTGTTTATTATTTGAAGCGGTGACAGTAAACGTACTGCTTTTATAATGAGTCAGAGTTTTGGTATTCAACCAGAAAGAATGAAAAAGCTGAAGGAAAAGCAGCAGCTCTGAACCTGATCTCAAGTGACTGTGGCCTCGCCAGCTTCGTCCTCCCAGTGCCCTCGGACGTTTCGTCCGCACCGTGTGACGTGTCCCAGCCACGCGGTGCTCCTGTCACGTGCAGAGTCTGTGCTTTCATTCCGTCTTCCGGGACCTGGGCTCTGTGCATCGTGGCGGACGGAACCCCAGGCCTGGGAGGTGGTGGGACGGCACTGCCGGTCCGCTTGGAGCGGGGCCGGAAGGTGTGGTGGTGACCTGAGATGAGCCTCGTCGACACGGGGCCTCGGTGCCGCATGCCCGTCCCCGCATCCCCAGCTGGTCCGGGAGGAGCTTTCCCTGTGGGTTAGCCGGGCGGCGACTCGGAGTTAGATGCTTTCGCCTTTTTGTGAGTCGCCATGCCTCTCTTCCCAGGAAGTGTTAGGAGAGCCCGTGGAAACTGGGGCTGCCTGCGGTGTGGTCAGTTGCTGAGTCGCTCCACAGGGTAGCTCAGCCGTCGTACAGAGGGGAAAGCTGGGGCTGTGGAAGCACCCGGCTGTCTTCAGGGCGCATATTCCAGGCGCCACGTCCCAGGTCAGTTACACGGTGGGCGGGAGCTCAGGGTCCCCTTCATCGTCACCACCGCTCTGCTTTATAGATTATGTTAACCAATAGGTGTGTGAAGATCTCTTTGCAGCCACAGCTCAGTATGACTTTTGGAATCGTGTGTGTGTACCAGATGTTTTTGCTGGGTGACAGGGAACCTCGGAGGACGGCACAGCTCAGTGGTCCCAGCAGCTGTGGCGGCCTCGGCTGATGGGGTGGGTCGTTACGAGGCACAGGAGCTGCCCCTGCCACCCTGCCGTGCCCTGTCGGCCTTGAGACAGGTACCGGGTCCCCGTGACGCTCTTTGAGAGGAAATGCACCACCTCTTTTTCTTACAAAGGAAGGGTTAAGCACACTGTTTTTCATAGTCTAGCATTCTAGAGATTCTCTCAAGTTCCACGTGATTACATACTGAAAACGTGTGCTTTCCCAGTCCTGAGCATGGGAAACTTAGACCATAGATGTTTCCCAAGGAAAATTTTATTGGAAGTTTCAAAAATCCTGTGTTACGTATTTACCTAATTACCTCCCAAAAATAAATTAAAATTTTGTTGAAAATACCTGGGATTTTTTTTATCTTTAGGTTTTTATGTTATAGCACTTTTGAAATCTTAAATTAGGAATTCACAATAGAGAGGGGTTTCACTGATTCCAAGATTTCCAGAACTAAATAGAAACTGCTAATCTTATATTTAAATTTTTTACTTCAAAATTTCTTCCTACTTTGGAAATTGGACAATGGTTAAAAGTGGCATACCATTAAGTAACCTTTAAGAAATCCCGAACACATATTTTAAAACTAAAAATGAAAAGACTCAACTTCATCATAATTTTTAAAGCACTCGTTGATGCCGTGTTTGCAGGTCCCCAAAGCCCGAGGAAAATCATCTGAACGGTTCATTATTTCACTTATTGAACTTTGCTGCAGTTAGGTTGACAGATGATGGCAGTGTTTCCCAATCACCAAAGTACTGTTTTAAAAGCATTTTTTATTGAATAAAGTGCTTAGAATATTGCACCCTGGAGCTTTTTCCAGGGAAATGGCTCAGTTGATGTTCTCTGTTTGCCCTCAGCCTTGACCGATCACAACGTGTACGGTTAATAAGCAACCTTATGGTTTAGGAGACTTAACTGGCTTTATACGCTCTGCATCAACACTATTCTCTTATAATCCCTATTTGCATATGGCTCTTGTGTCCTCTCATCTTAGTTTTCAGAAAGAATGTGACTTATTGAGTAGAACGTGCTGGTTTTTGAGTCTCTGATCTTGCAGCAGTTCTTCATTTTCACTTTCCTGAAAACTGAGAGGCTCTCCTACCTTACCTGTGCATGTGCACAAATGCATTTTTATTATACAGATAATGGAATTCTGGGGAATTTAAGCTGTTAACGGCTTTCTGAGGTGTGGTCACTGGGCACTTTGCAGTGACGTGTGTGTTTGGAGGTGTCACGTGCAGTGGGTGCTGGAGCGTCAGAGCGGGAGGAGTGATTTCGGATTCAGAACCTGCAGCCTACTTAGGCCCCGGTCGCTGTTTCTTATGATAAGTGATCAATATTTCATTTTCTCCAAGAGCGTAGAAAGTTTCGCTTGCCTGCCACTTTGCCTGTATAGCCTCAGCATAGCAGACTCCAGCTTAGCAAACTTTAAATGTTCCTGGAAATTCCTGGACAAAGTTAAAATCCAGCCCTCGTGAGCTGTGTGTCCAGGGCAGCTGCAGGAAGCTGAGACGGAGCCAGTGTCCCCAACAGGCGCCACCGAGTCAGCTCAGGGGACGGCACCTCGGGCGCCAGGTCATCACCTCGAGTGAGCAAGGCCAGTGCCGTGCAACCCCAAGACCCCTGGCCGCTTTGGTTCAAAACATTGATTGGCCATGATTTTCAGTGACTCTTAAGCCTGTAAACTTGCTGTCTCTTGGTAACATCCTGTCTCCTCTGTGGCCATGTCCCTCACATATATAATTTCTATATTAAATATTATTTCAGGGTGTAGGTGTCACCTGCTCATGTGGACATGTGTGTGCAAGAATCAGCTAAAGTTTATGACAAACCGCGAGTGGATGACTTAAAATCAGAAGCGCGTCCCACCCTTAACAGCATTGCTTTTGATTGACTCTGACGTGCGCAGTGCGCTGTGGATTTCAGTTCGCGTTGCCGTGTCTGCTCATTGAAGCAGGACTCGCTGTGGTGTGGCGTCGGCATGTTTGTGGGGGGCAGGTCCCTGTCTGCGACGTGCGCCCCCTCCGCGACCCTCAGGAGCAGGACAGAGCGTGAGCCACACAGCCTGCCATGAGTATTGACTGGCAGCTTTTCCAGGCGATCAGGTTCACGTGATGTTCGTAATTCTATTAAATTATAACAGTGATGGTAGTACCACAATTGAAAATGAAGACATGTCGGTGATCGAGTTATGATTTATAAAGTACACGGTAAAAAATGTGTCCCTGGAGCATAGCTGAGAGCTGTGCGGGTGTAATCGCTAACATGGTAAAGGAAACGTCTCCCAGGCTTTCCAAGATTGATAGCACAGGGCTTCCCTGGTGGCACAGAGCTTAAGAATCCGCCTGCCAATGCAGGGGACACGGGTTCAAGCCCTGGTCCGGGAAGATCCCACATGCCGCGGAGCCACTAAGCCTGTGCGCCACAACTACCGAGCCTGCGCTCTAGAGCCCGCAAGCCACAGCTGCTGAGGCCCGTGTGCCTAGAGCCCATGCTCTGCAAGGAGAGAGGCCACCGCAATGGGAGGCCCGTGCACCGCCACGAAGAGCGGCCCCCGCTCGCCACAACTGGAGAGGGCCCACGCACAGTGGCGGAGACCCAACACAGCCAAAAATGAATAAAAAAATAAAATAAATGTAAAAAGGGGGAGAAAAGGAAACTTTGATTAAAAAAAACAATGATAGAACAGAAATTTCTGAATAATGGAATTACAGAGAAAATTAATAATAAAATCTTACCCCGCACGAGTTACTTAGCATGGAGAAGCGTGAAAGCATAAACCAATTGCCTGTGACAACAATTACCCAAGTGTGTTACTAACTTGGCCTCTGGATGAGATTTAGCTTAGGCTCCCACTTAGATACGTAATTTTTACACTCACATTTTAATTATTTTGACCTCTGTATTATTGTCAATAATCACATTGTTAGAAATGTCTTAAAGCTAAGTTAGAGAAATAGTCATTCTTACATGGCCTGTACCATCACTGACAGCATCCAAAGGAAACAGGAAGAGGTGGCACCTCCTCTGCCCCTTCCACTGGGAGGGCCACACCGATGGGGAAAGCAAGCAGCAGTGTGTTAACTGCTCCTGAGATGAATTCTGAGTCAAAGACCTAAAAATTCCACCCGCCCCCAGCAGCTTTCTTCTTCTGTTAGAAGGACCACATGTAGCGGCAATCTGACCCAATACAGGGATAACGTCCCAAGAGGGGCCATGGTCAGGGGAGGCCAATGGTCAGAAGCAGCCTCCGTGTGAACACCGAGCATCTCCCGCTCAGACACCACCTCCCGGGAGTGGTCAGCAGATGGAAGCTCCACCTCCACCGGCTCATGTGTTAGGCAGTGCCTTGCAGATCAAACCGGGGCTGTGCACTGGTAAAAAGAAATGAAACAAATGAGGTTGGCATCCAACTAAGAAGTTTAGAAGAAAAAGGCAAGACCAAAGGAAAGTAGGAGAAAGAAAAGATAAAGGAAAACGTGAAAGTAACGATTGAATAAGCAGTAAATTCAAAAGCTGATCCTTTGAAAGGTAAATAAAAATGGAAAAACTGTTGGCAAAAATAGTATATAATACAAAACAGTGAATGCAGACTAAGAATACACACATAAAATTATGCATATGAAGAGTGTATAATAGATGAGCTTAAATTTTTATGAGACTATATTAAAACACAGCCCAAATGCTATTATTTTTGAAAACCTCATTAAATAACCATGTTCAGGAAAAATATATATTAGCAAAATGGAGTCTAAAGAACTACATTAAACCTGGGTAGACCAGAAAAGAGGAAGAAACAAAACTGTCTCTTTTGTTTTAATAGATGATATGATTGTCTCCATATAAAATCCCAAAAAGGCTCTACCAAAAATTTAACTCTCTACTAAGATTTAATAAGTGAGTTTACCGGGCTTCCCTGGTGGTGCAGTGGTTGAGAGTCTGCCTGCCAGTGCAGGGGACACGGGTTCGAGCCCTGGTCTGGGAAGATCCCACATGCCGCGGAGCAACTAGGCCCGTGAGCCACAACTACTGAGCCTGCGCGTCTGGAGCCTGTGCTCCGCAATGGGAGAGGCCGCGATAGTGAGAGGCCCGCGCACCGCGATGAAGAGTGGCCCCCGCTTGCCGCAACTAGAGGAAGCCCTCGCACAGAAACGAAGACCCAACACAGCCATAAATAAATAAATTTAAAAAAAAAAATTAACTACTTCCACTTGTGTCCTCTTTATTAAAAAAAAAAAAAAAGTGAGTTTACCAAAGTTGCACATTATGATATCCATATACAAAAATTACTCATATTTGTATATACTAGCAATGAGCAATTAGAAATTGACATTTTAAAATGTACCATTTATAAAGCACCAAAAAAAGCCCCCCCAAAAAACCATGAAATGCTTAAGGGTAGATCTAACAAAATATGTATAGGATTTGTATGCTGGGAAGTGTAAGACAATGAAGAAAAATCAAGGACAGTCTGTATATGAGAACTATATTGTGCACATGGATTGGAAGACTTTCTGTTACCAAGATGTCAGTTGATTTTTTTATAAAGATGCCAAGGAAATCCAGTGCAGAAAGGATGATTATTTAAATAAATGAGACCCAGAACATTTTTTTTAACATCTTTATTGGAGTATAATTGCTTTACAATGGTGTGTTAGTTTCTGCTTTATAACAAAGTGAAGCAGTTATACATATACTTATATCCCCATATATCTTCCCTCTTGCATCTCCCTCCCTCCCACCCTCCCTATGCCACCCCTCTAGGTGGTCACAAAGCACTGAGCTACTCTCCCTGTGCTATGTGGCTGCTTCCCACTAGCTATCTATTTTACATTTGGTAGTGTATATATGTCCATGCCACTCTCACTTTGTCCCAGCTTACCTTTCCCCCTCCCTGTATCCTCAAGTCCATTCCCTAGTAGGCCTGTGTCTTTATTCCCATCTTGCCCCTAGGTTTTTCATGGCCTTTTTTTTTTTTTTTTTTGATTCCATATATATGTGTTAGCATACGGTATTTGTTTTTCTCTTTCTGACTTACTTCACTCTGTATGACAGACTCTAGGTCCATCCACCTCACGACAAATAACTCCATTTTGTTTCTGTTTATGGCTGAGTAATATTCCATTGTATATATATGCCACATCTGCTTTATCCATTCATCCGATGATGGACACTTAGGTTGCTTCCATGTCCTGGCTATTGTAAATAGAGCTGCAGTGAACATTGTGGTACATGACTCTTTTTGAATTATGGTTTTCTCAGGGTATGTATATGCCCAGTAGTGGGATTGCTGGGTCGTATGGTAGTTCTATTTTTAGTTTTTTAAGGAACCTCCATACTGTTCTCCATAGTGGCTGTATCAATTTACATTCCCACCAACAGTGCAAGAGGGTTTCCTTTTCTCCACACCCTCTCCAGCATTTATTGTTTGTAGATTTTTTGATGATGGCCATTCTGACCGGTGTGAGATGATATCTCATTGTAGTTTTGATTTGCATTTCTCTAATGATTAATGATGTTGAGCATTCTTTCACGTGTTTGTTGGCAATCTGTGTATCTTCTTTGGAGAAATGTCTATTTAGGTCTTCTGCCCATTTTTGGATTGGGTTGTTTGTTTTTTTGATGTTGAGCTGCATGAGCTGCTTGTATATTTGGAGATTAATCCTTTGTCAGTTGCTTCATTTGCTAATATTTTCTCCCATTCTGATGGTTGTCTTTTCATCTTGTTTATGGTTTCCTTTGCTGTGCAAAAGCTTTTAAGTTTCGTTAGGTCCCATTTGTTTATTTTTGTTTTTATTTCCATTTCTCTAGGGGACCCAGAACATTTGAACAGCCGTATGCAAAAAGAGCCTAAACTAATCTCTCTCACTCTTACAAAAATTAACTCAAATTGGTCAGAGACCTAAATGAAAAACCAAAAGTATAAAATTTCTAGAAGAAAACCTTTGTAGGCTTGAGTTAGTTAGGCAATGATTTTGTAGGTCACAAACAGTACAAATTGTAAAAGAAAAAAATTGATAAACTAGACTTAAAGGTAAAAATCCTACGTTCTTCGAAAGACATTGTTAAGAAAATGAAGACAAGCCACAGATTTGTAGGATATGTTTGCAAAATGCATATCTGATAAATGACTGGTAACCAACATAGATAAAGAACTCCCAAAACTCAATCATGAGAAAACGACCGCTCTGTTTAAACAGAAGCAAAAGATTTGAACAACTACATCACCAAAAACAGATGTGAATGTTGACTGTGTAAAGCCACAAAATAGCAAGCCTTTGCGCTTCGTTGGGGTGACTGGCCTTTTGCATGTGAAGAAATGGTTAGTTTAGAGGTGAACTAGTAATCCCAGGGTGAAAATCAGGTTTCTTACGCTCGAAGCCCAGATCACACTGGACTTACTCTTCATCCCCGTCTCTTCCCGGGACCTAGGAGACCGCCTCACACAAGCCAGCGCCCAGAAACTACTCCGTCTGTGTTTTCACGCCTGTCTTCAGTGTCCCGTTGAACTTCCCACTGTTAAATCACCTTAAATCAGTGATTGTTAGTTCTCGCTGATTCAAGAAATGTCTTGTGCTGGTTCCTGAGGGTAGAGCAGTGAGCCCAGCAGGCGTCGGGGGTCTCGGGGCTGCGGGAGGCCCGGGTGGGGGACGAGTCAGTGTGGAGGGAGGGGGAGGCACAGCGGAGAGAACGGGGGGTTTGGGGGACGGTGACGGGGAGCCGGCGGGCAGCCCCGGCGAGGCTGGAGGGCGGCTGGTGGCGTGTGGCCGCAGAGGCCCGGGAGGCCGGCGGGGTCGTCCCAGGCCATTCGCAGGCTCGCTCGCTGTTGTCCGGCTCCGTCACTGGACGGTCGGCTCGGTCACGGGGGACCCCGAGTGGGCTGCTCTCAGCGGGCCTGCGCGGGGCTTCCAGGGGAGGCCTTGGCCGGCAGAGCCTCCACTCCTCGCTGTGCTCTGGCCGCCTGGCGAGTCTCCACCCTCGGCAGCGGTGCTGTTCGTTTTGCTGTAGGGGCGGCGTCATGCTTTCAAGACGTGTGTTTGGTCTAATTGCTTAAACGTCCTCAGGAAGAAAATAGAGTCAAACTGCCCATTCCTTAGAAATTTTCCTTCCTCTGATTTCGACGTTTAGTATCACTGGGTGTAAGTGACTCCTCAGAGCCTTCTGAAAGGAACACCTCTAATTTATTTCGGACGCACAGAGGGAACAGCCCGCATCCTGACTCGCTTTCCCCCAGCCCCGCTGCACTCCAGGGCCAGGTGGCAAAGCTCAAAGCCGCAAGGGGACCCTCCGGTCGCCGTGGGCATCGTGGCAGCCTCCACTGAGGTGCCGAGCGCGTGGCGGGAAGTTCTGCATGTTCGCGTCCCCCCTTCGTGGCTGCTGGCTTATCAGTCTGTTCAGAAATGTTAAATTTTACATCGCCAGAGAGAATCCTGCGCGGCGCTAAGCGACTGACGTTAGAAGAGAACTGAAGCGTCCATCGCGTCGAGTGCTTGAGCGCTTTTCTCCTGGTTGGCATTACATAGCGAAACTTGACATGCTTACTGACCAGGAACAGCTGTGCCGACGCTGGGCTAGGCAGCAGAAGCCCAGCGGACTTCTCTGACACGTCGCTGCCCCCAGTGGGTTATGAAACCAAGCATAAACTAAACAGTAAACAGGTGTGAGTCACCAGATAGAGAAACCCGGGTCCTGACTGCAGCGGGACCCAGTGAGATGAGAGTGTGTTCGCAGGAAGATGCAGTCTGCAGGTCAGAGTGTAATAGTAGCCTTTCACTGTGTAAACCGAAAGCGAACCTTGGGGTCTTGGGTCATCTGCAGACACAGAGAGGTCGTATAGAAATAGTATATGGAGTTTCACTTTCGCTTTACATTTGCACTGGGGTTGCAGAGTTGTTGACTTGCCCCCTCTCGACGTGCTGACGTCCAGGTGTCTTCTTTTAGTGCTGTAGTTTGGAGTATATCACTGATGCTCTAAATTATAGTACTGTATCCTCGTGGTGTCATGTTAGGATCCCGGCCTTCTTCAGGATCCTAGTAACGCGCTGGAAAGCCAGGGCATGCGGCTTCTAATTCGAGTTCCACGGTGACTCACTGTGTCACATTTAATGCGTTCGTGGGACCCCAGAACTGTCAGGGCCCCTAGAAAGCTGATGTCATCCGCCCTGTAAGCCAGCGCTCGACTCCGGCATCAGGAATATTGACAGGCGTCTCCACTGCTGCCAGCAAACCAGGACGGACTGGGAAGGAGCCGTCTCAGTGGACACTGGCACGGGGGTCAGGAGTCCTGCGGGGGCCCGGCCTTCAGAGCTGGCTGCGCTCACGTGTCTCGTGGAGACCCTGGTTGCGGCCTCGTGGACTGGTTGTGACGCCCCGCTGCCGGGCGGGACGGTGGCCACAGCCAGTGTCCCCTTGGGCAGCGGGGCGGGAGCGTCCACCGCGGGCGGCCTTGCCGCGGCCTTGGCCGCTGGGCTGTCGGGCCGTCTGGTGCTGCGTCGGTCTGTTCTCTCCTTTGCTGGAAGCTCCCGTGCGTGAGTGCCGCCCCCTCGGGCTGCCCAGCTGCGGGGAGGACGTCCCTCCTTCGCCTCTGCCTTCTCTGTCCGGGGTGGGCTCTCACTCCCAAGCTGGCCTGGCCCACCTGGGCTTGGGGGCCGGGCTCGAGCCGGGGCTGTTTGCTGGCGGTTGATGGACGCGCATCCTGGGCCTGGTCGGCGCAGGGCTCCCTCGAGACGCCAGCTGCAAGTCTGGGGCCCCAGGACCCCCCTCAGCGTGACCCTCACTCCCACTCCTGCTTCTCCGAAGTTGCCATAACCTGTTTATCACAGGCCGACGCTACCATGTAAACTTCTTAAAATACCAAAAGTTTTTATAAGGTGAATTCTGATGTATTAGACGAAATTGTAATTTAAAACCGTATAAAAAGGTATGTGTCTTTACTATTCTGAAACAGTAGTCCCGCTTGGCTGTTTAGGTCCTTTGCAAAATCCTAGAAAATGTTTGGGAACTAAAGTCACCCTGTCCGGGAGAGGCTGGGTACCATCTGTCCTGGACCCCTTTCAGGGAAGCCACGTGGGAGTGTGTGGGGAACCAGGCACCAAGGGACCGGCACAGGCGGCTTAAAGTGTCGCCCTCGGCTCTGCCCCAGGGCACCCCCGCCCCACGGGCGCCCCTGCAGCCCCAGAAAGTGCCTCGCGCTGGCTCCGTCTGCCTCGCTGTCTTCGGACGCTCTGTCCACCCGCAGCATGCCACCCACCCCACAGTGTCAGACGCTTGACAAGCTTGTCGGGACTTTTCTGCAGTTATATTTGTGGGAAATTACTTGGAAAACCTCATTTTTAAAGTGATTCCCGCTCCGCCTAAATGGCTTACGTGAGAAAGGGTGGAGGGCGAAACCCTGACGTTGAATTGATCATCAATGTGCCAAACGCCCCACGGGCGGGTCAGACCTCAGCATAACCCTGGGAGGTCGTCACCATCTTATCGACGACGAGACCGGGGCTTAGGGCTGCAGCCTGTCACCCAGATTCATGGAGCTGGTACACGGCACTCGAGGATTCCGACCTGAGTGGTCTCACCTCGGCACCAGAGCTGCTGAGGATCTCGTCAGACGGGAGATTTCAGGAATGACTCGGATAGACGAGTAACATCTGCACACTAGACAGAATTTAAAAGGCTCTTGAATGATATGACTTCTCAGAACCCCAGGTCAAACGCTGAAAGCACAGGTGGTGAAAGGCACTGCAGGCGAGGGCGAGGCGCCAGGGTCAGGAGAGGCCCAGAGCCCCCAGGGGGAAGGAGCCACTGCCCGCCGGCCGCGGGGTCCTCACCTGCACGGCGGGGGCAGCACGTCATGAATTTCTCGCAGTGAGGTTGCTTTTAAAGACAAACTGAATTTTTTTCTGAAAACGCTTATTGTCATAAAAATTACTCTTCATAAATGGTGAACTTTAAAAATTACTTTTCCGCTTAAGATTTTTACGTTTAAATAATAAATGATTGTAAGTAAGAATACTTTCTATTTTTGAGCCCTTGCCACATGCCAGGGAGCCTCCTTTGATCGTTTCCCCTTTAGAACAGTTTGCAAATACATCTTCCACAGAACGGGCGGCTGAGCCTCAGTACGCAAAGGGCCAGGTCACGGGGCTTCCAACTGTCGGAGTCGGGCTTGGCGCCCGGGCCCGCCCTCCCCGCAGACGTGCTGACAGTGGAGCCCCCAGTCGCCAGTTGGTCCACGATTGAGGCACACGAGGGATTCAGGGCGTCACTGTCGCGGGCGTCCTCGAGCCCAGCCCCGCCTGCTCTCCGAGCCGCGCAGCCCGGCGGGCGCTCCGCGTAGATCTTAAACCCTGGCTGTCGGCCGCTAGTAACACAAATCGCAACCCAAGTGTGCTCACCAGCGGCCTTTATCTTAGACGGCAAGACCAAGGCCCTCTGTCTCGCCCCGTATCGCTTTCCTGTAACGAATACTAGACGCGGCCTCAGAAACGGCAGGGCCTGGACGTGGTCGGTTTCGTCTCTTGGTGGCATCTCGGCGAGCTCACTGACCGCTGGCCTGATGCCCCCTCCCCGGGGAGCGAGTGGCCTCACGTCTCACTGGTCTCCCGCAGGTGGCCCTGGTGCAGTGGACAGAGAGTGTCGGCCTCACTCTGGTCAACAGAGACCTCACGTCCATGCAGCTGAGGACCCCCGGCGGCCAGATCCTGACCTACTGCATCCTGCAGACCTTCCCCTTCACCTCCGAGAGCAAGCGGATGGGGGTCATCGTCAGGGTACGCTGGCCTCTGTCCCCGAGGTGGCCGCCTGCTCTGGTCACTGTGAGGTCACTGCAGTGGCCTCTCAAGGCTCATTCCAGGGCTGTATGCTCGTCACAGTGTTCTGTGATAATAAAATCCAGACTGATCATTCATGCCGAGAAGCTGGTGTGGCTCTAATAGTCATGCTTTAAAACGGCTTTCCTAAGACGGCTTAGGCAGAATAAGTAGAAGATGTTCATGAAGTTTTGAAATCAGCTCGAGCTGCTTTGTTTTCCACAGCAGTAGCAGCCAAAGAGTTTACCTGAAGAATGATTTATGACCATAAAGTTGCTAAAATATACCCCTGTTAAATTTTTTGTAGCGAATACCACAAATACATCTTGCAAGCTGGCTAAACTAGGAAGCTTATTCACCCAAGCTCTGGAAATTTGAGAGAATTTACCTTGCAGTCCAAGGCGTATATTCATTTACAGATGTTATTTCAAAACCCTCAGCACAGCATCTTGAGAGCCACAGTTATGCTCTTGGTTCCTGGTGGCCGGAGCATCTAGGGAGGACACAGCCCTGCCTAGAAGGTGTCTGAGTAACTCACCCGGGGGAGTGGGTTCACGGAGAATTGCCCTCCTGGTGCGTTCCCGTTAGAGCGGCCCCCCAGTAGCCGCAGCGTGGCCTCAGCATGTCTGTGTTCACTCCCGTCTTGTTACAGGACGAGTCCACGGCAGAGATCACGTTCTATATGAAAGGTGCCGACGTTGCCATGTCCACCGTCGTCCAGTATAATGACTGGCTGGAGGAGGAGGTATGAGCTGTCCACATTGTGCAGATGCTTTTCCAAAACTCAGGGCAGTGACAGAAGCACGGCATCCTTTCTCCGACTTGTAGGTGCTTGCTGGTGTCACTGGAGTGAATCAAGATGCCGGGTTTCACACCAGACACCGTCGGTTCATAAAGCAGAGAGGATAGGAGTGCTGTAAATTATAAATACTGTACTTTCTGTGTGAACAACTACTATTTTTGGTTTCTGTGTGAATACGTGTAGATGTGTGCAAGTGGGTCCTTATGAAGAATATTTTGTTTATTTTGGTGAAAAAATAGAAAGCACCCCTAATCATTCACTAAAATATTCTGAAATAGTATTGTGCATATAACCAGAGTTATATTTTAACATATTTATTTTGTAACCTAAATTATTTACCAGGATATTTTAGTTAGAATTTAATTCTAATACGTACATAGGATTCACTTTAAACGTGGAGATAAGATCTAAATATAACCAATCCTATATTTTCATCAAATGCTCCCTGAACAAATACGATTTGTATTTAGCTTCATGAGATTATTTGTTGTTTACATTTATGTATTTGTAAAAACTTAGATTTCAGAGTAAAACTAAACCGCTGAATTTATGAGCGTGACCCCCTTCACTGTGTGCATGTTGTTGGTGGGGCTCAAGCGTGTCCACCCCGCTTCGGGCCGGGAGTCTGTCAGTCCAGGGGCCACAGCCCACGTCCACGACGGTATTGGCAATATGAATCAATAGCTCCTTCAGGCACTGGATTTAATCAGGGACATGAATAAATTAAATTCCCTGAAGACCTAGTAAAATGCCATAAAAATTACTTTGGGTCATAATGATGTGCAATTAATTATAAAATCCTTGTTTAATTTATTTAGCTTTATGGGGTCAAATCGATAAATGTCTTGCAACAGACAGATAATGTCAGACTGTTTTTCACAAAGATAACTTTATTAAAAATCCTTTGTGCATTTATTTCCAACATGGTAGTTTCTCCCATGGACAAATCTTTCAACACCCTCCCACCCCACTCTTTGTTGTTAATACTCTTGTCGTGGGGAAGCCTCTCACTTTATTCAAACGCCAGCAGGTACTCAGAGCCTGAGTTCACAGGGGGCTGTTCTGTGTCACAGAAGCTCCCAAGCTGGATTCTTGGTTATCAGCGTGTGTTCCCCAAATACTAAAAGAACAAAACACACCTCCACTGTCCGTCCTGCGGCGGAAAGGGCGACTTTGTAAAGCCTGCAGTGTGAGCTCATCCTCTGCGTGGACGCGATACCCGCGAGCCGAGGCGGCGGCGCCTGGGGGGCAGCTCCTTCCTCTCAGCGCAGGGCCCCCTCTTTGCCCCCAGATGTGTGTTTGTTAGAAACGAGACGGAGCTAGGATTGGGGAGCAGGGCGGTACGAAGGGGCACTGTGGCGTCGCCCGCCGGGCCCCAGGATCCGCGGGCCACGGCGAGTGCGGGGCTGGCGCGCGAGCGGGGACCTCTCTGCACCCGGCCTGGTGTGTGACAGCGGGCGGCAGATCAGGTCTCCCCGGCGGGTTAGAAAGGAACCCCAGAGACTCGGGATGGTTTATCCTGAGGACGTGCCTGCGGACGTTACCAAGTGCAGTGAACGAGCTTTGCCGTGACCCGGGAACCGGGGCCTCTGCCCTTGAACGGACGGGGCCGGGCGCGATGGACGCGCGTGGAAGTGTGTCCCCGGGCCGGGCGGAAGTCCCCTGGTATCGCTGATTCCGAAGGGCGGCGGTCGGACGCTCCGAGTCCCGGCTCCCTCGGTGGCCGTGACGGCCGCCTGCACGGCTCGGGTGGCCGTGTCTGTGTCGCGCACACGCGCAGGCCGTCCCGCTGCCATAGTGGGGAGAGAGCCGTGCCCGGCGGTCGGGAGGCGCAGGGGCCCCGGGTCGGGCCGGCCGCTCCCGCCCTCCCGCGGGGATGTGGGTCTGGCGGGATGAGCTGGCGGAGGACGTGGCCGTGACTGCAGGGGGCGGTGGCCGGGCCGCGTGTGACCTGCCTCTCTCTTGCAGTGCGGCAACATGGCCCGCGAAGGCCTGCGCACCCTCGTGGTGGCCAAGAGGGCGCTGACGGAGGAGCAGTACCAGGACTTCGAGGTGAGCGGCCGGCCTCCCGCCGTGGCCTCGGGGAGACGGTGCGCACGGGGGCGGCGCCGCGGGTGTCCCCGCCTCGGCCAGCCCTGCGCGAGTCACAGCACCGCCCGCCTGTCCCCAGAGCCGCTACAACCAGGCCAAGCTGAGCATCCACGACAGGACGCTCAAGGTGGCCGCCGTGGTGGAGAGCCTGGAGCGGGAGATGGAGCTGCTGTGCCTGACGGGGGTGGAGGACCAGCTGCAGGCGGACGTGAGGCCCACCCTGGAGATGCTGCGCAACGCGGGCATCAAGGTACCGCGAGGCAGCGGGCGCCCCCTGGAGGTGGTGCCGTGAGACCCGCCCGGGGTGGAGGGTGCGAGGGCCTTGGTGAGCGGAGGGCTCTGCGTGTCCGCGGACACCCGCCCCGGGGGCTGCGCCCGCCCGCCCGCCCGTCACCCAGACTCAGCGGCTTGGGCGGCTCTGCTCCCGCCTTCCCGGCGGCCGTCTGTCCTCCTCGGCTGCCTTCCGGGCCGCGGGCGGGCGTCCTCACAGCCGCCGGAGGCCTGTCCCGGCCGGAGCTGCTCCCCAGGCAGCCTTTTATCCGCGCGGGGAGGTTTTCCCCGTAGGCCGCGTGATGCTCCCTGCCTGACCTACTGACCTACTGTCCTGCTGTCTTTTCCTAACGGTTTGTCCTCTTCGGGTCCAGGGGAGATTAGCACGTTGTGGTGTAAGTTTTAGTTCTCAGGAAACTGCTTTCTTGCCTTACTTACCTGTGCTCTCACTGAAGCTGAAGTTCAATTACAGATGGCTGAGAAAATGCATTTCAGTGCTGCCTCAGGGACTGAGAGTGAAAAAAGTACAGCTTGCTTTTAAAAGAAATACTTGTGTCTGACTGGAGCAGAGAGAGAGGGAGCTGGAGGAAACTGTCAGAAGGCAAAGCTGTGGCCGGCTGCAAATAATACACTCAGCACGTTCTGATGAGGGCACCGTGACGGGCACAGCAGGGGGGTCCCTGCCGTCCAGGCCTCGGGCCGGGGAGATGTCGGAGCCTCAGCACCCGTTCAGGGCCGTGGTGGGGGCGGCCGCTGCTGTCTGCGTGTGCTGTCCAGGTGCTAGTCAGAGTGGAAGAGAGCAGCTCAGGCTCAGGACGGTGACCCGATCTAAGCCTGTGCGGCCAGAGGCTTGCGTGGAGAAACACGACTGACTAGAGGCAGGCGACCTGCTCATCCCATTGTGATTTTTCGCGAGCTCCCCATCAGGCTCGCGCTTGGGTGTTGCTACTGGGCTGTCTACACAGCCGAGGCCTGCACGTTTCTCGTGCAAAGATTTGGGTGCTTGTATGAGCTGCTTGCTAAGCTCTGAAGTCAGTAGGCTTGCTGGGGTTCTGCCCTTTTTCCTTTTCATGTTCCGTCAGGAGAAGCAGACTCTTTCGTCCCGTCATAGTTAAAGGATGTGGTTTCAGCCCGTCCTCTGAGCCTGAGAGGTGGCGCTCGGCCAGGCCACACGTGTCCCTGAGTTGTCAGCAGCGGGACTTCTTGTTCTGTGGCGTTAATTGTCCCCAACTTTGTCACGGTGACGTGTCGTTGTCTTAGATCCAGGCTCGGTAAAGTGAACATTAATGTGTAACATAAACAAAAAACACAAACCCTCAGACACTGAAAAGAGCCACAGGTAGATTGTGCCTAAGCAGAGAACCGGTATACCATGTAAATTTTTTGTTTCCTATTCCCAAAAATGCATATTTATGTATGATACATATGATACATCTGAAAAATTCAGATGATAGCGAGAAGTTGCTGCAGTTATAGAAAAGATATATAAACCATCCTGTTATGTATAAAGTGTCCTGATTTTGCTCTCTTTTCAGTCTAAGGATATTTACACATACGATATGTGCATGTGTTTGATATTTTTAAGTAAAAGTGGTGTTCGAGAGTTCCCTGGTGGCCTAGTGGTTAGGATTCCGGGCTTTCACTGCCGTGGCCCAAGTTCAGTCCCTGGTCTGGGAACTGAGATCCCACAAGCCATGCGGCATGGCCAAAAAATAATAATAATAATAATAATAATAATAAATAAAGTAAAATAAAAGGGCTAGATTTAAAAAAAATATTTTTTTTAAGTGGTGTTATTTGACATGACTTATTTGATAGGAAACAACTTTCGGGTTAACTGTTGCCCGTTTACCCATTTTGAACCTCAGTTTTCAACCGAAAAACTCACACAAGTGAGAACAAGGATTTCAGGGTCCCCCTAGCTCTGCAAGCCCTCGGCCTGTGGTCCTTGGGCCTGTTTGCTTGGCCTGCAAGGCCGTGTAGACGTAGCCTTCTGTCATACTCAGGCGTCCTGCTCAGCCTCAGCCGCGAGGCTCCTAATCCCCAGCCGTTCACCTGCCTCAGCTCTGCTGCTGTGTCTAAACGTCACTTCGCTCTTACCTGTTTCAGCTAAGCAAGTCGACAGAGACTTTTATTGTGGTAGAATGTGCATGATGTAAAGTTTACCATCGTAGCCATTTTTAAGTGCACGGTGCAGTGGCACTAAGTACATTCACACTGTCGTGTAACAGCAAGCACCCTCCACCTGCCTTAACTCTTTACGCTGTAAAACTGAAACTCTGTCCCCGTGAAACGCTAGCTCCCCCTCCCCCTCCCCCAGCCCTGGCACCCACCATCTCCTGCCTGTCTCTACGAGTCTGACTCCTCTGGGGACCTCAATCAGGTGGAATCATGCGGTGTTTGTCCTTCTGTGACTGGTTTGTTTCACTCATCAGTTGTTGCCGGTGTCAGAATCCCCTGCCTTGTTTAATATTCCTTGTATGGATGGACCACATTTGGTTTCTCCATCATCCATCCATGGACTCACGCGTTGCTTCACGTTTCGGCTGTTGTGAACAGTGATGCTGAAAACACGGAAGTGCAAATATCTTTTCAAGCGCAGACGCTTTTCAGAGATGGACACGTGACAGAGTTGGGGTTCACCTGCTGAAACTCTTTCCTAGATATGGATGCTGACGGGTGATAAACTGGAGACGGCCACGTGCATCGCCAAGAGCTCTCACCTGGTGTCTCGAACGCAGGACACGCACGTTTTCAGGCCGGTAAGTGTACGTCCACATCACTTTGAATTTTAAATGTTTTGAATTGAAACTTACTGGTTTTGTGAGAATGTATACGCAGTTATTTATTAATTAATAGATACTATTTTAAAAGAGAAGTAAGTTTCTTACTCGATTTATAAAAACATGTTAAAAATAGATTTCTGTTAGTTACGTATATTAAATGTGATCAAAAAGCTGCTTTTGATAGAGTGAAACAAGGTCTAAATTCAAGAGTATTTTTCTGTTGTACTATTAGAATTATTAACGACTAAATATCTATTTTAAAATAGACATACTGCAGTCATTTTCCGTTCAATTTATAAAAGTGTATATTGATAAAAAATTACGTTTGTCTGGGAATTCCCTGGAGGGCCAGTGGTTAGGACTTGGCACTGTCACTGCCAGGGCCCCAGGTTCCATCCCTGGTCGGGGAACTAAGATCCCATAAGCTGCGCGGTGCAGCCAAAAAAAAAAAAAATTACGTGTGTCTATTAGTTAGACACAATACATGTGGTTGAGAAGCTGCTTTTGTGAAACAAGCTTTAAATACAAAGTAGAAATGTGTTTTTAATCTACTACCATCTTCAGATTAAATTATCTTCCTTAATTAGATCAAAGAAAATTAATAGAAATGATCGAAATTTGTGTGTTTACTGTATCTACTAGTTATGATGAAATTTGATTCAAACAAAAAATAAAAGTTTCTTGGGTCTTGATTGATGGTAGCTGAACAGACGTTGTGTGTCTCTGTTCCAAATGAAGCCCTTGCACCTACAGAAATAGTGATTTGAATATAATTTACATGTAAATGTAGTTTATTTTGAAGCATCAGAATCACAAATTAGGCCCTGCAGACTACTATTTGCAATTAAATTATTAATGATTCTGATAAAACTTCAGATCAATTTTTGTTGACTTTGCAGTGTTATAGCCCCACAAATAAAATTTCCACAATAAAATCTACCTATTTAAAGATGAGTCTGGATTGATTAATCTGGACCCATGAAGCTTTTTATTTCAGTCCTGTAATATATCATTTCTTTTATACCCCATAAAATCTCCACAGAAAGAATGTCAAAAACTAGTATGTTGGTTTCTGAAATATTTTCATTCAAAAATTAACGATATTTCGAGATTATGACTTGATTTTACTCTTTTCCGTCGTTCAATCCTCCAGGTAACTCAGTTTGCTTGAACTAATAGAATAAGTTGAAACCCGTGGTAGAGACAACAGAAACAATTTTATAAAAGCATTTTGTATCACTTGGCATGTCATGAAAAGAGGCGTCTTTAAATGAAGCCTTGATTTTAGGTCATTCCGTCCCTCCCTGCTGTGTGGCCACGAGGAACTCGGCTTCCTCGGGCTGTGGTGCTGAGGTGTGTTGGCATGTGTGCAGAGTGGCATCCTTGGCGTTAACACTCACCCCGACCCCACTGCCCTATGAAAGCGGAGAGACTTCCAGTTCATGGTCGTCATGCTCTCTTACCCGCGTATACTGAGAAAAGCCACTTGTCTTCCCCAGCTACGCAAAGGCGCCTGTTAGCTCATGGGGGGCGGTGGTGGGGGGCCGTTTGTCCCTCTTTCTTGACAAGCCAGTTCTTCTGTTCACTTTGTCTCACTGTAATTGTGGTACTTGCCCTGCACTTTACAGTGTACGTGTCCTGCCTTGAGTTGCCACACGTTGGAAAGCAGTTCATATTAAATAAGTAGGTATTTATTCCCAGCACTGTAGAAGAAATTTGAAAGAGCAGGTTGTTACAGAATTTCCTGTGTAAAGCACCTTCTGGTTTTATAAGTGTCTAAAGATCTGTGATTTGTATATCAGGGCGTGTTTGTGTGTGTGACTTAAATAGCATTGTAATTGGGTACTTTTTCCCCTTTTATGGAGGTAACCAGTCGGGGAGAAGCCCATTTGGAGCTGAATGCCTTTCGAAGGAAGCATGACTGTGCACTGGTCATATCCGGGGACTCCTTGGAGGTGAGGCTGGGCCCTGACCAACCAGGTGTCTGTGTGTCTTTCTGTCTGTCTCCCTGGAGGTGAGGCTGGGCCCTGACCGAGCAGGTGTCTGTCTGTCCTTCTCCCTGGAGGTGAGGCTCGGCCCTGACCGAGCAGGTGTCTGTGTGTCTTTCTGTCTGTCTCCCTGGAGGTGAGGCTGGGCCCTGACCGAGCAGGTGTCCGTCTGTCTGTCCTTCTCCCTGGGGGTGAGGCTGGGCCCTGTCTGTCTGGTGGACTGTGGGCTTCCACAGTCAGATGTGTTTATCAGCCTGCGTCGCCCTCTCCACTGGTTTTGACGTCTCTGCTCACAGCAGTGATGTGCGCGGGTGGAGCCTGAGAAGAGGCCAGGGCCGTGTCGCAGTGAGAACTTGGTCCTTAAGGCTTTGGCACTGGTCGGTCCTGGGCTCGTTCAAAACTCTTCGGGCGCTTGGAGGCCTGCTCTTTGTTCCTGGCGTGGCCGCCTTGGAGCCTGGCTCTGGTAGCCGTGATCTCAGTTTATCCAAACGCGTGTTTCCAGCAGCGGCCCTGGGACCCAGGACCCTCTGCTCCTGGAGGCCCCGTGAAGGGCTGGGCGGCTCGCTTGGGTCCAGCCCTGTCTCCTCACTCGGCGCCAGGGTCGCAATGGCCGGAGCCGCCGGGTGGTGGGGGGGTGTGCTGGGGGCCCCTCCCCCTGCAGCTTTTGCCCGCGGTTCTCTCAGATGTTTCCAGAAGTCTGGGCGGAGCAGCGCAGCCTCTGGTGACCCAGTCAGTGTGGCCACTGAGGCCAGCCTGGCGGGGGGTGGGGGGGTGGATGGGACGTCAGGAGCAGCGGAGACGGCGCGCCCTCTGTGGCCACGTGCGTGCAGATGGCGCCGTGTCCGGCTGGCTCTCCCGCCTCCTGCATCGCCGGGGCCGCGCATCCCGACTCTGCGCAGCTGCTTCCGCAGAGCCACCGGGACTGCGGGGCCTGGACAGTGGGGGCCGACGGCAGCGCTCCCGCCCGCCCGTGCCCGGGATGGAGGACTTGGAGGGTGCCCCCTGCTCCGCACCGCGCCGTCCCCACGAGCTGACCCCGGGGACGCCCCCAGCCTCGCTGGTGTTCACTGCGTGTGTGTTGTCTTATAGGAGCCGCGCAGGCCCCTGGCGGATGGTCCGACTTGCCGGCTTGGCTCCGGCTTCACGTTTCCATTTTTCTGTCTGCACCGCGGCTGCCGTGGGCTCCTGAGTTCTTGCTCCCGTCCCTCCTGCTCCGTGTGCGGGACCTGGGACCCCTCGCCGGCTCGGCACACCCCCATCCCCGCAGCGCTGTGAACTCACGGCTGGGCCGCCTGTTTCCGTGGTGCCTGGTGCTGCGCGACCTGCCCGCCGGTCTCCCCGGAGCCCGCGGTGTCTGGTCCCCCCCGGGCTGGGCCCTCCATCCGGCCGCCGAGTCGGTTCAGCGCCCGCCGGTCCCGGGCTCTCTGAGCCCCAGCTCCTGCCCAGCGCAGCCGCCCTCTTGATGGTGCCGAGGAGCGCGGCCCTGTCCCTGTCTACAGCTCACACTTCCTTGGTTCTGGGGGACGAAGGATGACTGTCCCCTCCTTCCCAACTCTGGCGACACTGATGTGGGCCTGAGCCGGCCTTCGAGCCCCCTTTCCTTTCCGGGCTTCTGTCTCTTCGCTCCACCTCCCGCCCCTCGTCCAGAGGGTGAGGCCGGCCTCTCCGGGCAAAAGGGCTCCATTTCCCCCCCGGCCCCCCGCCCCCTGGGTGCGGGTGAGGAGGAGCGAGGGGCCTGGGCCTCGCGTGTTCTCGGCTGGTCCCGCCGCCGGCTTCAGGCTGCTCACAGCAGCTGAGCCACGTGCACGTGGCTGTCTGCTTTCCAGCGCCCAAAACATTTTGCGAATTTCCCCTCCGTTCTGGCCCCTCCTTGTAGGTCGATGTCTTTTCTAAAACCTCTTTATAGTTGGGACTTGGGGAGGGAGCAAAAGTAGCTACTTGTGGTAAACACGCTTTTGTGAGTGTGTTTTTATTGAAACCTTTTTGCTGTTTCTGTCCCCCAAACCCACGTGTTGTTCCTGGCTGCCAGCCGGCCCCAGAGAAACCGCAGGTTGCAGAGCACATCCCCACTCCCCGCCGGCACCCGTCCTGCTCCCCAAAGGCAGCGTCCGCTGTTTCTGTTTCTGGGTCCTGCAGTGGTTACTCCCCTCAGCGGGGATACTGTATTTGTCTGTTTCCTGTTGAGTACCTGCCGTGAACACGGGTTTTCGCTCACCGCCCAGGTTTTAGGTGGCAGAGGGCCTGGGACTGCGTCTCGACCCCTTCACGCGGGGCACGGGCGCCCGCACGGGTCCCCTGCAGGCGGATGTGCTGTTGGTGGTAGTCGGCGCCCCGGGGGCTCAGGACCCTCGTCTCTGACTCCTGTCCTTCGTGCTGGGGTGACTCTCGGGGTGTCCAGCTCAGCAACGGGACCCCACAGACTTCAGGCAGCTTTGGGGAGTTTTTATTTTCCCAACCAAGACGGGGAACTAAGGATCCTCGCTGAGGGTATTGTGTGCTAAAGACCAAAGACCTCTTCAGCCAGCCCCGGAAGGTGGTGCTGGCACCCCTGAAGGCAGACGAGCTTGTCCGGGCTTCCCTGGAGCCCTCCTCCCCTCAGCCACACGAGCCCGGCCCCCTGCCTGCGTGTGGGCTCTGTCCGTCCGTCCTCCGTCCATCTGTCCGTGCCCTGAACGCCGGCCTCGCTCCTGCCGCCCCAGGTCTGCCTGAAGTACTACGAGCACGAGTTCGTGGAGCTGGCCTGCCAGTGCCCGGCCGTGGTCTGCTGCCGCTGCGCGCCCACGCAGAAGGCCCACATCGTCAAGCTGCTGCAGCAGCACACGGGCAGACGCACGTGCGCCATCGGTGAGCGCGGGCGTCCGGGGAGCCGGGGTCCTGAACTGAAACGCACGGGGACGTGCGACCCGTCTCCCACCCGCCCGCCCGCCCGCCCGGCGGATTCCCCCTGTCTTCCTGGGTGTTGAAACCCCGTCCGCTGGTTGGCGAGGGAAGCCGGCCCCTTGCAGGCTCCCACTTCACGTCCGTGTTCTGTGCTTCCAGGTGACGGAGGGAACGACGTGAGCATGATCCAGGCAGCGGACTGCGGGATCGGGATCGAGGGGAAGGTACGTCTGTCCCTTGTCCCCGCCAGGCCCCTCGTCAGCCCGCTCACACACGCAGCCGGGGGCTGGGGGAGGCGGACCCACACCCTGCGGGAGCAGCTCCACGAGGGCAGGTAGAGGGCAGGCACGTCCTGCTGGGACCCAGGCGCCTTCCTGGTCCCCGAGCCGTGCGGGGTTGTGCCTGGGCCGCTTCCCAGATCCCCACAAACCTTTCTCAGCCCCACACACACGGCCCGCGCTCGGATGTCCGGGTCTCCCGGCCAGTCGGGCGCTGTGGTCTGCCTCCTTTGCTCACGTGAAAACACCCAGAGAGACCTGGACACAAGCTGGATCCCGGGCCCCTCTGTTTCGTGAATCAGGCCACAGTGCTGAACCCGCAGCCGCTCGGCGGGGTGGCAGGTTCAGAGAACTGTCTTGAAGATGCCCCGGTCCCTGCTCAGTTTCCGGGACGCCGTCGGTTCCAGGCCGGGTCCTCCCAGGGTGCTGGCGGCGGCTCCCGGGGCGGGGCCCGTGCTGTGCCCCTGTCCGGCCCTGAGCCAGCCCCTCTGCCTTGGTCGCAGGAGGGCCGGCAGGCCTCGCTGGCGGCCGACTTCTCCGTCCCGCAGTTCAAGCACATCGGCCGCCTGCTCATGGTGCACGGGCGCAGCAGCTACAAGCGGTCGGCGGCGCTCAGCCAGTTCGTCATGCACCGCGGCCTCATCATCTCCACGATGCAGGTGCGGTGTCCGGAGGGGCTGTGCGGGGCCCTGGGTGCCTCGCGGCCTGCGCGCGTATCGGCCGACTGTGAGTAACGGGCGCTGCTCTCCTCTCTCCAGGCCGTGTTTTCCTCCGTCTTCTACTTCGCGTCCGTCCCTCTGTACCAGGGATTCCTCATGGTGGGGTAAGTGGGCCCGTCACACGCAGACATGGCAGCGGCACGTCAGGAGGGCTTATAGCCCGGGGACCCGTGCAGGGGGTTGCTTGCGTGGTTCCCACACACTCAGCCTGAGGACGAATCGACCGGTGTAAGGAGCCAAGAACTGGGGCACCCAGAGGCAACACGTGTCCGCTTGTCCCTCCTACGGCCCTGCTGTTACATGTTCTCGTGGAATTTCTGTTTACGTGGGGCAGCGCACCTGGGTTGGGAACCGTGTCGGAGCCGGGACTTTCTCCAGCCCTCGGCGGCATCATGGTCGGGGCGGAGTGGTGACACTGGGTCGGGAACTGTGTCGGAGCCGGGACTTTCTCCAGCCCTCGGCGGCATCATGGTGGGGGCGGAGTGGTGACACTGGGTCGGGAACCGTGTCGGAGCCGGGACTTTCTCCAGCCCTCGGCGGCACCATGGTCGGGGGGAGGGGAGGGTGGTGACTGGGTCGCTCCCAGGCTGGGGAGCCCCTTCCTGAAGCCTGCGCCCTCCTGGCCGGACACTGTTATCCTGATGGCGGCGTGAAGTTGGCAGCAGAGACTTCGAGAACGGATGGTGCTGGCACGGGACCTCACATTCCGGGACAGACTCCGTAAGGCCTCCCGCGGTAACGAAGCTCATCCTCAGGGCGCCCGCCCGGCAGCTGGGAAGCCCGTCCGCAGAGTGGCGGCCCGGGGCCCGGGGCGAAGGCTGTGCTCGTGGCGCTGCTGAAGCTACAAAGCGGGAGGCCTGTGTCAGACGAGAGTAGACCGGAGTTTCCTCTCCTCATCCTCCGTGACCGCGCCAGCAGGTGAAGTCAGCGTGGCGGCCGCTGTGCGGTGGACAGACCGCGCGGCTTCTCTCCTCCGCAAAGCCCCTCACCCGCGGGGCCGGGCCTCTCCACTGCGTGGTAAGGGCGACGGCAGTTAGCACACATGTCCCGGCGCCGTCCTGTCCCCCCGCATCCCTCGGCCACAGGGGCACGGCCCCCCCGTGTCACGGGGAGAAGAGGGAGGCCCGGCGCCGGAAGGGCTGCGTGCCCTCTCCCGGCCTCAGCGTCTTCCCAGGTCGGTGGAGGACAAGCCAGCGGGTTATCGCACCCCGTGGAGCCCGGTTAAAGGACACGGTTACATGCATGTCGCCTGGCGGCTCCCTGAACCCCGAGAATCCTGGGGATTTCAGCGAGAGGCGGGGGCGTCGGGGGCGTGACGTGGGCTGGTTTCAGGGCGAAGCTGGGTGGGCGAGGTCCCGTCGCTAGTGATGGGGCTCCCTCAGCCAGACGCCACCTCGGCCTCCCGTCCTGTGTCCTGGCCTCCTCCCCCGGGGCCAAGGGCGTCCGCCGCGTCCGCACACCCGTGTCTCCAGAGTGGACATCAAAGCGAACTGGGGACCTGGTGGGACCGGCTCTGGGGGTGTCTGGGGGTGCAGGGCAGGCGGCAGGGGCGGCGGGAGGCTGGCGAGGGGTGGACCGAGCTTGGGGTGTGGGCGCAGGAGAGCTTTCCAGGAAGAGGGAGCCCTGGGGTGGGTGCTTGTGCCCCGAAGAGGACAGGGCGCTGAGCTCGGCAGCACGGGGCCAGGGCAGTGGTGGGGGTGTGCGGTGAAGGTGCCGCTCTCCTGCCACGTGGACGCATCCCTGAACGCCTGGCTTGCCACCCAGGAGCCGGAGGGGCTGGACCCCGGTCCCCTCGCCCCGGTTCTCCATCGTTCCTCCTCTCCTCCCCTGGCTCCTGTGTGGCTTGAGCTGTTGAACAGGTTAGGTTCTTGTGGAAATTAGAGTGTATCCTTCCCCACGGAACTCATGCGGACCCATCGCAGGTCCCTGGAGGCGGAGGGGAAGCACTGTCCCTCCCCCGCCCCCAGGCCCCGGTCAGGATATAAAGGCTCCACCACGACTGGCTGCTGGGCTGCTGGGCTGGGCGATGCGGTCGGGCAGCCTGCTGTTGATCGCAGCAGGAGTTCCTAGAGTCCTTCAAAGAGAGGGAGAAGCCTAAGGTACAGAAAGCTACACGTTTTTTTACATTTTTCCGTTGGTTGCTTAAGTCTTTGCAATAATCATCACATTAATTACTCTAAATAGCACAGAATTTGCACAGTAATGCCGGTTACGTCTTGAGTTTGTCCAGTGCATTTCTTCCTTGGAGGCCAAAGAAAAGCATAACCATTCTCACTTTCCATTTTTCAAAGTATGGATTTGAAACTTTAAAAGGAAATTTTAAGGGGCAGTGGTGATTACTCCTTAAATAATAACTGCCTGAGTTCATGAAATTACAGCTCTAGGCCTGATTTCATTTCCCCTCTGCAGCCTGAGCCCTGTCCGCATAAGCGCCCATTATTTTTAAAGCTCCTATTTATCATCAGTCTTCACTGAAAGTTTTATTTAAAGTTTCTCTGCATGTCCATCACTTAAACGAGGCGCCTGTAATTCTCTGAAGCATTAGTTCCTTGGATTTGGCAGGAATGGAGGGAGATGCTTCTAAGTTAAGCTTCTTCAAAAATAAATAATAAAATAGTTCTGCCCTCACCTAGAAAACAAATATAAAGAACTGGGCAGGAAGCAATGTGATGTTTTTATCAAATAAAATCTAACCAGACCAAATTACTGACCTTCCATGATGGAATAACTGGCTCTAGAAACTACAGGACAGTTGATAGAATTCCGTTCCACCTGTGTATGGTTTTTATCCGAGTTCATTTCATTAGCTTTCTAGGGACTGGTGACCCAGGTGAGGCCCACCGCACTGCTGGTTACTTCACGGAAGGAAGCTCGTGCCGAGGCCGCCCGGTGCCCCCTGGAGCCCACCTGGCGGCACGTGGCCCACTCCCGTCACTCAGCCTGCGCTTGCGTCTGCCCACATCCCTGCGGTCCTGGGAGGGGCTGTGCCCTCCCTCCACACGCCTCCCTTGGCAGGTCCTCTGGGGAAGCACCGTGCATCCTGGCCCAATTAGCATTCACGGGCGTCAGCACATCCAGGGTTCTGCGAGGCCTGCTCCACGTGGTCGAGCCAAACCCCTCCTTTGCCCGACAGCTGCCAACGCCCCGTGTTCGGGCAGCATCTTCGGAGACACGCAGGTCTGCTCTAGCTGAGGTGTCCCTCGCGTGATGGCCACAGCTCCCAGGAGGCGCCCCGGGCCATCACAGGTATGCATCCTCGCAAGGGACTTCAGTGGGGAGCCTGAGGATGCATGTGAGAAAACTGCCAGATGCCGTCTCCACGGGGTACCAGGAGGGCACGTGACATCTGAGGACGAGTCCTGAGCTGCAGGCAGGGAGCGTGGGCGAGTGTTTGAGGAGGTGGGCTCGCAGCCCGTCACCGAGGGGCACCACGGAGTGACAGGAAACGCCCTGTCCTCTCAGCCCACGCGACTGGAAGACAGGCTGAGGTACAGGGAAAAGCTGTTTTCAGACCGTGGGCACCAGGCAGCAGGCACTGATGCCGGAGACAAGGGAAGCTGGCAGGATTCACAGCTGGGAATCCCTGGAACCTTGGGGGGCAAAGATCCCTTAGGTGCAAAATGCGTGAACTGTTACAGGAGAAATTGACAAGATGGACTTCATCAAAATTAAGTCTTCGCTCTTCTAAAGACAATATTAATCAAATGAAAGGGCGGGCTGGGAAACAGTCTTTTCAGTACGTATATCTGATGAGAGCTCTGTACCCAGAATGTTTCATGATCTCCAAACAACTCAGTTTTTTAAGAAAAGGCTAAAGATTTGAACGTACATCACAAAAGAAGATGTAAGAATAGCCAATAAGCACATGAAAATATATTAACATCATTAGTTACAGGAAATGGAAATTTTAACCCCACTTGGAGACCAAGTTAAGACAGACCGCGCTAAGTGTCAGCAGGAAGCTGGGGCTCCCGGGACTTACAGCTCCTGGCCGGAGCGCACAATGGTGAAACGAGCCCAGAAGACAGCTGGCCGGTTTTTCATACGATTAAGCGTTCGGCCCAGCAGCCCCCCCCCCCCTCAGCCTGCTCCTCCTTTATTTGCCGTGAGATCCACCATGCCACGTCCCTACCACCTGGGGGGGTCGGGCGGGGTGCGGGGAGGGTGCGAAGGCTCGGCCAGGGAAGCAGCGGACGCGAGGTCCCCGCGGGTGGCCCAGCCTGTGTGCGGGAGATGGCTCTTCTGCCACCCGGGGTTGGGGGCTGATGGGGGGATGGGGGTCTGCGCTGGGACCCTGGAGGAAGCCACCCAATCGCACGCTGGAAACTGCCTTCAGCAGCATCAGCTGATAAAAGGGGTGGTGACGATGTCTGTATTTGGTTGAAAAGCCGGGGGCATTTCCGGCACAATAACAAGGGTTCTCATCGACCTCTTTACGAAAATAGAGGTTGCTTGGGCCTGCGCTGTGACTCTCGTGAATCCTGGAGCAGGAGGTCACTGGGCCGGGTGCACGCACAGCCTGGTCCTCATGCGTCGGCTGGCTCCGGGGGTGTGGGCCGGGTTCTGCCTGGGTTCCCTGGCCGTTTCAGCGCCCTGAGCCCTAAGGGGACTAACAACAGCAATCAGAGATCTAGAGGAAAGTAAAGAGCGTGTGCTTGTTGCACCTGATGCAGAAGTTAGAGTTTGAACCTGAAGGTGGAGAATCGGGAGCCGTCAGAGTGCAGCCTGACACTGGACGACGGACGGGAGACTTGCGCAGGGGACTCGGGGGGACGCGGGGACGGCAGACGGGCCCGTGACGAGGCGGTCAGTGTCATCAGCCGCCAGGAAATGCATATTTCAACCACAGTGAGCTGCCCCTCCACACCTCTCAGAATGGCTGAAACACCTGTGACAGCACCAAATTATGGCGAGGATTCAGCATCCGGATCCCTCCTATATGCTGGCAGGGATGTAAATGGTGCAGCCGCTCTGGAAAGCAGTTTGGCAGTTTCTTATAAAACTAAACATACAGCTGCCCTATGCCCAGTGCCTGCACTTGTGGACATACGATCCCAGGTGGCACCCGTGTCTGAAATACGTGAAACTTACTTTTACAAAAAACCCGTGCAGTGGATGTTTATAGCAGCTTTATTTGTAATAACCGGACGCTGGGAACGACCCAGATGCACTTCAGAGAGTGCCCGGGGTGCAGAGCTGCTCTGTGCACAACCGCGAACGCTCCTCAGCAGCCAGAGGACGGCCTGTCGTATGGCCGCACGTGGTGACCCTCCAGGGACTGGGGCTGAACGAGCAGCCGAACCCCACGGTCACCTGCTGTGTGGTGCCTGCGTGTCACCTTGAAGTGACAAAAATTATAAGATGGAGGACAGTTGCCAGGGGTTCAGAGGGGCTGGGAGAGAAGCAGGCTTCCGAGGGCCCTGGTGGGGCTGGATACTGTCTGGACCATGTCAGTGTCGGCGTCCCGCTGGAGACTGGCTGCAGATTTGGAGATGCTGCCTCTGGGGAAAGCTGGTTAAAGGGTCCCCGTGATCTCTCTCTGTTACTTCTGATAACTGAACTCACTTCTGCAGTGATCTCAAAATAAAAGCTTTAATTGAAAAAAGAAAAAGGATCCTGCTGCCTGTCAGCATTTGTGGCTTGTAGCCCTTGCTCCTGTGCTGTGGGTAAGTATTCAGTTTAGGACAAGTGGTGCTTGGTTGCCAACTTGTTTTTGTTCTGTTTAGGGTTTGACCTTTGGCCTCTGGTTCAGAGCTGTGCTCCCGGTGGTGCCGGGCCCCCCGTGTAACCTCTCTGCTCTCCTCCAGGTATGCGACGGTCTACACCATGTTCCCTGTCTTCTCCCTGGTGCTGGACCAAGACGTGAAGCCCGAGATGGCAATGCTGTACCCAGAGCTGTACAAAGACCTCACCAAGGTGCGGCCCCGGTTAGGCATCAGAGGGGAAAGGGCGTTCGCGCAAATGTTTGCAGTGCAGCTCTGATGTCACGCGTAGAATTATAACTGCGAAGGGTGCTCGTGACCGCTTGTGGAACTTCTGTGGACGTAGAACCGTGGCCGAGGGCTCCCTCTTTCTGGGTGAAGGATGCTTTGAGCGGGGCTCCCGGCCCGCCTTGCGCACCGGGCGGGGCCAGCTCCCTGCCCACCTGGAGCCGGCGGCGTCCGAGCCGTTAGGGACCTGGGGCCCTGGCCAGGAGCTCCTCTGAATGCCCACGTCTCCTCCGGCCGTGGACTTCAGAATTTTGTCTGAAAGCGATCTGCAGTATGTTTCTGTCCCTGAGACCCGCGTGCTGTTGTCACGGTGACGCTACTGAGGTAGAAGTCCTCTTCCCTGAGCTGCGCAGGCTTCATTCACGCCGCCCAGAACTGCTCTGGGACAGTTAAGCATTCCTGAAAGAAGTTTTAAATTTATCATGTTTTTTATGAAAGCATAGAAAACATGCTCCACTGGGTGGAAGACATGCCCAGCTCCCCACACACAAACCATGGTGACCTCAGAACCTTCCAACACTGATTGACATATATACACTAATATGTATAAAACAGATAACCAGTAAGAAGAACCTGCTGTATACAAAATTAATTTAATTTAATTAAAAAAAAAAAAAGAACCTTCCAACACTGAGAACAAAGTCCATGGACCCCCAATTAAATTTAGGTTTACAGTTCATAACCTGAAGTTACCGACTCTGATTTTTAAAGCTGTAGCCGTATGTTGTAATGGAGAAAGAATCAGATTAGGCATTAACAGGTAGACTCGCCCAGCTGACCTCTAACCAGTCCCAGTGGTGTTGGGTAAGTCACGTAAATCTTTGGATTTGATGGTGTTTTTGTAAGAATTTGATGAGATTAAGATTTTTTTTTAATTTATTTTATTTATTTTGGCTGTGTTGGGTCTTCGTTGCTGCGCTTGGGCTTCCTCTGGTTGCATCGAGTGGGGGCTCCTCTTCGTTGCGGTGCGCGGGCTTCTCATTTCAGTGGCTTCTCGTTGTGGAGCACGGGTTCTAGGCACGTGGACTTCAGTAGTTGTGGGATGTGAGCTCAGTAGTTGTGGCTCGTGGGCTCTAGAGTGCAGGCTCAGTAGTTGTGGCACACGCGCTTAGTTGCTCCGCGGCATGTGGGATCTTCCCGGACCAGGATTGAACCCGTGTCCCCTGCCTTGGCAGGCGGATTCTTAACCACTGCGCCACCAGGGAAATCTGAGATTAAGATTTTTTAAATCCATTGAAAAAAATATAAAATGCCTGTATTACTTCTATAATCAGGCCAAAAATAAAGCTAGCTCAACAATGTAATATAAAATAAGATAAAATAGCAAACATTATATTTGATAATATAATATTTTATTTTATAATAAGATACAGATGTGAGACATATATAAAGCATTATTATCATGATAAAAATATGATTGTGAGTATTACAAGTAGAAGAAAAACCTTTTGGTTTAATATCTTAAGATGGTGAAACGATCATCATTCAGTGAAGCAGAATAGGATCAAAGATCCAAAAACTACAGGAGGCTATTGCGAATAATTATAATTTTAGTAGATTGTGTGTTTCCTTATTTCCAGTGGCTCCAGAAATGTTTCCCTAAATGCTGCCTCACAGATATGAAGGGGAAACAAGCTTTTTATGAACATCAGTGTAGGGGCTCGGTGGCTGCTCAGGGTTAAGGTCACTGCAGGTGAGGCCAGGTGATGCTGCCAGACCGTCAAGGTGGGAGGACTTCCTAACAGGACTGCAGGCAGTGTCCCCACCAGTGAGGGGACACGCCACTTTCACTGTTGCCCACCAGAACCTTCTTTGTGGGTTGCCACGTTACTCTCGTGGTAAAAGCAGGCTTCCGGGGTCACAAGCGTCCGGCGTTGAGTCCCAGCTCCCCTCTGACTGTAGCCGCGAGGTGGTGAATCCACACCATTAGCTGATACATTTGAACTTGAGGGGATGTTGGGAAACCACGTCCAATTCCAAGTAAGTTGGGTCTCCTTAAGGGTGCTGGCTTTCCATTCTTGTTAGGGTGACCAACAGTTAGAATATTTCAATATCCTAAAGTCAGGACCACATTCCTAATTTTTTTGACAAGAGTTCAGTCACTTATTTTCTCTAGACTCCTTTTCTTCAAGATCCAAAATCTGTACTTTTTGTCTTTAAAGTATATATTTCTTTAAAAATTGCATACACTCTAAATCCTTTGAAAATAAAGTAGCACTAAGGCACTCAACCAGTTAACTTGATAAGAAGTGAGCATTTTTCTTGTTGAAGATAGAGAAGCATTCTGAAGCTTTACGTTGCTTCTGAGCCCAGCACTCTGCACCCGCTGGGGACAGGCAGTCTGTCCGAGTCCGTCACTGTGGGTGGCACGGTTGAGGGTCCCGTGCCGGGCACTTGTAAAGACCTAGAAGGCGCTGCTCCTGGTCTCCACAAGCCTTCAGTCAGGAAAAGAAAACATGAATTCAGGGTAAATTAAATGATGGTTGGACAGTAGCAGAAAACAAGCCACGGGCTGGAATGTAAGTAACTGTCCAACAGATGATTTATCTTGTAAGTTCTGAGCAGGAATCTCAGGTCACGGTAAATTCATTAAATACCGCAAAGGTAATCAAGGGAAGCAGCGTGCACATCCCTTGTAAAACAGAAAGGAAAGAACTCTACTTCGAAATAAAATATCCTGGCTTTATACTTATTTCGTAGCCAGTCTTTTTATGCTAAGAGTGTAAATGCTCCAAGCATCACCCACCTGACTTCGGGTTCTACCGAGATCAGCCGATCCTGAACGTGAACATGTGTCCTCTGCTCTGTCTACCGAGATCAGCCGATCCTGAACGTGAACATGTGTCCTCTGCTCTGTCTACCGAGATCAGCCGATCCTGAACGTGAACATGTGTCCTCTGCTCTGTCTACCGAGATCAGCCGATCCTGAACGTGAACATGTGTCCTCTGCTCTGTCTCCCGAGATCAGCCGATCCTGAACGTGAACATGTGTCCTCTGCTCTGTCTCCCGAGATCAGCCGATCCTGAACGTGAACATGTGTCCTCTGCTCTGTCTCCCGAGATCAGCCGATCCTGAACGTGAACATGTGTCCTCTGCTCTGTCTACCGAGATCAGCCGATCCTGAATGTGAACATGTGTCCTCTGCTCTGTCTACCGAGATCAGCCGATCCTGAACGTGAACATGTGTCCTCTGCTCTGTCTCCCGAGATCAGCCGATCCTGAATGTGAACATGTGTCCTCTGCTCTGTCTACCGAGATCAGCCGATCCTGAACGTGAACATGTGTCCTCTGCTCTGTCTCCCGAGATCAGCCGATCCTGAATGTGAACATGTGTCCTCTGCTCTGTCTACCGAGATCAGCCGATCCTGAACGTGAACATGTGTCCTCTGCTCTGTCTCCCGAGATCAGCCGATCCTGAACGTGAACATGTGTCCTCTGCTCTGTCTACCGAGATCAGCCGATCCTGAACGTGAACATGTGTCCTCTGCTCTGTCTCCCGAGATCAGCCGATCCTGAATGTGAACATGTGTCCTCTGCTCTGTCTCCCGAGATCAGCCGATCCTGAATGTGAACATGTGTCCTCTGCTCTGTCTCCCGAGATCAGCCGATCCTGAATGTGAACATGTGTCCTCTGCTCTGTCTCCCGAGATCAGCCGATCCTGAATGTGAACATGTGTCCTCTGCTCTGTCTCCAGGGCCTAAACCTGGACACAGTGTCTGTTCAGTAATTGGTGAATGAACGAGGGAGGGAATGAATCAGTTAAACAAAGGGGCAACATTTCCTTCCTCTTCCTAACACCATATAGTTCTCACTCCTTACAGAAAAGGATGTATTTGTAAGGATGTTTGGGTCGCGTTCCGCTTTGAGCTGTTAAGCTTTACTCATGGTGAGTGCAGTCACTTCTGATTTTCTGGTGCTGCCAGCTAGAGGGGAAACATGTACTCATCCCTCTCCTAACCCTACAGATGACTTTATTCGTCCTGAATGGTCTGTGGCCTCTTATGAAAAACCACCTGAGCCTGAGCCCTGGGGTCGGGACTTAGGTGACCCGTGGTCAGCTGAGTCAGCCTGTGTGGTCCTGAAATAGTTCAGCCTTGTAGCTGTGAGTTCAGTTACCCAGCCATAGTGTTATATTCATGATAAATTAAACT
Source organism: Balaenoptera borealis (assembly GCF_965194805.1). NCBI lineage: Eukaryota > Metazoa > Chordata > Mammalia > Artiodactyla > Balaenopteridae > Balaenoptera > Balaenoptera borealis. Next base: position 537,414 of record NC_138875.1, on the reverse strand, counting down.
ACTCACTAACTACAGAGACACCTGAGTTATAGTTGTACTGATTGTCAAGATATCAAGTAGGTGATGTACAGTCCTTCATAAAAGCCCTTGAAACCATTAGACGTTGAACTATTAGGACTACTTCACTATTTTTATTTTCTGTTGAATAGTCTCAAAATGGTTTTAGCTTTTGAAATGTGTATTTGTATCCTTGTATAATTTTAAAAGGAATAGTGATAAGGCAAGGAAAGGAAATTAAGGGTATAGAAATTAAAAAGGAAGAAATAAAAATATCTGCTTTCAGATGCCAGAATTGTCTATGTAGAAAATCCCAAAGAATCCACAAAAAAACCCTCCTAGACTAGTAAGTTTAGTAAGGTTGCAGGATACAAGGAAAAAATATTTTTAATTATTTCTAATTCTGTATAGTAGCAATGAACAACTGAGATCTGAAAACAATTTTAAACACTGTTTATAACAGCATAAAAAAGGGAAATACTTTGGTATAACTAACAAAATATGTGCAGGATCTCCATGCTGAAAATTGTAAAACTGGCTGAAAGAAATCCTAGAAAGGCATAAATGAATGTTCGTGGAACGGAAGTCTCAGTGTTGTTGAATATTGACAACTGATTCTAAAGTTTATATGGAAAAGCAGAGGAACTAGAATTACCAAAACAAATTTGAAAAAGAAGGACAAAGTTGGAAGCCTCCCAGTACCCGGTTTTTATCACTGGCAGAGGATAGACACACAGGTTAGTGGGGAAGAACAGAGAGCCCAGAACTACAGCCACGCATGTCAGCCGGTCTTTGACAGACGTGAAGGGGAATCCAGTGGAGGACGGTCGTCTTCTCAACAGACGGTGTCGAGACAGCTGGTCACCCTCGGGCCACACCTCAGGTCTCACACAGAAATTCATTCACAGTGGGTCCTAGACCTAAATGTAAAATGTAAAACTATAGACCTTCTAGGAGAAAGTACAGAAGGAAATGTGCATGACCTTGCATTAGGCAAAGAACTTTTAGATATGGGGTCATAAAGGAAAAAATTGATAAATTGGACTTTATCATAATTACAGACTTTTTTTCTGTGAATGACACTGTTAAGAAAATGGAAAACAAACCACAGACTGGTAGAAAATATTCGCAAATTACACTTTTGATAAAGGACGTGTATCCAGAATATATAAAGAACCCTCAAAACTCGAAAAGAAAACAACCCAAGTTTTTAAATGGGCAAAAGACCTGAATGGACACCACACCAAAGATGATGGTGTACAGACGGCAAGTAATCACTTTTATGAAAAAACGCTCAACGTCATTTTTCATCGGGGAATTGCAAATTAAAATGAGATACTGCCACAGTCTGTTAGAATGGCAAAAATGTAAAACCGACACCACCAAACACTGGCAGGGACACTCAGCCGTGCCGGTGGGAACGCAGGCTGGTGCAGCCGCCCTGGAAGACGGCTTGGCGGTTTCCCGTACAGTTAAGCACACGCTTAGCACGTGACTCAGCAATCCTACTCCTAGGTGTTTACTCAAGAGGACTGAAGAGGTACGTTCACACAAAATCACGTGCAGAAAAGTTGATGGCGGCTTTGTCGTAATTACCAAAAACTGAAACGGCCGGCCGCCCTTCCGCCCGTGAGGGTGCACCACGCCGTGGGATCGTGTCCATGACGGGAGAAAACCCGTCCATTCAGCAACGCAGGCGACTCTTCAGATGCGTCCTGCTGCCCAGGAGAAGCCAGACGCAAGAGTGAGTGTGACCCCAGTGACCTGCCGCTCTGGGAAGTGCACAGCTCTAGGGACAGAGGACAGATGGGCGGCCGCCCGAGGCTTGGGGTGGGAGGGGGTGACTGGCAGGGGGCAGCGCGGGAGCTGTGGGGTGAGGGACTCTTCTGTCGCACGTGGTGGGTGGAGACTGGCCATCTGCCAGCACAGAACCGTCCACCCAGGAGCTGGCATGCAGACTGGGGCAAAGGGCTCCAACCGCAGGACACGTGAGCCACAGAACCACGGGGGCGGGGGGGGCTGCCCTAAGAAACCTCGGGGAGAGAGCGTCTGTGAGTGCCTGGGGAGGGGGCTGGAGACGAGACGGGGCTCCCGCCGCGGGACGTGGCACCGCAGGGCCCCTGCGCTTGGCCGAGTCGGCGGCGGCATGTCTGGTGCAGGTGCAGACAGAGGCAGGAAGGAGGGCCTGTGTGCACGCGTGCCAGGGTCTGTCCCCGGGCGCGGCTGTTTTCTTCCTTTAAAAAACAATATTGCCTTTTAACAAACAACATGTTTGAAGGTTGCTGTCCGCACTCACACGCAGCGAGGCCTCGGGCTCAGCCAGGACGTTCTCAGGTGGCCCCTCGGGACCAAGCTGCTGCCACCGTCTCTCTGAAAGGTGTCCGAGGACGCCGGGCGGGCGGGATTCAGCCTCCGGGCGTCCTTGTGCTGACGCGTCCCTCTGTCCTATGTGCGGTTCGTTCTTCCTCGTGCCGTTCAGCATCACGTGCCACCTCTTCCTGGCGGGGGTGCCCCGCGTCCCAGCAGAGCTGTGGTCTCATCCGCTAGGCCTAGCTGCAGCGTGACCTTGAGGCTGCCGGGGCTTCTCCATCCATAAACGGAAACGATGTCTGTCGGCTGTGCCGGCGAGCGGGAGACGTGGGGGACGAGCGTGATGGTCTGTGAGTCCCGTGCCGTGGCCTCGCCGGGCTTCGTCCCGACACCGTCGTCCACAGGCCTCAGGAACGTGTGCTGCCTCAACCAGCCCTTGGCAGGAACGGGCTGGGGGGGGGGCGACTTGTGACCCCATCTTCCTTCTCGGATAGAAGCGTCTTTGGGAGTGTGGTCGGACAGGACGCAGGCCGAGTTTTCAAGGTGAAGGTTGCTGTGCCAGAAACCCTTGTTTGTGTGGGGCTCGTTGATATGGCATCTTTTCCAGAAAGGACCCCGGGGCCTAAATTCTGACTTCAGGTGTGATAGACCATCCTTTGTCATCTAAGGAAACTAAGAAGTAGATATAGGAAGATTTGTTCCCAAGAAATAAAGAAGAAATAAAGGGAAATTGTTTTTACTATGCAGAATAGTGCGTTTCAATGTTTGTTTTATACACGTCGACTCCTGGGTCACTAGGAAGCCCGGGAATGGATAGCCGTGGCTTAAGGTCACCAGAGGTCAAACAGAAGAGACCGCTCACCCCTTTACCATAAGCTGCGCAGGGCGGGCGGCCCGGGTGCACGGGAGGAAGACGGTGGCTGGATCAGTACGTGTGTCGGGCTGGGGGCCTGGGGTCTTTTACGAGTCACCCGCACGTAGCTACTTGAAAACGTGTGTTCTGCTCTGTTAACTAAGCTGCTCCACTGTCTACCCTAGGGAAGATCCTTATCCTGTAAGACCTTCCTCGTCTGGGTTTTAATCAGTATTTACCAAGGTAAGACGGACCTGCCTTCTCCTGCACTGAAGCTTTTTTGTCTTCTATGGGCGATATTGTTTTCACCTCCCAGTTAAGTTCCAAAAGCTTAACATTTCATCAGCAGTTGAATATTGCTTTCAGTTTATCTTGTGAATCGATACCCCAGCAGCTGGTCCCGCAGGCCTCTTCACAACGCAGCGGGGGTTGGCGTTTTTACTGGTGCAGGCCACCTAAAAACTGACCTGTTTTTAAATAAAAGACAATCCAGAAAAATTTAATCAGCACTTACCACAGTGCCTACGCCCCACAATGGCTTTCTCTCTTGGCATGATAGCCAGACTTCGAGAAATATGAATTACGAGGTCAGAAGTCACCCGCTGCCCTCCGCTTGGTGTCCCAGACGAATGGGGGCCTGTGGAGGGTGGTTAGCAGACGGCCCTGGAAGGCGACCTGGAAGGCGACAGCCAGCACGCAGGGGCTAACTGGCGTGCAGGCACGGCTCTCCCCCCCACTCTGCCAGCCCGCATCTTACTGTGTCCCCCCAGTCCAGAGTTCACGTGGACCGCTGGGTGCAGGTGCGCACAGCCCGTGTCTGTCGGTGCTGTCAGCGTCCGTCAGCGCCCCTCCCCCTCGTACAGTAACAGAGCTGCCGACCCAAGTAGCACGGTCGTCGTGTCCAAAGCCACACCGCTCACCCTGGCTGTTTTCCAGGCGGCATCCTCATGTCCGGGGCCCTGGTGCTTTTCGAGTCAGAGTTCGTGCACGTGGTGGCCATCTCCTTCACGGCCCTCGTCCTCACGGAGCTTCTGATGGTGGCCCTGACCGTCCGGACGTGGCACTGGCTGATGGCGGTCGCTGAGCTGCTCAGCCTCGGCTGCTACGTGGCCTCGCTCGCTTTCCTAAATAAATATTTTGGTAAGTTGCTTCAGACTTCTTTTCTGAATAGCTGTCTATTACTGGTTTTTGAACGTTTTCTTTGTTGCTTCTACTACGTTATCTTAGATTGCAGGTCGTAATAAAACCCACATCAGACAGCTTCACAACACAGAGTTATTTTTGTGGAAAGATTAAACCCCTTGCAACAATACATGAAGTCGTGCCGAGTTCTCCCCACAAGAGCTGTATTGTTTGTCCCTTTTCCTGACGGAGGCCGCTGAGGCTGCAGGGAAGAGGGCTTCCAGGATGGGGCCCGGCGCCGCCCGCCCTCCTTCCCCCCGAGCCACGGGGCCCAGCCGCCTCGGTCCGGAGTGGCGTCAGAACCTGCAGGCGGCACGTGGCCTGGGTCACTGCGCCCCTGCCCGCCTCTCGCCCGCCCCCGTTACCAGCAGGGCCCTGAGGAGGGGGCCTGCTTGCTGGGTGTCAGCGCTGGCTGGCGTGGGGGAGGGAGGGGGGTCACCCGACGTGGCCCTGGGGGAGGGTTGAGCTGCCCTGGGTGCATTCGCACGGCCGTCCCCGGCCCCTCTCCGACCCCCGCTTCCCGTCCACGGCCGCGCTCCAATCTCGCCTCACCTGACGCGCCTCGTCAAACCCAGCTCTTCACTCGCCACTGTCGGAAAATTCATCTAAGGCAGAGCCCTGACCCTTGAAGTCAAAAGTCGGCATCTACCTCCTGTTCCTAACACCAGCGACCTGGGACGAGCAGACTTCACTGGGATGAAAGATGAGAGCCTCGTATTTCTGTGAAGTGGAGGAGAGCAACGGACCATAAAGTTACTTTTGGTGAAAAGTGACAGTAACGTCACTTTTCACGTATTGTGAAAACATCTCCATCCTTCACACCAGAACTATCAATTACAAAATGAGTGTTTAGGCAAGTTTCAACAGCGGGAACTTATGAATCTTGTGCCTCTTCCATAACTTTAACGTATTATAGATGGTAGAGAAGTAAAAAGAATTCCAACATAAAAGCAGAAGTTGGGTGAATTCACATCCAAGTATCTACTCAATGGTGAGTACGTAGATAGGAAAACTGTTAAAAATTCGTGTTTTTGCATTAAAAGAAACATTCACCAAAAAAATAGACATGGCACATAGGAAGTGGTTATTTTCAAATTATAATATCTTGGTTACTTTGTTTTGAGAATAGATGTTTGCTTTCCTGTGTGAACGCGAATTAACGCTCTTGCACGGAGCGATGTTGGCTTATTCTCAGGCGTCTCCCTGGGCCCGCAGCTCCTTCTCCCAGCACGTGTGCACAGAGCACAAAGCAGAAGCTACAGCTGGGACACCAGCAGCAGGGTTGCCCCGGGTCCCCGTGTGAAGCAGGCACAGGCAGGGCGTCTCGTGGAGCTTTCTCGGGTCGTTGACGCTACCGCGTCCTTCAAGACTACAGAAACTTAGCAGAACGCCGTCACTCCAGCAGCTCGACTGATAAGAGCCCCGCCTCTCCTCTTCGTGGCGTTTGCTGTGGGCTCCTCCCGCCTGGCGACAGCGTGGACGGCCCTGGGCCCTGGGCCCCGTCGGGGTTCTGCGGCTCATCGGAGGGGACGGTGCTGGGCGTCCTGCGTCCGCCGATGAGCACCCGTGTCCGTCAGGCGACCGTGGGTCGTCCCCGCAACATTTTGCCGTTTTTAGTGATTGGACCCCTGGAAAACACTTCCCGGCTTTTTTACAATGTGCTTAAACACAGACCCGGGGTGCACGCAGACCCGGGGTTTCCCTGCACTTTCCTGGGCCTCAGCGTCCGTGGACCTACCAGGCTACTTCGTCCCACTTCCGACGACAGTCTCCAGGGATGGCTGTCCTAGGATCGGCCGCCCGTCGGGTTCTCACGCGGCTCTTCGCCCGAAAGGATTAGAACGGCCGTTAACCCTGGGAACAGAGGTCGGCCTGGGGGCACGTCCCCTGTGGTGGCAGGACTGAGGGGCACGGGAGGTGGGCTCACGGGTACAGCTCTGCCAGCGGCCTCGAGGCCCCGACGCCCAGGGTCGCCTGTCCTCAGGACGACGAAGAGGAGCCCGGACGGTCTGAGCCGGCCCCAGGCTGCGTCGCGAGGTTCTGCCTCTGGACCGAGCCCGCGGGCCGCGCAGCACCTGCCCTGCACAGCTGGGCCTTCGTGTCTCCTGTTAGAGGGGCCCCTGCCCCTGGTGTGCAGGCGGGGCTGTAACCCAGACCCCGAGGCTCCACCAGGCCCACCTCTGCGGTGCCTTGGGCGCCCCTGACACCTGTTCCTGGGTTTCTCTCCCACAGATCTTGCCTTTATCACGACTGTGACCTTCGTGTGGAAAGTGTCAGCCATCACGGTGGTCAGCTGTCTTCCTCTCTACGTCCTGAAGTACTTGAAGCGGAAGCTGTCCCCTCCCAGCTACTCCAAGCTCTCCTCCTAGGGCCACGCACCTGCCACGGAAGGTTCCAGCGCCTTTGGGCCCGTCTCCGTGATGCAGGGTGCGCGGCGGCGGCTGCCGAGAGCGGGCGTGAGGCAGGAAGGGCCCGGGAGGTGGCCAGGGTGGGGCTCCGCAGACAGTCGCGCCGTATCCGTGCCGGGGCCGGATTTCCTTTCCTTCCCTTTTTATTGTTTCTCCAAGTTTAATTTCCATGTCGAACCAGCTTGACTTTCTATTGAAAATGAGCCCTAATGATTTCACTGCTACTGTAAAGCATCCATCTTTGCCGTTCTGAGAATTGAAATGAAAGGCCATTTAATGTTCTGCAGTTTCCTAACATTCAAATTCTTTCTTTGATGTTACAATGTGGAAAGTCGTCCCCACTTAACCAGAATAAAGTCTCCATGCTGTAAAGGCCCGTGTCTGTGCCGCTCCCTCCCTCCCCGCCCGCCCCTCCCGCGGGCCACGCTGGTCCCGGCGCCGCCCACGCGCCCACGGCAGCCACGTGGCGCAGGGCGGGCCATTTGCCCCTAAGTCCACGGCAGCAACTCAGGTACGTCCCGAGGCTCTGCTGTTAGTCAGGCCCGTTTCTGAGTTCCCATCCTTTCGACGTTTGAGAAGTCACACAACTGCACGCCGCGTTGGCGCCTGGCTCCGGCCGCCTGGGCCCCCGGCTGTGGGCGCAGCGCCTCGCCGAAGCTGGGCTGGAAAAACGCTTCCCTGAGCAGCCGAGTCCTTTTGTTCAAGGGGCCCTTCTGGGCGGGGAGCGGCTCCAGCGCTGGGAGCTGCTCGGGGTCTGAGCGCTGTGCCGGGACCCGCAGTGTGCCCGAGGCCCCCAGGGCTGGGTCCCACAGGAGGAGGAGTGATGCCCAGAGCTGCTCAGACTGTCCCACCAGCACCTCCCAGGTGGCCGGTCCTCCCCTACCCACCGGGCGTCGCTGTTTCAGCTGCTCGCAGGGCAGAGCTGCGGGTTTGCGGGGATCTGGGGCCAAGGGAGGAACTTGTGCTCAGGACCCAGGGGGGACCTGGGGGAGGCCGGTGGGCCTGAGAGGGGACAGGCGAGGCGGGCTCACGGCTGTGCCAGCCACGTGCCCTGAGAAATCCCGGACGTCTCACCAGGGGTTGGGCGCTCACCCTCGAGGCCTGATGGGGGCAGGTGGACGGGCTTCCCGCCTTGGAGGGGCCGGGAGGAGGCGCTTGGGGGTGGAAGGGGCTGGAAGGCCTATGTGCAGAGTGAGCACGGCCGCGGCGGGGAGGGAAGGGGTGACAGGACGCAGGCGACCAGGAGGGGGGCTGTTTGCAGGCCGGTAGGTGCGTCCTCTAGAGGATGTGAAGCAGACGCAGCGGCTGGAGCGGGCGGTTGGGCGGGCGTTCCCCCTGAGAGCCCAGGTCCGTAGTTTGACTGTAGCTGGGCGTGAGGAGCGCTGGTGACGGGGGGAGGGGGACGGTGGGTGTGAGGGGGGCCCAGTCTCCACCACCGTGTCCCCGAGAGCCTGGACGTCACTGGCCCCCGTTACTGTGTGAAGTAGATGGATGGGCGGGGGATCAGATGGACGAGTGGAGGGGCGGACAGGCGGGTGGATGGATGACAGGCGGGTGGAGAGATGAGGGGGTGGGTGGTGGATGAACGGCTCTTCCGCAGCCCCTGGAGGTGGCCCCGTCCTATCCCAGACTCGTGACCGTCATCAGTGTCTCTGAGTCAGGGCTGCACGGTGTCCGCCGAGCCTGTGAACGCGCCCGGCGGCGCCCCGGGGGACGGGGGTGCGGGCTGCGGAAGTGGCCTCTGCTCCTTCCAGCTGGGACGGCCTGCGTCGCCTGCCCGGGCCCCTGCTGGGCCTCCAGCTGTGGGAGGGCTCAGGGACCCCACCAGGGAGTGCCACCCCCGCCCCGTGGGAGGGTGGCCGGAGCTCCCTGCACCTCAAGCCCGTCCCCTGAGCCACGTGGGTGCGGGCGTGTCCCCAAGTCCTGTCCGGGGGCCCCTGTGCGACCTTCGGCTGGCCCCCCTCCCTCGCTCCACCGAGAGGCCCTGGAAAGGCCCCTGTGCTCTGCGGACCAGGGACTTGGGTCAGGGCCTGCTGCCCTGTCACCCCGTCCCACCGGAACCCCAGATGGTCCAAGGGCAGGACCCCGAACAGAGCTGGGGCCCCTTTACCCTCTCAGGCTCCGAGTACACCGGAACCCGCGAGAGCCCAGCCCGGGCCCTGGGACGGGGTCACCCGCTCGAACCCAGCGTCGTCCCCCCGGACGCAGCCTCGGTCTGTCCACTCGGCCTACCAGGCCACGCCTTGGGGGTCACTGCCCCGGTGACTCGGTGCCCTGGCGCCCCCGGCCTTGTCCCCATCCCAGGACAGCGCTGGACAGACAATGAGGGATGGGGAGACTGAGGCTTGGGGAGGTTTAAGGGATTCCCCACCTGGCCCATGGCCGCATCCCCAGCCCGTGCAGGTAAGGGCTGGGCGGGGACCCCGGGGCCCTCGGGCACAGGGTCAGGCTCTGTTCCCCTGGAGCCACAGCGACCACACACCCCCCTTCCTGTACGCGGGCCGCCTGGGGACACCGTGGCCAGAGGACGGGCCTGGCATGTCCTCGATCCCAGACACGCCTCGGCCTCGGGTGGGGAGGGTCCTTCACTGACACCACCTGGTCCCCACAGTCAAGGCCGGCAGCCCCGAGCCCCTCAACACAGCCCAGCCCCTCGCTCAGGAAACAATCCTGTGTCCCCCAAACAGGCGGGACCCTGGGGCGCTGCTGGACGGGTCCACACCTGGGCGGGACCTTCCTGCATGTTCTCTCCTGAAAGCTCTTTATCTTGGAATGATTTAGGCTCGGGAAGCTGGCTCCACGCGAGGAGGACCGTGCTGGGCTCCCCTACTTCCCACTAAATCCTGGTCTGAGCCCTCCGGTCGGGAAGTTTCCTCGTGTCCCTCTGTCCCGGCTGTGGGGAGCTGGGCGGGGAGCCCGTGCCCCGAGCTTCTGGGCAGGGCTGGGACGGGCCCGGGGCACGGCGGGCAGGTCGTATCAGTTTGTGTCCTCAGGAAGGGGGTACGGTGGCTGCTCCCCTGCGATCCCGCAGTCGCCGGGCACTTTGGGGCCCAGCGGGCCCTGCTCAGCCGAGCTCCGGCCGCCTGGCTGGGCTCCGATAAACAGGAAACGCCTCGGCCTCCGCGCCCCGGGGAGCGGCTGTAATTCCGGGAGATTCCAGCAGGTGGCGCTGGAAGCTAAGAAATGCCGCCCACGGCCCGCAGGGTCCAGGCTGACGTCTGGGCTCTTAGGATCAGGGCGTCTCCTTGGGTTGCAACAGCCGAGCCCAGAAAGTGTGATTCCCTGAGGGGCCGGGGTTCGTCGCCTTGAAGAACCTGCCTTCACCCGGGCGTTTGTGTCCACGCGGCGTCCACTCTGCCTGCATGGGGCCCGGGGTACCTCCTCATAATAAAGCCCAGGCGGCACCTCCCCCCGTCCTCCCGGGGAGACCCCGCCAGCGGCCCCGCGGCTCCTGCCCCCGTCCCAGTGGAGGGGGGCTCCTGGTGGGCCCGGAAGGCTCTCGGGCCTTGGGCCTTGGAGACGACGGCTGAGCGGAACCACGGGGCCCAGAAGGACCGAGGTCTGGAAACAGTCCTCCCTGAGCTGCAGGATTTTCCGAATTTTTAAAACCAGAGAACAGCCCCACTCCACCCCACGCCCGGTGCTCTTTTCCAAGGCTGTTCCCGGAACCGGCCGCCTGGGCTCCGCAGCTGCAGCCCGTCCTCGCGCTGCTTTCGGGTCCCGGGGCCCTCATGGCTCAGGGAGGCCGGGAGGCCACAGGCGCCAGGCCTAGCGCGTGGCAGGGGCACCTTGAGGGCACTTGTGGACGTGGACGGCCCCCGCCTGCCTCTCCCGTCCCCTCTGCCGGCCACGGGGGGGGCGGGAGGGACACCGTGGACGGCTCTGAGCCTCCGGGGGACAGGCGTCACGTGGCTGCTGCCCGGCCCCCAGGGTCGCAGGAGGCTCCGCCCACCGCGGGCCGCCCCGGAACACGTGGCGGCCGGCGCCCGCATCGGTCATCCATCTGGCCCCCTCCTCGGGCCGCCTGGAGCTCCACGTCTGTCCACCTGGCGGGGTGGCCAGTCAGTTCCGGAGGCAGAGGCGGGTTCGCGGCCAGAAGGCCCCGGGCTGAGGCCTGGGCAGAACTTTGGACCTTCTGGGCCGACGAGCAGACACGACCTGAGCAAAGGATGAAGAAAAGGCCGGAACCGGCAGGGGAGCGGCGCCGGAGACGCCAGGCCACCACTACACAGGGCCCTGCGGGAGGGGCTCCCGGTTCCCGGGCGCGGACGGGCCCCCTCGCCCCCCGCGGCCCAGCTGAGCCCCTTCCGTGTTCACTCAACACGATGCCCTCAGCAGAACCCGAGGGGCCGTCGTCCCAGCCGCGACCCCCAGCGTCCTGGGAAGGGGCCCCCAGGCCCTGGATCCGAGCTGGGCCCCCAAAGCACCGCCAACCAGGTGGAAGGACAGAGGTTCACCCCCTCGGGTCTGGAGGCCGGGAGTCGGAGTGAGGCGGTGTCCAGGGCCGCCCTCCCTCCCAGGCTCAGGGGCCCCGCCTGCCTCTTCCCGCCTGGCCTGCCGCGCTCCTGGCTGTGGCCGCGGCGCTCCGACCGCTGCCCGCGCCCTCACCCCCGCCACTCCCTGCGCGTCTGCGTCCAAAGCCCCGGGTTCTCTGAGGACGCCGGCCAGTGGGTGGGGCCTCGCTCCGGGACGGCCTCACCGTGACCGAGCCCATCTGCAAAGACCCCTCCCAAGTCCTGCGATCCCGGGCGACCTGCAGGGGGTGCGGGACACCTCAGCACTGTTGATTCGGAGTGACTCGATATCACTTCACGGGTTCCAGTCTCTTCCTGACCCGAAGGTGCCAGCCAAGCACTGAGACGGTTTTAAGTCTGTGATGGAATCAGGTGCCAGGGTATGGGCTGCGCCCTCGCGGCCACACTGTGCCGGGGCCCTGTCCCCTGCCTGGCACCCGGCCCTGCCACCCGACCCCGAGGAGCTGGATCTTGAGAAAAGTCAGACGCCTGGGTGGCTGAGCGGAGCCTCGGCGTTTAACCTGTTGGCTCCCAGGAGCCGCCGGGGGTTGCTGTAAAGCTGGGGGCTTCTGGGCACAACTGCAGGGGTACCGTCCACACACAGGTGAGCTGCACTGTGGGACATCCCCTCAGCCCCGACGTCCTCCCGTCCTGAGTGGCCCTGACTGTCGCTCCGAGGGGAGTGGGCTTATCTGAAGACACCGGGGAGCGGGGGTCCTCTGGGCATCTGGAGGCTGTTGCCGTGACGACAACTTTGGGTCTTGCCCCAGGACAAGGGGTGCCATCCTCCTTACTGTTTTCCTCGAACAGGAGAGGAAGGCAGCTGCGCCCCTAGTCCCACAGCCCTAACTGGGGCGACATCTCACAGCCCGGCGTGCAGCCTCCTGGCCCATGAGCCTGGGTGAGGCCCCCGCTCCAGCTGCTAAGTTCCACCCTCATCTGAAACCATGGAGCAGAGTAACCAGCAAATGTCGAGTTTACCTGCCCCCCCCCAGCCCCCCCCCCCCGGCCTGAGCACCTGCTCTGCGGCAGGTCCTGAGGAAGTCCTGGAGGAGGGAGGAGGTCTGGAGGAGGTCTGGAGAAGGTTCTAGAGAAGGAGAGGTCCTGGAGGAGGTCCTGGAGGAGGGAGGAGGTCCTAGAGAAGGGGAGGTCCTGGAGGAGGTCCTAGAGAAGGTTCTAGAGAAGGGGAGGTCCTGGAGGAGGTTCTGGAGGAGGGAGGAGGTCTGGAGAAGGTTCTAGAGAAGGTCATGGAGGAGGTCCTGGAGGAGGGAGGAGGTCTGGAGAAGGTTCTAGAGAAGGTCCTGGAGGAGATCCTAGAGGAGGGAGGAGGTCTGGAGAAGGTTCTAGAGAAGGGGAGGTCCTGGAGGAGGTCCTGGAGGAGGGAGGAGGTCTGGAGAAGGTTCTAGAGAAGGGGAGGTCCTGGAGGAGGTCCTGGAGGAGGGTGGAGGTCTGGAGAAGGTTCTAGAGAAGGTCCTGGAGGAGGGAGGAGGTCTGGAGAAGGTTCTAGAGAAGGTCCTGGAGGAGGTCCTGGAGGAGGTTCTGGAGGAGGTCAGCCCAGGACACCGTCATCACCCTCCAGCCACACGTCTCACTGATGTCCTCGGAGCGGCTCCTGTTTTTCTCTAAGGATCCGTGGTTTTCAGTCCCCGAAGGTCGTGAGGCTGCGTCACTGTCACGGTGCCGAGGCCACTCGGGAAGAGCCACCAGCTTCCTGACGGAGGTGACGGCCCACGGGTCGTGGGTGCGTCCCGCGCGGCCACCAGCTCGAGCTCAGTGCACCCACTTCCAGGCCCCACTTGGCGGGATGTGAGGCGCTCGTGCCCAGCAGACTGGATGGGCCCCTTGGTTCAGGCGCCACCGCCCCGATGCCGAGGACCCCGGGAGCCTGGCGGGGGCTCCAAGGGCAAACCTCCCACTCCTCCCCGGCCAACCTGCGTCCTCGGCCCGGCCCTGAGGTCCCACTGCCCGGCTGCCTGGAGCCCGTGCCGATGGCGGGGCTGTGAGGTCCCCAGCTGGCCGTCCCACACCCCGCCGCCTCCGGGCGTGAAGCCTGTAGCAGGAGCCTCTCGGCAGGGGTGAGGGGCTCCCCCCGCGACCTGAGGGCGGCCACCTCCTGCCAGCAGGGCGTCCCGGGGGTGCCGGGACCCCTCCTGCCCACCGCCTGGCACCCCACGTGGGCACACATGCCCGGCTGTGGATTCCACCCCCCTGAAATCGCCGGAATATTCTGACTGATGCCACCCCCGCCCCTCGGGAGTTCTCACTGCCCCCTGACCATCCCCCCCAATTTGTGACAAAATGAGAAGAAGCTGAAATGGCAGCAAGAAGGAGGCAGGTGACCCGGGCAAGCCGAGCTCCGTCTGCCATGCGGGTCAGGGTTCAGGGAGATGGCGGCCGAGCCGGGTCTCCGGGTGCAGGCTGGAGGGGTGGGCCCGGGGGTGGGGCCCACGGGGGGCGGGGCAGCTGCCGGGTGCTGGGACCTGGGGCCGGGCTCAGGCTGGTTGGATCCGGACACAGCGCTCGCAGGGTGACAGGCCTCCAGAATGCGTTGCTAACCCTCCCTGGGGGCCCCTCGCCTGGACAATCCCCCCCCACTCCCCACCCTCCCACCCCAGCACGTGGCCCTAGCGGTCTGCAGGACGTGCTGCCCTCGGCCCAGGGACCCTGTTCCCAGAGCCTCCAGCTCGGGGCACCCACATGGGTCCTCAGGAGGAAACTGGGGAAGGTGGACAGTGGGTGGACACCCAGCTGGTGAGCTTGGTGGGAACCTGCAGCCATTTCAGTAACCACATCCCCCAGGCTGGTGGGTGAGCCACTCAGCTGCAGAACCCACCCCCCTCGGGACACCGGGGCCATCGAGGGCCCCTGTCACACTGCCCAGTAGGGGCAACCAAGGCCCAGCCCACCTGGCAGCCTGGTGCCCAGCGTGACCAGATCAGGAGGACACCCCGTGAGGACCACAGTTGAGAGCATGGCTACGTTCATCATTAAAGAGCAGTGATGGGGCTTCCCTGGCGGCGCAGTGGTTAGGAATCCACCTGCCAATGCAGGGGACACGGGTTCGAGCCCTGGTCCGGGAAGATCCCACATGCCGCGGAGCAACTAGGCCCGTGAGCCACAACTACTGAGCCCGTGTGCCACAACTACTGAAGCCCACACGCCTAGAGCCCGTGCTCTGCAACAAGAGAAGCCACTGCAATGAGAAGCCTGCACACCACAACGAAGAGTAGCCCCCGCTCGCCGCAACTAGAGAAAGCCCGCGTGCAGCAACAAAGACCCAACGCAGCCAAAAATAAAAATAATATAAATAAAAAAAAAAAAAAAAAAACAAAAAAACAACGATGACGAGGGAGGGACAGAGACAGGGAGACAGAGGGGGCCCAGCCACAGACCCACTCCTGACGGGGACGAGAGAACCCCCGGGTTATTTCTTCGCTCCCCCAGGCCCAGAGCCCGTGAGGCTGTGGCCGTGCCCTTTGTCCTTGGGCCCCAGAGGCCTTGGTTCTCCGCCTGCGCTGGGACGGGCGCCGCGTCTTCTCTGGAGCGCCTCCAGCCTGGAGCTGACGGCACCCCAGGTGCCGGGCCTGGAGGCCCCCGCCGCCCCTCCCCGCTGCCCCGGGCCCTGCCGAGGTCCGGCCACCAGGCTGGAGGTCTCACCGGAGCGCGGATCCCCGGAGGGGAAGTTGTTGAGAACCTGTCCAGAGCGGCCACCGCGACGCCACCTACAAACCAAGCACAAGCCGCTGGTCCCTCGAAGAGCCCAACTCAGAAGCACCGTGGGATCCAGAAACCCCACGTCTGGGCATGTCGCCCAGAGACTGAAGGCCGGGTCTCAGGGGGAGTCCGCACCCACGGTCAGGCCAGCACCGCTCCCACAGCTGGAAGGTGGACATGACCCAAACACCCGTCCACGGACGAGTATGGAGGACGACGTGGTCCCTGCGCACGACAGAATCTGACTCAGCCTCGAAGGGGAGGAAACTCTGACCGGGTACAACCCGCCTGGACCTTGAGGACATGACGCTGCGTGAGATAAGCCGTCCCCAAAGGACAAATCCTGTGGGATTCCACTTACACGAGGGGCCTGGGCTAAGCAGGCGAATTCACAGACAGAGTGACGGTGGGGAAGGGGAGGGGAGCCGGCGTCGCTCGGGGACCGAGTGTCAGTTTGGGAAGATGAGAAAGCTCTGGAGACGGATGCTGGTGACAATGTGAAGGTACTTAATGCCAGTGAACCGTACACTTAAAAATGGTTAAGATGGTAAATTTTTGTTACGTGTATTGACACAAGTTTTAAAGAGACAAGCACAGTACAGGCTCTCTTGCTGTCTGGGTACCTGAGGCCCAAATGGGGGAGAGCCAGAGGGCTGTGCCGGGGTGTCGGCCCCATTCCCCCACCCCCCTGGGGACCCAGCAGCCCAGGGCCCAGCGACAGCCCCAGGCTCTAGGGTGTGGGTTTGAAACAGCACCGTCACTGAGGGATCACGTCCATTTACACTCTGGCAAGATGCCACTTCCTGTTTCCAAGAAGGAAGAAAGGCCAAGCAGGCTTGTAGAAAGCTGCCTTCTGCTTCAACATCAAACAGTTCAACACGGCATCTCAATGAGTTAAGTGTAAATGAATCAGAAGCACACGGATTAAATTTCCCTTGAAATTCACTCCGGTTTAAAAGTTAATGGAAAAAGTGTCTGGCAAAACTTGTTTAGAGCTTTATTGAACCAAAAACACTTTAAAAATAGTTTGGGAAGCCCGGCAGCCCCAAGCCATGGGCAGATTCCACCTCGCCGCGGGGCCGGAGCCCTGGGCCCAGGAGGGGCGGCTGGCCTGCGCCCCCCTCCCGAAAACCGCCGCGTGTAAAACGAAAGCCAGTCGGAGCAGAGACAGGACTCAGCAGCCTCCCCGTCTAAGGCCGGGGGTGAAAGCGGCGCGCCTTGGGTTGCTGCTTAATTTAACAAATTTGCTGCCAGAAAACTATTACTATTATTCCCCTTACTCTCTCACAAAAGGAAAGCGTTGTGAGCTCACAGGTGCAAACCCCGACACTCGCCAGAAACAAGAGGTGGAACCTAGTGCCCTCCGGCCGGGTCGGTGGCCAAAGCAGATGCCGCGACGGCCAAACAGGGGAGCTGAGTGCCCTTCTCTTCCGCACCCCTCCGACTTCTCAGAAATAAAGGACAGGGCTCACCAAGCCCGCAGCTGGCCTGAGGCGGGCAGGGAGGGCGCGAGGCGGCCGCCCGGGGCTCAGGGCAGGGGGAGCTGGAGCAGGATTCCCCAGGAGAAGCGAGGTGAAGCGCCAGGCCTCTGCTCAGCCGGGGGCTCGCAGCCTCCGCCCTCACCCATCCTTCCGCCTCCGCCTCCTCTCGGGCCTTGCGGAGCAGGGGCAGCGCCCGGGTGCCAGCGGCGGCTCCTGTGGGACCTGGGGTTCTAGCTGAGGCCGAATCCCACAGCAAAATAGACGGAGGCAGCGAGACAGGGAAGGGGTCTCCTCCCCGCGTGAGGAACTCAGAGTTGGGCTTTCAGGTGCCTCTGGATCCAGATGATCAACCCGCCCAGGAATCCGCCTCTGGCCGCGCCTTCCTCGCGGGCCCAGTGGGCACGGCTTCCCGGGGGGGGGGGGCCTCAGAGCCACAGGCTCACCCCCCCACGGCCCCCAGGAGCTGCAGGAGCACCAGGCCTCAGTCCCACGGGGAGCAGGGCAGCCCACGACCCACATGGAGGGGTCCCCGGGCGAAGTTGCCTGACGGGGGTACCGTGGGGAGAAGAGGGGCCTGGGGTGGCACCATGGCCACCGGCCCGGCCGTGGTGGCCTCAGTGGGTCAGGAGTGCCCCCAGCGGGCTGTCAGCCAGGCTCCACGGCGGGTCCTTTGGAGGGAGCGCTGGGTGGGCGCTTCCCAGGCACCCGAGGGAGGGAGACAGCAGGACATGACGTGGCCTGGGCTCCCGGAAGGAAATACACACCACCGGCCTTTGACTTGGTTCCCTGGAGCCGCCGAGCAAAGTACCACAAACCGGGGCCTCGAACGGACGGAACGATACTCTCTCGCAGCCCCAGAGGTGCAGGTCAGGGCCCCGGCCGGGCCGGGCTCCCTCCTAGGTTCCCGGGGGGAGACCCCCCGCCTCTCCCGGGGGCCGGTGGCGCCGCTGTCCTCAGGGTCACGCCCGTGTCGCTGCCCCGTCACCTTCTCTTCTCATGAGGACGACGGCCACGTTGGGTCAGGCCACCTAATGACCTCCTCTTCACCGATCCCATCCGCAAGGACCCTATTTCCACGTACGGTCCACTCACGGGTACCAGGGGTCAGGGCTCCAGCACATCCTTGGACGACACAATCCAGCCCAGGACAGTTTGACTCTGAGATGATCGTCACAGTCATTGAGCGGCCGGGGGGTGGTCACGTTTTAACCCTCACAACAGCCCACGAGGCGGAGACCCTGATGAGGGCTCCCACGGGTGCCGCGCGGGACTGGAAGGCAGACGCCACATCAGCTTCTGCGCTGTGAGCACGGAGAGCCCAGCTGACCTGCTTCACAGTGAAAACGGAGAAAATCGTTTAAAAGAAAACAGCCATTTAAAGCCTCTGCAAATGCTCCTAAGGACGATGGCGAATGAAACATCTATTCAAGAAAATCTGTGGAAACTGGTTTAAAAAGGAGAGTCTTTGGTATTTGAACCAAGACTCCCGCAGCGTCCCAGCTCAGCGAGGAGGGGGCTGCGCTCCCGAGGCTGCAGCCACCAACGCGGGGCTCCCTGTGCCCGTGGGCTGAGTCCCCGGGGAGTGCGGCTGGGAAGAGGGGCACCTGCTCCCACGCAGCCCCCACTCCTGCAGTGGAATGGAGGCTGTGCCCTGAGAACGCCGGGACCCCCAGAGCCCTCGCCCCAGCTTGTGAGGGTGGTTCCACGCCAGGAGAGGCCTGCATCACAGTGAAGATGCTGAGAATCAAAGGCAAGGAGAACATCCTGAAAGCAGCAAGAGGAGAATGATGTCCCTTTCAAGGGGCCCCCAGTAGGACTGACCCCAAATGAGACTGGCCTTCCGCAGAGACACCGCAGGCCAGGAGGCAGTGGGTAACACATCCGAAGTGCTCAAAGGAAAAAAAGAAACTGTCAACCAAGAATCCCATACTCAGCAAACCTATCTTTCAAAACTGAGGGTGAAATGAAGATCTTCCCAGATACACAAAAACTGAGAAGTGGCTGCTGGCAGATCCACCTTACGAGAAGTAAAGGAAGTTCTTCAGGCTGAAAGCACATGACCCCAGACGGAAACTGAATCCACACGAAGAAAACAGAGTGCTGTTAAAGGTAAGGAGGTAATTTTATGAAGCAGTACAAATGTATATTTTCCTCCTTTGCTCTAATAACTGATTTAAAAAGCAATTGTATAAAAGAATATAGATATAATGTAATGTCAGGCCTAGTATTAGTGGAAATGTAATACATGTGTAATATTTTCATCAATAACAGTACCAAGGAAGTGGGTGGAGCAGAGCCGGGATGGAGGGATTGACTACAGGTGGTAAAGGAAGCACGATTCCAGAGTACCGCTGAGTTTGCAGCATTACTATTTGTCATTTAAGTAACATAATGCCATAAAAAGGGGAAAAAGGAATAAACCCACGTAAGATTAATGTTTATGTATATCACTGGAATTAAGCTAGTATAAATCTAAACCTGATCGTGATGTTAAAATGTAAGTGGTAAACCCTAGAACAACCACTAAGGAAATAACTTTAAAAAGGGTAAAAATCATTAAAGAATTCATAATGCTACATTAGACAACATTCACTTAACATAAAGAAAGCAGTAAAGGAAGAATAGAGGAACAAAACAGACATGAGAAAAATAGGAAACAGGAAAAATGAAATGGCAGATATAAATCCAATGGTATCAATGATAACATTAAGTGTGGATGAATTTAACAAGCTGATAAAAAGGCAGAGATGGTCAAACTGGACAAAAAAAAGGTGATCCAACTTGCAGCTGGCTCTAAGAGGCACACTTTAGATTCAAAGGCACGAATGGACTAAAGGGGTGGAAAAATATACTATGCAAAGAACAAGTACGGGAAAGCTGGAATGGCTGCACCGATGTCAGACAAAATAGGTTTTAACACAACAAGTGTTATTACAAATAAAGAGGGATGTTTCGTAATGATAACAGGGCCAATCCATCAGGAAGACATAACAATTAGAAACATATGTGCATCTAACAACCGAGCTCCAAAATATATGAAGCAAAAGCTGATGGAAGGAAGGGAGAAATAGTTGTTCCTACAGCAATAGGTGGAGACGTCAATACCCCACTTTCGATAATGGATGTAACAACCAGACGGAAGACCAACCAGGAAACAGAAGGCTTGAGCCACACCGTAAACCAACACGGCCTACCAAACGTGCTTAGGACGTGCCACCCCGCCACAGCGGAACACACGTTCCTCTCAAGGTCACCTGGGACATCCTCCAGGTAGGATGTTCCAGGCTATAAAGCAGACTCGGGCTGTCCAAGGCCAGCACACCGGACGGCAGTGTGAGGGGCTATGGCGGTGGGCAAAGATGTATCAGACGGGTGATAAGGACCCGGGGGGGGGGCAGGTGGCCTGGAGGAGGGCTCTGGGCGTCGGTGGGGGTGATGCTGAGACGCAGGGTGGGGGGCAGTGAGGTGGGGGAGGGACTGCTCCGGCCGGGGGAGGGTGCAGGACATCAGGGGCCGCGCTGAGAGCTGTGCTTAGGGGAGCTGACTGACGGACGACTGAGGCTTTAGCCCTGGCGGTGGTGCTTGGGGTGCGTGCTCGGGAGGCGAAGAAGGGCCCTGCCCTGTTCCAGGGAGGAGGGGTGGATTAAAGAGCGATTTCACAAGTGAAAGCACAGTGTACACCTCCAAACCCTAAATCCATGGACCTCTAAGGACACCTCAGACGGAAGAGGGACGTCTGGAGGGGCTGACACAGGTGTGCAGCCCCATCTTTCTCAACTTCAGCCACGACCTGGAGATGTACTGCCATTGGCTTTTTAAAAACAACCTCAGCTAAGTTGACTTAGAAGTAAATACCCTCTTCATAATTGTGATTTTCGACTTCATGCCAGTCTCCACCCTCTGGCTAGCTGCCCCTGTACCCAAGCATACCTGCCAGCACCTCTGTTCAGTCCATGTGCTTCTTGCTGGTTGCCCAGAAGCTGCTGCAGGAAGAACGCACACCTGCCCCTTATAGAGGATTCAGGTGCCCAAAGTGTTTCCAAACGGGAGGACGTTAAGCTGGCCACCACCGGGCTCACCGTGTGGACCTGGCCAGCACAAAGCATTCACGCTCAACCCGCAGACGTTTGAGGTGATTTTCACCAGCAAGAAGTGGCACCTGGGTGTGCGACTGAGGAACAGGAAGAAAGGGTGGGCCGTGGCCCAGCACCTGCCCCGGAGCCCCTGCCAGTGAAGTGTGTGCCCGGAAGCTGCCGCCCCGGAGGCTGGAAAGCCCCAGGCCAGGTGGGCCATACGGTCCCCAGCGGGGCTCCCAGGGCGGGGGACAGAGCCTCCCCTTGAGGGCAGCTCCAGCCAGGCCAGGGCTTCCCAGGTCCTCCTGACCAGGTCCCGGACCGCCCACGTCCCTGAGGGTGGCGTCTCCACAGCAGTTGTGCTTAAACACAAAAAGCCGAGCAACGGCGACTGCGGAGTCTATAGAAAATACTGGGCAGGGTGGATGAATTACCCAAGTGTGCTCCAAGAGAAAGGATTTGGCATCCAAAGGGACTTTGAAAATGGTAAGCTTCTTTGGGTGTATTTGCCCCAATAATCCACAGAAACAACAGTAATCTAAAAATAGTCTTGTTTTCTGTCCTAAGCTCCTTTTAACTTCGTTAGTCATCACCCATCCTTAAAATAAAATCCGTGTAACGTCTCTCCTAGTAGCAGCTATAAACACACTTCGAGAGGAGGCCGGAGGACCCGGAGAGGCGGAAGGGGAGCGCGGGGGGCCGCGGCCGCGGGGACGGAGGCCCGTGGTCCCGCGGTGGCCGCAGGACCGGCCCGAGGCGGACACGGGGGCGCGCTGGCCACAGAGCTGCGCCGCCGCCCCCGGAACTCCCTGCGCCCTGGCGCGCGGCCACCGTGGTCCCGGCAACGGAATTAAACAGAGGGAAACAGACGGGGATTCCGTCACCCGGGCGGGGGAATAAGGGGCGCGTTGAGAGCAGACAGGAAAAGAGCTTTTCTGGATGGAGTGAAAATTATTTATTGGAGGAAGAGGAGGAGGAGGAGCAGTGGCGGCCCCCAGCCCCCAGCCCCCAGCTCGGCCCCTCTGCAGCCCAGGGGCGCCCCCGGCCCCAGGGGGTCTCGCGGGCTCCAGGACCGGGAGACGGTCCCGCGCGCCTGTGAAAGCGCGAGAGGGGCGGACGGGAAGGGGTGAGAGTCAGTCTTTATTTTAATACAACTTTCCACACCCCCCTTCGCCCCCCGCAAGGACTCGGCCCCCTCCTCCTGGCCCGTCCTGGTAGTGGGGCGGGACCTCTCCACGCAAACTCTCCTGGCAGAACCCTGGCACCCAGGTCTGGGGACACCAGAACGTACCGCGGCCAGATCATTTTAAAGGGCGGGGCGAGGGAGGGGCGTGGGCGGCCCGACCCTAGCGCCCCCTGGCGGCTTCCGGCTCTGTTGCACGCCCCGGGCCCCCCGCCCCGCCTCCGCCCCCGCCCCGCGTCCAGCATCCTTGCGGGGTCCCCTCCCCCAGCCTCGTCGTCCTCGCGGGGTCCCCCCAGCCTCGGTGTCCTGGCGACTCCCCCGAGCCTCAGCATCCTCGCGAGGTCCCCCTCTTAGGCCTCCAGCCTCCTCGTGGGGTCTCCCACCCCCAGCCCCGGTGTCCACGCGGGGTCCCCCCTCCCTTTGCCTGGGGCACAAGGCGCGTGCCAGGCCCTACTGTCGCGGTGGGAGCAGACCCACAGGTAGTGGCACCCGAAAAGTGTCCTGACACCCACCAGACACCCGAGGGGAGACCTGCGCCGGAAGAAGGGATTTCAGTCCTGTCCGGTCGACGCCGCTGGGATGAACCGATAACCGGCGGCGGTGACGCGGGTATCGCCCCCGCCGGGCACCTTCTTACTGTTTAATATCGCGCCCGAGGGGCAGCGAAACACACAGATGGGGTCAAATGTCGCACCCCAGTTTCCCCAGGTCCCGGGCGTGGAGTCGTTTAGGGTGCCCACCCGCGCGACCTGCAGGCCTCCTGGTCCCCGCGGCAGACAAGTCTTTTGCTCTGGGTTTATTTTAAACCACATAGGGTGTCGTGCAATAGATTTATGATTTTTATACACCAGACATTTTAACCGCCCGAACAAACACTCCAGTCCCTTCCCTCCAAGGCCAACACGAAACTACGGTCCCGTTTTGGCCGCTGAGCCGCGCCGAGGAGAAGCAACAGGGTCTGAAAGAGGAAAGTGTAAAGTGAAACGGGCCGGTTGGAGAGGTTTCCCCGAGCGCCAGCTCTCGGTTCTCAGACCAGCCCCCGTCGGTTAGAAACCCCGAAGTCGCGCCCGTAAACCGCTCCTGGCCTTCTGGGGCGGGGCGGGCCGGGGGCCGGCGGCTGGGAGCCCGGGGAGGGGCTCGCGGTTCTCCCAGACCCCCCCTCCCCCCCGCCAGCCGTGCAACAGGCAATCTGGGTCGCTCAGATATTTACAGAAGAAAAATGACAATAACTCCACGTCCCGGGACTGCCGTGCAATCTGTTAGTAATTTAGCGGGATGGGAAGTTCCTTTCTCGGGCCTGCCAGTGGAAGCGCTTTTCCAAATTTCCACAGCAGGGAAAGCCTGCGATTTTACATAATGACTTCAGCATGCAGGGCTCTCTTGGCACCCCCCTCGTCTCCGGCCCCCCTCCCCGCCCCCTCATTAAAGCGGAGTGTGGCTCTCTCAGGACACCCGCGTGGACCCAGGCGTCCGGGCCGGGCCGTGCGCCGAGTGCGCCCCTGCCCGCCCCCCTTGCGCCCCGCGGGCCGGGCGAGCGGCGGCCTGGCGCGGGGAGGGGCGGGCGCTCGGCCGCTGGTCCCCCGGGCCCAGCGCCGGCTCGGGCGGGCGGGGGCGTGATGTCACGGCAGGGAGGGGGCGCGGGAGCGGCCGGGCCGGCGGGGAGGCGGGGGAGGTGTTTTCCAGCTTTAAAAAGGCAGGAGGCAGAGCGCGGCCCTGCGTCAGAGCGAGACTCAGAGGCTCCGAACTCGCCGGCACAGTCAGTCACCGCGCCGGGGAGGGCGGCCGGGCGCGGGGAGCGGGCGCGGGCGCACACCTCCGAGCCCCCGCCGCCCGTCACCCTGCCGGGGTCCCGGGGCCGCCGCAGCCCGGCCCCGCCACGCGAGCACACGCCCCTCACGACGTTTCTCCGGGGCGCGCGGCGCTGAGCCCGGGCCGGCGCGCGTCCGCCGGGGGAGAGGCGTCCTTCCTCGGGAGACCCGACCCCGCGCGGCGGCGCAAGACGCCCGCGCCCCCCGCTCCCCCTCCTGCTCCTCCCGCCGCCGCCGCCGCCGCCGCGTGGATGCCAAGTACCAGTTTTCCAGTCCCTTCCAAGTTTCCACTCGGCCCTCCGGCTGCAGTCTGCGGGAGCGGAGAAACTTTGGGGCCCTCTGCGCCCGCCGGCGGCACCATGAAGTCGGCAGAGGAAGGTAAGCCGGAGCGGCCGCAGCCCCCCGCCGCGGCCCCCGGGGGCCCCCGGCCCCGCGCCCTGAGCCCGGCGCCCGTGCGGCCCGCGCCCGTCCGACCCGCGCCCGGCGGGGTCCCGGCCCGCGGAGGGGCGAGCAGGCCGGTCCAGGGTCCGCGCGCAGGGAGGGGCGCGGGCGGCCGGGCGCGCGGCGGGCGCGCTGCACAGATTGGGAAGCGGTGTCCCCCTGGTGTTTCCCCAGAACAGCCCTGATTTCGAGCGCGCCTTCTTGCCAATAGGTGTCTCCTCTTCTCTAGCGCTGAGTGCGCGCACTTGGCCTTCGCTGGTGCAGCCTCGCGGCTGCTCCGGCTGTAGAAACTCAGTTCAAATGCAGGCGGCTGGGGGACGGGGCGAGGTTAGGGCCGTCAGAACCACGAAGGAAGGACACTTTGGAAAGCAGCGAGGTTTCTCTGGGAAAGAGGGATGGCCGGTTTCTTCCCCCGTGGGGCAAGGCCCCAGGAAGACCAGCCGTACAGTGAGGTTGCGGGGGGGGGGGCGGTGTTCTGCGCCCCTCCACGAGCTGAATCGGTGGCAGATTCTTTCCAGGCGCTGGGCCCCGCGAACCGCTCCGTGTGGCGCTGCCCCGCCGGTGGCTCGACTCGCAGGACTAAAAGCCACCAAAGGAGCGGTCGGGCACAGCCCCTGATTCAAGACAGTTTGCAATCTTAGAGACTTGAGAGTTCCAACCGTAGATGTTCCGGGACAGTTTGAAAAGAGTTTCAAGGTACTTGTTCATAGTCACGAAGATGGCATAAGTGTCTGCCCTGCCCTGAAGGCTGGTGATGGCGAGGCCGCCACTACTGACGGTGCGCTTGCGACCCTCCCGCGTGCGGTCTTAGGTCCACAGTTCCCTCACCCGCACCCTCTCAGCACCCCTCCCACCCCTGACCAAAGCAGCCCGGAGTTCCTACGGCGTTCCTGAAGGTGTCTGAAGATAGCCTCCGAAAGGGGTGACTAGCACCCTAGTTCGGGACCACGATGGAAACTGGGAGACACCTTTCCAAATGCCGTATCAACCCTGAAGTACTTTGTCTAAATTATTTTAAGGAAACTGCCTAGCCTGCCAATGCATGATGAGTACTCATATTCTGTAGGGCAGACACCCTTATGGGGAGCGCTAGGAAGTAAATGCTACTGTCTCCTGCACGATTCTAATAAATATGACGGCCCCTCTTGCATTACAACTGCAGTTTTCAAAGACTGCCAGCTCGGGAGAACTTCCTTATCTTTAGCAAACGTGAGCTCAAGACCATACATTCAATATAAGAACATCAGTATGGGGTCAGTGTCTTGGTGTCTTATGTTATTTCTAAGTATTTTTATCAAGGGAGGAATATGTATCTTGTTTCTCACCATTTCATCCCGATTTAGAAAATGTTAAAACGTAAACAGCAGGTAACGTTTACAGGACAAGCTCTTACTGTTAGAAAAGTTTTAAAAGTTGTCGAGATTTTGATTTTACATCCTTGACACTTATTTCAAAGTTTCTTATCACTGCTTTTTAAAAATGTGGGTCTTTCAAAGTTTAGGTTTCTTTACTTCAACAGTCGGTGGTCTGTCTGCAATAAAGAATCTTTTTTCTCTTACAAGAGGAAAAGGCATCTATGGGGGTGGAGGTTATTTGTCATGTTTCCAGCTTAAGAAAATACATTTGAAGGTGTCCCTGCTAAGAGGCAGCACGCCAGACGTGATGATGCCCTTTGACTAAACAAATATTGGTGTATTTATAAGGACTACAGAATTAGGCTAAACAGAAAGTATGATCTAATCCTTCATATAGCCAGGCACAGGGTATGAGAGGCAGAGCCGGGCCTGCAGGTCCACGCCTGCCTTGCCGAGGGCTGGCGGAATGGATCTGGCCTTCCCCCGCAGGCCCGACTGGGCTGTAGTTGCCCATCTGAGAATCTCAGGGATTCCCTCCCCAGCGCTTTCCTCCAGTTTAATGAGCATCTGGTAAAAGCTCATTAGGCACTGCTGTTTGGGAAGGCCCTGTGCTTGTTCTTCTGCGTGGGGAATGCAGAGAAATGCAGGCCTTGTAGGTACACCCACCCACCCATCCAGAGGTTGTTCCACACAGAATGCCCGGGTCTCTCCAGAACAGAACAAAGCCTGCGCTGTTCTCCTGCCACTTAACTTCGTGGCGTTGTTTCCTAATCCAGATTAGAAAAGGCCCTGCTGCTCTATCACACCCAGGGCTGGAGTTCTGGGCCCGGTGCACACCGGCAGCCTCTGACAGGAAGCGCCAGCTAAACATTTCCATCAAGACGGGAGTGTCTGCTGAATTGGCAAATAGCTGCAAACCATTTACAAGACGAAAGGCACAACAGGGGGTGCTGGTAAGAGGAGCAGGTAAAAAACGGCCACCCTCTCCGGTTACCTTGGCTGGGGATCTGAAACTAGGTGGGGATCAGCTCGGCCTTAGGATAAAGCAGACCCAAGTCCTGACCCTGGGGGGCTCGGCTGCACCCAGAAGGGTAAACCCACTTTCTCCTGGACAGAACAGTTGAGCGAGAAGTTTTAGTCTAAACAGACGGTAGAGGCTGTTGTTTGTGTGTAAATTTTTGGTGGGGGGTGAGAAGGTGGCTGAACTTAAAAAAATCCCCAAAAAGAGAGAAAATGAAATGTTGTGGCTTCTGAACGGAAAACAGTACTTCCATTTGCCTGAAGGTCAGCAAAAAAAGCAAACTAAAACAAAACAGCCCTCCAACATACATCTCAAAGATAGAACTATTATTAGAAACTAAATCAGGCCAAAGTGAACTATAGTTTATCACTGGAGAAAACCAGCGATTTGGAAAGGGTCATGAGAGGGAAAAGGTTTGGGGGAGGGGTCACGTGATTCCCAGGTTATCTGCTTCCGGAAGAAGCAATCCCCACGGGGCCAGAGGGCCTGCAGGGCAGAGAGCAGGACTCGTTTGATTGGCAGCGGAGTTGCAGAAACGGACACTTGTGCACCCCCCTCCTTTCCCACTCGACTCCCCCCCACGTGGCTGATGCTCTCACACCGCCGTCTTGGCCACCATTCTCTTGCTCTTCCAGATGCTGGTGTCACAGGGTGCCAAGATTCTCGGGGAAGTTAGAACAAACACCTGGGAGAAAGTCCTGGGGAGAGTTGGTGCTCAGGCGGGCCTAGCTTTTTATACTGATGTTGTGCGGACGAGCTGCTCTGTGTCCAGGCCTTGGGTTTCACACACCCCCCCCCCCCGCGAGCTCTCCCTCAACCTGGGAAAGCTTTGGAGTCACTCACGGGTGGCTGGCAGGCTACTTGTGCGCGCACAGGCATTTGCACGCGTGTTTCAGGACTCTGAGGGGCTAAAGTGCACGGGGTCCCAAAGAGGAAGGGCTGCCCGTTGGGCATCAGCCTGCGAGTGGAAGGCGGCAGGCGTGAGCAGCAGCCCGGCCTCAAGGTGCGAAGGAGAGCGCGCTCCCAGCCCGAGCAACCTCCCACCTTCCTCTTTCGGGCTCGGGGGGCTGGAAAACGGTGTTCCCTGTGTTCGTTGCTCTTCCGCAGCGGGTTGGGGAAGAAGCTGCTCCTTTGAAAGCGAGCCCTGCGGTCCAGGGAATTCTGCTCCGGGCCCAGGCTGCGGGGCTTCGGCTGGACGTGCGCGTTGTAGACTCGGCAGCAACCGAGACGGGCTGATCCTCGTCCTACGAGGGGCCCGGCAGCTGGGAGGCCCCTCTAGGCACGTTCAGTAGGTTGGTGCGGCGTCAGCAGCAATTCGGGACGCAGATATTGATCTTCGCGCCCCTCTGTCTACGGGTGCAGCCAGCCGGCACCGCTCGCTGTGCCCGCCTCCCCGGAGTGAGGCTGCAGGCGGGCGGGGGTCCACCGCCGGCTCCCGTCCTCGCCCGCCCCCAGCCCCTGCCCACCCGGCTCCGGCCGCAGGGGAGCTCGGGCGGCGGGGCGGACGGAGGTGGCTGGACTCCGTGTCCCCTCCCCCCAGTCCCCGGCGCACGCGTATCCCCCGGAGTGCGGACCCGTGGGGCACTTGGGGGTCTCGCTCGCGCGGGGGGCCGGACCCCGAGAGCCTCCTGGGGGCCCCGGGCGTGGGTGTGGGCGCCGGGAGCCGGGACACCAGTGAAAGGCGTGCGCTCGAGCTCGCGGGGAGAGTTTATTTAAAACTCGGAAGCCGGCGGCCGGCAAGCTGCTTGTTTATGTAAACCCGGAAACAGCGGGGGGAGGGGCGCGGCGGGGGAGGGCCGGGGGGAGGGGCGCGAGCGGGAGTCACGTTACCCGAGGACGCGCGGCCGAGCGCAGGGCGCAGCCGAGCCCCGGGCGCCTCGACCACAGGTGCCCGCGGCCGGGGCCCCGACCCCGGACGCCGACCGGACCCCCTCCAGGCCCCTAACCCCGACCCCGACCCCAACCTGGCATCCCGACCCCGACCCAGGACCCCAGCCTGACTCCAGTCCAGGACCCCGACCCAGTCCTTGACTCCTGACACCGGACTCCGCCCGACTCCAGCCCAGATCCCGACCCCGGACCCCGACCCGGGACCCCACCCAGGTCCCCGACCCCCGACCAGACCCCGAACCCCGAATCCGATCCCGCCCCTGACCTCGGACCCCGACCCCGACCCCGACCCCGGACCCCTGACCTCGGACCCCGACCCTGACCCTCTGATCTCTGACCCCCGACCCAACATGACGGGGCTGGAGGAGGACCAGGAGTTCGACTTTGATTTCCTCTTCGAGTTTAACCAGAGCGACGAGGGCGCCGCCGCGGCCACCGCAGGTGGGTCCGCGCGGGCCCGGGGCGCAGGGCGGGGGCGCGGGCCCGGGCGGGCCGGATCCGCGGCGGGAGGGGCGGGCCCGGAGGCGCGCCGCGGCTCCCGCCCCTCTGCCCCGGGGCGCCCCCCAGTCTCCCGTCCCCGACCCCCCGCGGCGCCAGGGGCGGGGGCAGCGCCCATAGCCTCCCCAGCGGGTCAAGTTGAGGGGCGAGCGGGGGTAGCGAGGGAGGCCCCTTTGGAGTCGGTAGATCCCCCGGCCAAGTGTGCTAGGCTCGGGGCCGCACTCCAGCTGAGCCCTGAGCGCATTCCCGCTGGAGGGGCCTCCTCTTTAGGGCGGGGCGCCGCTCCCGCCAGGGGACAGTGTGCCAGGCCCTGGACTTGGACGTCCCGGCGGAGCGGGGGCCACGAGTCCCCCAAGCCTGCCCGCCCGCTCCCTGTGCCCTCAGCGCTGAAGCCTCCCTCCTCCCCCCGCCCCCCCCCCCGGAAAAGTTCCAATGGAACTAGCCTCCGGTACCTCGGACCACCAAGTTCCCCGGGCCTTTCCTTTCTTTCGTTTTCTTTTCTCGGTCAAAAATAAAGGTTCTACTTAAACAGAAGGTAAAGGAACCCTCCAGCCCCCCAGGGTGTGTGCTCTTGGATAAGAGTAAGCCCCTGAGTGATCACGCCCCCTTTTACTGGAAGACCCAGCCTGTGCCTGGGGCCGCCTTGCGTGGAGGGAACCAAGAGCCCCCTCCTTGCAGCCTGGCTCTCCCCGACCTGTCTTTCTGCCCCCTGTCGGCCCCCTTTCTGTGTCTGTCTTCAAGATGTTCTCTCTGTCCCTGCCCACGTGGCGGTGAAGTGGTGAAGCTGAGCCCAGCGCACTTGGCACCGGCGGGCGCCCATCTCTGCAATGACTGTCTAATATTTTCCGTATCATTCACTGCCCCTCTTTTAAAAGGGCAACGTCCTGCTCGTTTTTTTTTAAAAATAAATGTTCCAACCAGGCCAAGGCTGCTTGGATCTGTCCTCCCTAAACGTCTTCTCTTTTCCTCTTTCTCGGCTGTGCCGCCTCCAGGCCTTTGGGTCGGGGGAGCCAAGGCAGGCAAGGGTGGGAGAGCGAGGCAGTTGTCTGAACAGATCTGGGGCCGGAAGTGGAGAAACAGGCCCTGAAGGCCTTCTGCACTTGCTGGGGTTCGGCTGTCTGTGCGCAGGTCCTGGCTGGGCTTCCTGGGTTGTTTCCACCGGAAGACTTTCTTCCTTGGTATCCAACCCCCTTTTCAGTCTATTTAGCAAATATCTTTGATGAGAGGCTTGGTGACGTGTGGACCGCACTCCTGACCTCTTCAGGGTGTGAAAGCCAGTCCAGGACAGGGACTGCCACGCACGTCCTGTGTCCTCAGGGGCTCTGCTGCCCCGTTGGTGCTTGGGAAGCTCTCAGGGTTGGGGACGGCCTCCCTCTGTCTCTTTGCACGTCTGCTCCCCCGACAGCAAGCTGAGTAACACTCTCAAGGTGCGTTTTCAGCCTCACTGCCAAGATACAGCCCCCACCCCAACCTCCAGGGACCACAGTCCCATTAAAGCCTCCTGCAGGAAGGCCTCTGGGGTGCTGGCAGCTGGGGCCCAGCATTCACCAGGCTTTGGGGGAAGGGCAGCTGGAGAGAGCTCTGGGCAGAGATGGAAAGGGCTCCTTCTCCTTGTCATGGTGTTAGGAAGAAGTTGATAGAAAACATTCCTTCTTATCTATTTACGTGAGAAACACACATACTTTTTTCTTTTTTATTAAGACTTTTTGAGAACAGTGTTAGCTTCATGGCAGAATTGGGTAGAAGGTATAGAGATTTCCCCCTCCCCACACAGGGACGGTCTCCCCCACTATCAGCATCCCCACCAGATGGTACCTTTGTTACAGTCGATGAACCTACACTGACACATCATCACCTAAAGTTTGTAGTTTACATAGGGTTCACTCTGGGTGTTGTACATTCTGTGGGTTTGGACAGATGTGTAATGACACGTACCCACCATCATGGGGTCATACAGAGTGTTTTCACTGCCCTAAACATCCTCTGTGCTCCCCCCGTTCCTCCCTTCCTCCCCCAGCCCCTGGCACCACTGATCTGCTCACCGGGTCCACAGTTTTGTCTTTTCCAGAATATCCTGTAGTTGGACACACCGTGTTCAGCCTTTTCAGATGGGCTTCTTTCACTTAGCAACATGCGTTTACGTCTCCTCCATGTCTTTTCATGACTTGATGGCTCTAGTGCTAAATAATATTCCCTTGTCTGGATGGACCCCAGTTTATTTATCCATTCAACTTACCAAAGGACATCTTGGTTGCTTCTAAGTTTTGGCAATTATGAACAAAGTACTTTCTTCTTGTTCTTATTAGTTACTAACATTACATTGTAACTATTAATTATTAAGTTCATGATTACGTTGTTTTATTAAATTCTTCAGCTCTTAATGGGTGACAGGAGTGACTTCACATTATTTCTGGAATGAACCTGCATAGAAATAAATGAATGAATGACTAATTCTGAGATCAATTGTGAAGCGAGCTGACGCAGAGCCTTAGAGATGATACTGAACCACAAGTGGGCACTTTCTCAAAAGGACATGGCCAGCCCTGACCTTGGGGTCCCTCGTCCCTGTCACGGTTTTCTCTGAGTTGAGAGCGGCATCTGCTCACCTGTCACCCTGTCCCTCCCGCCACCTCTTGCGCTGGGACGCGGCACCCAGGTGTTCGAGGGGCCATGGGTCCTGGGGTTCTTTATTTCCAGAGCACTCGGCAGGTGCGGATAGACAGCCGTCATTTGTTGGGAGAAAGAAAAGAGAATTTTAAAAATAATCTGCCCTGGGCTGGGCTGGGCGTTGTTTGCCCTCCCGGGGCCACTCCCGGCCCCTCTAGGGAGGAGGCTGGGCGGTGGGCTTCCCTCTCTGGGGAGCAGGCAGAGGGCCTCCGGCTTCTCTCTGGGTCTCAGGAAATAGCTGCTCTGCTGTCAGCCGGGCGGCGGGCGTGGCCCTGCTTCCCGCCCGCCCGGGGCTCCTGTTTTCTAAGTTATTTTGGCCGCCCGGCTGGGGACTGTCGCCCTGGCAACTCAGGAGGAAATGGGCCGGGCCTCGGCCTCCCGGCGGCCTCGAGGGCAGGTCCCTCGCCGCCGCCTTCACAGTGCAGGATGGCGTTTCAGGGCTCACGTGTGAAAGGGGGCATCTTCTGATGACGTGAAGATTTGGGGGCGTTTTTATTCTCAGTTCCTTCCCCAGCGGTGGTGATGGTGATGGCGAGGGGGCCCCAGAGGCCCGCGTGTCTGCACAGGAGGGCGCGGGGCCCGGGCGCAGGCGGGGAGGGCCCGGGCCCAGCACCCGGAGCGCAGGCGGCCCCTTGGCCTCTTAGCAAGGTGACTGCCCTCGCACCTTCAGCTCAGCAGCCCCAAAGTTCCAGAGATGTTTCCACCAGCGGGGGGCTTCGTCCCAGAGGACGTTTTCATTCTCTGTGATGTTTGTCAGAGGAAGGCCACAGCGACTCATGGCCACGGGGTGTTTCTAATTCCTTAAACGCGGGGCCTGGAAGGTGAAGACCTAAGGCAGTGAGGCTGGGGCGTCGGAGCCCGTCCCCGTCGGGGCGCAGGGGGCCCCTGTGAGGACGGCTGCTTGTTGCCTTTGGAAATCATCTCCCTGGCAGGCAGTGGGGTGACCGGTGCCCTCAGAGCTGCGTCTGTCTGTCACCCACGGGCCTGGCCACCCTCGGTGGTGCCCTCCTGCCCTGCCCAGTAAACAGCTCCCGACAGGAAGGTCCTGGCGTGGAGCGTCATTTTTGTTTTGTTTTGTTTTGTTTTGTTTTGTTTTGTTTCCACTACCTGCGTAGTATAATCTTGCCGCGGGGGCAGCGCGCACGGCTGGGGAGAGGAGGCCTGGCGGGGCGTTTGGAGGCCTGGCTGCCAGGCTGCTTCCAGTTCTATTTCTAGCTTCGTGTCCTGCGGTTCAACCCCAGCAAATGCTGAAGGGGATGTTCCGTACAATGAAAAACAAAAGTCGCCGTGGCGGGCTCCCTCTCAGGGTCTGTGACAGACGACGGGGACGCGGGCAGGGGCGAGGTGGCTCCCACTGTCTCTGGTGAGGCGGCCGCCGTGTGCGGGGTGACAGCGCAGCCAGCAGTGTGCTCCGCGTCCCCGTTGCTGCCCAGGACGGGCAGAGGGTCCCCACGTCGCTGGGCAGGGGTCTGAGCGGTCGGGAGCCTGCGGAGATGCAGCCGGCCATGGTGGAAGGACACGGATCGACTTCCTTGGTGGTTGTGCAGAGATGATACGATTGTGTGGTTCTGAAATAAATGAGTTTTCAGAATGAGAGGAAATACTTCTGCCAGCTCTGGCTTGTTGAACGAGCTGAGGATGGAGCTCGCGGTGGGCGCTGGACCCACTGGGAGCTGATGCGCGGTCCGCGGGCTCCAGGCACCCCTACTCCCCACGCTGGCGTCCATCTCTGCGCCCGCCCCCGCCGGGGGCCTGGAGGAGGCATGGCTTCAGAGATGAGCCACGCTTTCATGAATGTCCACTACATTAAGCCATTTTGAATAAGCTCTCCCCAATATTTGCTTAGACTCCTGCGCCGTAAGTTGATGAATCTCCTGGGCAGGCAGCCAGGCTCTGGAGGCAGCAGCAGAAACTGGGGGTAATGGGTGCGGAGCTCTCCAGGGGCCGCCGATGTGACACGCATCAGCCTGAGCGTCTCAGGGCTGTCAGGACAGTTACTGGAAATGTTTTCATCCCAGGTAAATGTAATCCCTTTGAATAGTTAAAGAATTCAGATTTGAATACGGTTTAGGTAGGAAATTGAGTGGAAGCTGGGAGGGATGAGGGGAGGGGAGAGATGCCCCCCGCCGGCAGGAAGGCAGGCCCTGGGCAGGCTGGGACCTACCTGTACGCGTTTTGTCCGAAAAGGGAGAACTTCCATCACCGGACTCTGGCTGAGCTCAGAATCAAGTTCAGGCACTTAAGGCTTTTCCTTTGTAGTTTATTTAATTAAGGAAAACTCATGCTTAGGGGGTCTTTTTTGTGTTTTAATAAAGGCTTATAAAGGCTTATGTTTTTCTCTTCCTCGTTGCATCACGATTATTGACAGACTTTGGTGAAATAAAGGCCCCCCCTTGGAATGCCCTGGGAGTCAGCGGGCCCCCTGCTCTCCATCTCCCTCTGGGGGCCGGGGGCAGGGGTGGGCACGCTCTCAGATACCCTCCACGACTCGGGCTCGGGACCACGAATGTGGCTGTGTCCTGTGGGCAGGTGGTGGGGAGGCCCCAAGCTGATTGCTAGGATTTGTTTTAATTCTTGGAATTACCTTCCTGCCAACAAGTGGTAGTTCAGCGGTGGGATCAGCTGTATCTCTTAAAATAAATGACAGGTTTGCATAGTATTCTTTAGCTGGGCAGGAAGTGTGGGTGTCCACTAAACCCCCTTCAAGGCCCCCCAAGGCCTCTGGGTGCCGGGGGAGAGGCCTGGCAGGCCCGTTGAGGGCGCCTACGGACTCCCCGGGCCTGGGCTTTGTGCACAGTTCGTATGTTTCCCATCAGTGTCCTGCCTGGGCTTCCCTCCTGGAGTCGATGACTTGTCTTTAAAATGAAGTCCGTTCTTCGTCGAATGCTGGATGGTCTGTGCACTTCATGTGGAGGAAAGGGCTCAAAGCGCAGGGTGGCCACAGAAGCGACGGTGCAGGTCTGGGGCACCTTCACTCCTCCCAGGAGCGCCCGGGTCTGGGGCCGTCTTTCAGCTGGGGGGGCTGGCACAGTGTCCCTGCCATCTGGACGTTGCCCCCTTGCGGACAGAACGTCAAGGAGGCGTGGAGCTCCTGCCGCATCATAGCTGCTGCCCCGGGGTGCGGGTGGAGGGGTGCCTGCCAGAAGTCGGGGCCCCCGGAGCCTGCCGCCCCGGGCTCTTCGTCCGCAGGAGCTGGGACGGGCCTCCTCCGTGGGCCGGGGAAGGCACGCGTCCAGGCTGGTTCAGGCCGGTGAGTACCCTCTGGTGTCAGGGCGCAGGCAGAGGCAGGGCCCATGTGTCGTGCTGCGGGCCTGGGGGGGAGCCAGGGTGGGCGGGGTGAAGACCGCACTCACTGAGGTGGGGCTGGAGAGCCGGCACCAACGGTTATGAGAAGCCGCCTGAGAAATGCCGGTTCCGACGCTTTAGCTCACGTGGCGCCTGGATGGTCGGGGGGGAGGGCGGGGCGGGGAGCCAGGGTCTCTGTAACTCAAACTTGACCTGGGAACACGTCAAACATAATACAGCTACTTGCTGAAGCGTCATTACTAAAATCCCCGCCCTGGACGTGTGTAACACGATTTATTAATGTCCTCCTTACCGATCACGCGGTTCTCATCGTAATCACGCAACAGCAGGTGCTGCTGGACACACCGCCCCGTCCAGCCTGCTTTTGGTTGACATCTGACTTCTTACCTGAAGCCACACAGGTACTGGGAACAGCTTTTTGTTTCTTAAACTGGCAGTTCTGGTTAGAATGGTTTGGAAAGTGTTGGGCCAGCGGTGAAGGGAGACCCTCTTAGCGGGAGGTCTGTGGATGTGGCTATAATGTCCGTGTAATGTACCACTGCGCCGTGGCCGGAAGGGGACCTTGGTTCTGCCCGGCGCATCGGCCAGATGCGTCTGGGAAGAAACACAGAGCAACGTTTAGGCTCCCACGGTAACTGAGAGAAGACTGATTCCGTGTTGACACCACTGCCGCCCCTGATGGGTCCGGCCCCTGGTCGCGCTGCCCGTCCTTCCCTCTCGGGATGAGGGGGTGACGAGGCTTGCGGGGGGGCGTATCCGCGGACCCGCCTATCCCCCCTCTGCCCAGGCGCCGCCTCCCACTCGGAGCTTCTGGTTCCCTCCGCTGCAGTTTCACTTCTCTCCTCCTCACGGCTCAGTCTCTCCCTGGGGCCGTTTACAATCCGGCACCGATTCTGAGCATCTGGACACTGATGCTTTCTCCCCAAA
This sequence comes from Balaenoptera borealis, assembly GCF_965194805.1. NCBI lineage: Eukaryota > Metazoa > Chordata > Mammalia > Artiodactyla > Balaenopteridae > Balaenoptera > Balaenoptera borealis. The sequence continues at coordinate 501,786 of NC_138875.1, read as the reverse complement.
AGACAGCCTGCCCTTGACCCCCGGGGCGGGGGGCGGGGTGGGCAGGGCCGGTGTGCTCTCTCTGGGCCGCTCTTCTGGGGAGCAGCAGAGAACAGTGTTTTATGGGGCAGGGGATTCAGAGTGTAAAAGCCAGAGCTTCTCGATAGCAAGGGTATAAGGATCTGGGTTACCAGAGGGAGGTTGTATGCTCCTTCTGAAATAAGCCATAATGGAAATAGATTTCCCCCTATTTGGGGAGCTGGACCCATTTCTGTTAATAAATCTGATGGGATGTGAACCTGTACTTTGAGGCCCTTGATTCTCTGGGGTCTGCCCAGGTGGGTTTCTGAAGCCCAGCAGAAGGGCGGCACTGTCATTGGATGAAGCGTCTCCAGGCTGGTGCGCTTGGCCCGGGAGGTGGTGTAGGGTTTCCACGAGCAGCTCCATTATTCAGAGACCTTGGGAGCCTCAGCTCTAGGCACACGATAATGAGGTACCCACATGTTATAAAGGGTCTGTTCAAACTGGAAATCCAGACGTGTGGCTTTGCTGCTAAAAATGACTAATTACACTAGTAGTGATTTTTTTAAAACATTTTACTGAGGCTGTAATCAATATATAATGATTTAATATATGGCTGAACTTCAACATCCTCTGCTTCGTTTTTCCTGTAAAAGAAGGATTCTTAGGCCATGAGCCACCATCCGAAGTTACATGAGAGATCCCGGAACCTATGTGTTCGTCCAACCCTTGGGGTGTTTTCTCTGTCGCTGGCGATCAGTCTATCACAGTGTCTTTAAACGTCCAGGCCCCCATGTCTGAAACCCGCCCGCCCGTCTGTTGGTTGGACAGATCGAGCACCGTTTTGGACCAGGCACAGGCCTGGGCCCTGGAGGCAGGAGTGAACCAGGGTAGACCTGGGCGGGCCCGACGCTGCCCTCAGAGGCGTGGGTTCTGCTGGTGCAGGATGTGATGGCTGAGGTGGTGAACGTTAGGAGAAGAAAGAAAGTGGGGGAGGGTGACACGCCTGCTGGGCTGGGGGCTGCGACTCGGGTAGGGCAGGTGGGGGACGCAGTTTTTGAGAAAAAGCAGAAAGATGCAAGGGGACCAGCGGTGCGGCTCTGCGGGAAGGATGTTTGCGCAGAGGGAAGCCCCGGTGGGCGCGTGTCCAAGTGAGAGGGCGGTGGCTGGAGTGGAGAGAGGAGGGGCCCGGGAGGGGCGCAGGGACCCTGCTGGCCAGGCCGGGGCTCGGGCTGCTGCTCCAAGGGAGCGGAGCCCATCTCGGAGGCCAGGCCCACGGGGTGGAGGGGTGAGGCCGGTCCCGGCTCGCGGGGTCCCTGAGCTCGTGGGTTGCGGTTCCTGGCCAGCGCCTCACCCGTCTCCCCCTCCCTTCCAGAGCACTACAGTTACGTCACCTCCGGCATCGGCTCTGGCCTGCCCCTCTCCTCCGCCCACCCCTCGCTGCCGGCCCCGTGCCACGACCTGCAGACCTCGGCCCCGGGCATCTCCGCCGCAGGCTACGGGGCTGCCCTGGACGGCGGGCCCTCGAGCTACTTCCTCTCCTCCGGCGGAGTCAGGCCCAACGGGGCCCCGGCCCTGGAGAGCCCCCGCATCGAGATCACCTCCTACCTGGGGCTGCACCACGGCAACGGCCAGTTCTTCCATGACGTGGACGTGGAAGACGTCCTTCCCAGCTCCAAGCGGTCGCCGTCCACGGCCACCCTGAACCTGCCCAACCTGGAGGCCTACCGCGACCCCTCGTGCCTGAGCCCGGCCAGCAGCCTGTCGTCCCGCAGCTGCAACTCCGAGGCCTCGTCCTACGAGTCCAGCTTCTCGTACCCGTACGCGTCCCCGCAGACGTCCCCGTGGCAGTCCCCCTGCGTGTCCCCCAAGACCACAGACCCCGAGGAGGGCTTCCCCCGTGGCCTGGGGGCCTGCGGCCTGCTCGGGTCCCCGAGGCACTCGCCCTCCACCTCGCCGCGCGCCAGTGTCACCGAGGAGAGCTGGCTGGGGGCCCGCACGTCCAGGCCCTCGTCCCCCTGCAACAAGCGGAAGTACGGCCTCAACGGCCGGCAGCTGTCCTGCTCCCCCCACCCCTCGCCCACGCCGTCCCCGCAAGGATCGCCACGGGTCAGCGTCACCGACGACACCTGGCTGGGCAACACCACGCAGTACACCAGCTCGGCCATCGTGGCCGCCATCAACGCCCTGAGCACCGACGGCAGCCTGGACCTGGGCGACGGCGTCCCCGTCAAGGCCCGCAAGACCGCCCTGGACCACTCGCCCTCAGTGGCGCTCAAGGTGGAGCCGGCGGGGGAGGACCTGGGGGCCACGCCGCCCACGTCTGATTTCCCACCTGAGGAGTTCCCGTCCTTCCAGCACATCCGCAAGGGCGCCTTCTGCGACCAGTACCTGTCGGTGCCTCAGCACCTGTACCCGTGGGCCCGGCCACGGTCCCCGACGTCCTACACCAGGTAAGCGGGTCCAGGCGGGCGTGGGCCGCGGCAGCGGGTTCCCGAGGCCCGGAAGCGGGAGCCAAGGCCCGGGTGCCAGCAGGGCTGGTTCCTTCCGAGGCTCAGGGAGGATCTCCCGCTCTCCAGCTCCAGGTCTGCTGCCATCCTGGCGTCCCTCTGCCTTCACACCCCTCGGCCTTCTCCCGGCCTGTGTCTGTGTCTGAATCTCCCTCTGTCAGGACCCAGTCGTGTTGGCCGAGGGCCCACCCCAAAGACCTCACCTTCACGAATTCTCTCCTTTTTAAAGGCTTGTCTCTAGGGGAGGTCATATCTGAGGTGCTGGGGGGGCGCGGGGACAGACCTTCGGGGACAGGAGTCAGCCCATCACAAGGGTTCACTGACACGTGGGCTCAGTTTTTGTTCTGTTTCCTATAAAAGCAAGTGACGCTCGTGTCTGTGTTTTTGGCTTCCCTGCTCGCACCTAATTGCCGTCACTGCACTGTCGGTGCAGATGGGGCCTCGGCTCGGCAGTTCCCCGGAGGAGCGTGCCGGCTCCTGCACCAGCCCCGCCGGCGTTTGGAAACCACGCAGCCTCCTTCTCCCAGGAGACGGCTGCCTGGCGGGCGGCCTCAGCTCCTCCAAGCCCCGCGTTTCTCTTTACCGTCGTCGTCGGGGCTGCTGGTGCTCTGTGGGGTCCACTTACTCAGCCCGGGGCTTTTATTTTTAACTAAACAGCTTTCCCAACAGGTGGGCCACTAATGACCCCTGGCAGAGTGCTTTCTGCTCGAGGATTTTTATCAGGCGTAGACCGTGCACACGGGGCCCCCCCAGGAGGTGCACGGCCTTTGCCGTGGGGCTGCGGGGGCCTCTCCAGGAAGAGGCGTGTGTGACAGGCATGCAGGCTTCTTTCTGCCTGTAGATTCGGGTACTCGAGGCTTAGCGTTTTCTTGTTCCTGCTCCCTTCTTTGTTCTGGCGGCAAGATTGCACGGTAGGGCCTAGTGCCTTCCAGCCGTCGTGCCCACGAGATGAGGAGAGCGAACCGGTAGGGTTTTATTTGTTTCGGAATTTTCTCTGTTGTGCTCAGACCCTCTTTTTTTCCACAACTAAAGCACACATGAGGTAGTTAGAGCTGCCAGCGGATAATGTAGTTCTAGGCGCCGAATGAACACGGCTAAACCTTTTTGGAAGTTTGTGGCAAAGAAACAGTATGAGAGATGACAGTTTCTAAAGCATCGGACGGTGAATACTTCCTTTCTGCTGGCACATTTAGGAGTCGAGAGGTAGAGGAGCAAGGATTACCATGGTCTGGTAATCAGAACCTGGATTTAATTCCTAAATGTGGGAATTTTAAAAATCCATTTGGAGGCATTTTAAAATATAAAAACTGTTAATGCAAGCTGTCCTCTCTTTATAATTCTTCCTTAAGAAGAAGGATGTTTTGCAGCTAACCTGCTCAAGCACACAGGCCCACACACAGTTTAGGACCTTCTCATTTTCATGGACCATGATAAGGCATCAGTGAACCCACATCATCACGGCAGGTGCAAAGGTAGCTACCGTGTCTCCAGGAGCTGCTGTGACCAAACCCCACAGACGAGGTGGCTTAAACAGCAGGCCTTTATCCCTCAGGGTTCTGGGGCTTTGGAGTCTGCGATCCAGGCACCGGCGTTGAAGTCCTTGGGCCAGGACCACCCAGGGGCCTCGCCCTACCTTGACGGCCCCTGTAAAGACCCCACATCCAAGCGCGGTGGCCTTCTGACGTCCTGGGGTTAGGACTCCAACCTGGGACTTTTGGAGGGCCCAGCTCAGCCTGTGACCCCCGGTGGCAGATGGGGTGGCTTCCTCAGGACCTCAGCAGCGGGGAGCCTGCGGGAACGCGGGTGTTTCTGGTGGGTCGTCCTGCGTCAGGATGCAGAGCTGCTGCCTGCTGTCTGCTCCGGGGTCTCGGTGGTGATTCCCTGGTTGAGTGACCTGCTGCATTTATCTCTTGGTCCCAGAGCTCCGGGTGAGGTGTGGTGCTCCCGGCGTTCCTGTGAGTTCACGCCAACAAACCCTGTGAAGGCACCGCACTTCCCCCCGAGGGTCTGAAGTCAGCTTTTCCCACTGTTTTGGTTCCACATCAAAATATGTTTCCTGGTCCCTGGCGATGTGTTTCCGTGTGATCCCACCAGCTGGTGCAGGGGGGGTGGGGTGGGCAGCTGGAGGCCACGGGAGAAGAGAGAGGTCGGGGCACTCACCCGCGGGGAAGGTGGCCAGACTTCCTGCCCGCGGGGTCTCGGGCTGCCCAGCTGGGGTGCCCGGTGCTGACAGGCTCCGAAGTCTGGGGCGGAGGGCTTATCGGGACAGATCCACTTCCCAGCCTGCGGTGCAGCACCTCTGGGCACTCCTACTTCTGTCTTGCCAGTAAAAGGAACTTTCTAATGAGAAGTGTGCAGCATTATTCTCTTCCCAAGGAATTTGGGGGCCGTGGGATCACTGCCCTTTTGGGGTCTTTCTGTCTGTGCAGCATGCGTGGCTCGCCCCTGTGTGCGGAGCCTTCCGATAGGCCCACGGGGTCACAGAATGATGCTAAATTCTTGCCACAGAAGGTGTGTGAAACCAACAGCAGTGCTGGGTAGAAGAAGTTCATAGGTTTTAAATAAGAGCTTAGACTTATCTTAGAGCCTCGGAGAATGACGCTTCTGCTCCTAAAGCCTGGGAAACGCAGGTGACTCGTTTCAAGTGCTCCCTGTCCTCACGCCCGAAAGGCCACGAGCCTCTTCTGAAAGGAGAGGGTCTTCCCACCTCGCTTCCTTCTGCGGATGAGACAGCAATTCCGCCAAGGTTGGTGCCAAGCGGCGCCCACGATCGGCCGTGGCGGTGAGGGTGGAGATGACAGGCCGATTCCCGCTCCCGGTGGATTGTTTCTCGGTGGTGGTTTTCAGAGGACGTCATATTGTCCCAAAGGAGCTAAAGTTTAAATGTCCGTTGGTTCAAGCAAACGTACTTGAGCGTCTGCCCTGGGCGAGGGTGCTTATCCAGTGTCCTCGCTGTGTGTGTCCAGTGAACTTGTGTTTCCTTTAGAATAGGCTCGGGGAAAGTCCCAACTTTTGAGGTCTTAATGTCTCTGTCTGTGCCCGGCACAATCTCTGAATTTGCCTTTAAAGGGGCAAAGTTACACGAGGAATGTATAATACTTAAAAGGAAACTAGTTTTGGGAATGTGGATCATTTTAAGGTGAGTCTTTTGTAACAGCAACAGCACACGTGTGGAATTAAATTCCTATAGACAAACTTTGCTTTTGTGATTTGAGTAGTCAAAGAGTAGACTTTCTTAAGGGGCGAGGGCACATAATGAACAGGGTTACTTGGAGCTACCGGGTTCAGTGACCCGAGGGGCTGCATGTCCAAATCAGTATTTCAGATGTGGTTTCTTTTAGGTTTTTCGGTCCGATCGATGATTTTAATAGTATCCATAACCTTTATGCTGTGTCTAAGTGTTAGTTTCTAAAAGTCTGATGAAACTACTGCTAACTCTGATTGCATTTTATAAGTTGTTTGAATATTTCAGAGTTTATCCTAATTTGGAATAAGATTAAATGAAGCTGGAGGCTGGTAACAAATCCAACTACACGTCATTCCACTGGGGCACCCCTGGCCCCGGCCCGTCTGCACTCGGGTGGTCTCCATCGGGCCAGCCCATTCGGGCTTTTGGACCAGTCAGTCACTTCTGGGTTATTTTCCCTTTTCTGACCTGGCAAAGGATCTTCAGCCACGTCATCTGAAGATCACAAAAGGAAGCTCACTGGGGACTCCCCTGGCGGTCCAGCGGTTAAGACTCTGCGCTTCCACTGCAGGGGGCTCAGGTTCAATTCCTGGTTGGGGAACTAAGATCCCACATGTGGCACGGCCGAAAAGTTAAAAAAAATTTTAAAAGAGTACCAAAAAAACAAAGGAAGCTCACTGATAGTGAGCTTTAAAAAGAAGACAGTTTGGGGGGAGGTCTCTGCACAGTCCCCCTGAGCACTTGCTTACAAGACCCAGTGCCAGGGTCACATGTTCAGGCCCCACTAATAAGAGGTAGAGCTGGACTCACGCCGTGATTAGCTCACCCCGGAGGCGCCCCCTGGCTGGGCCCCTGCTCCCCGGAGCCCTGACGAGTTTTCGCTCTAATCGGGGGGCATCGGGGAGCCTGGGACCTTTCTCTGACATCCGCATCCTGCTCCCAGGATGCTGGTGGCTGCTCGGGGAGGGTGGGAGCCCAGCAGACAGAGGTCCTCACGAGGCCAGAGGCTGACCTTGGCCACAGGCCTGCAGAGGCTCCTGCAGGTGAATTCGGAGTCTGAGTGCAGGACCCGGGCTGTGTGTTTCTGCAGTTGTGCTTTCTTGCTGCAGGAGTATGTGGTCTCGCAGGCCCAAACCCTCATCCCCGCGGGGCAGGCTCTTTCTGGTTTCCCAGAGTTCACAGCTGACGCCAGAAAAGGTGCTCTGTGTACTGACTTCCAGCTGGAAAAATCAGCCTTGCAGATTCAGCTGTGATCTGTGGATTTGTGGCGGAGGGAGAGGCTTCTGCCCCACCTTTATGGCCCTTTCCCCAAGGTGTACGTGGAGGATGTAGGCCCCGATTTCTCTTTTTGATGTTGTTCTATGAATGTCTGTTTTTAGCCACGAAAAGGAGAAAGAGGATCTCAAGTACTTTTGCGTTCCTGGAGAGGATAAAATCATCTGAATCTTCGTGGCTTTACACACAGATGTTTAAGTCTAGCCATTGAGATCTGCCATGTTGGCTGATTCTGTAGATAATCCAAATGCCCACAGAGTTTCGGCTACGAAACCGGTCAGCTCCTGGCCTGGTCCTGCCCCGCCGGGCCGTCCATCCGTGTGCTTGTGAAGGCGGGGCTGCTGCGCTCAGGGGTCTCCCATCCCGGGGCCCCTTCCCGGGTCTCCAATCTTGAGATTCCCCAAACCGTGAGGAGACCCGACCAGGAGCAAGTGTCCAGTGACGACACGCACGAGTGACCACAGACACAACAGAATTGCTTTCTGCTCAGATGTTCTCCTCCGAGGAGAGAGTGGGGTGCTTGTCGGGGACCCCGCGCACCTGCAGCACACCTGGGCTGGGCCTCCGGGGAAACAAGGGAACGGTCCTGCCGGAGACCGAAATGTAATCGTGAGGCAGCGATTGTCCACCTTTAAAACTCGGCCTTCCGTGAAAATTAACGAGCAAAATTGTATTTATATGTCATGATGGGCTTCGCCTTTTAAATAAATGCTTCTAAAATACCTTCTGGAAGCTGGGGCTTGACCCACAGCATTGAGCTGGTTTTCGGTAAAGAAAGCGACCCGCATGTTGTTTTCCCCCCTGAGGTTTCCCGTCCAGGTTGGTCTGTGCTCTGAGCGCCCAGCCGGCAGCGGCTGCGCCAGCCCACGCGACTGGGACACGGAAGCGGTGCATTAATGACGCGCTGCGTTCCACTGTTCTCAGCGACGGTGCCTTTGTCACTCCGGCCACGTTGTTTTAAAGGCTTGCTGAGGTGGGCGGTTCTGTCCTCTCCCTGCTCAGGCTTCATGTAGATTTAAGCGGGCTGTTTCCGGGATCTGACCATTCCGCTCAAGCACTGGTCGTGCCGTGGAAGCCCCGGGGCCCCTGGGAACGCCTGATTCTCTCCCGAGAGTCGCTTCCCACAGGTGAGTGTGGCCACCTGCAGGGCGGTCACACCGTGATGATGCCTGTTTCCCCTGAGCCCAGAGCGCTGCAGGGCTGTCGGGACGTGCGTGCACCATGGCCTCAGCATCCCTCCCCGGGGACCTGGGCTCGGAGCCAGCGAGCTCGCGGGAGGCGTGGATGAGTCTCACTTTACAGATGGGGAAACTGAGGCGCTTGGAAATTGCTAGACACAAGACGGAAGACAAAAAGGCCGTAAGGCTCCAGTGGCCCAGTCTGGGGGTGGGGGGGCGAGTGTGGTCACTGCAGGACTCGAGGCTGGGAGGATCCAGTGATGGCCGTGGGCCCCCCACTGCGGGGGCGCGTCTCGGGGCTGGACGCGCACCTGTAGGCGGTACTGGCGTCCCACTGTTTTATTTCAAGTCAGATGTTACGGGAGGTGGGGGGAGGCGGAGTCCGGGGGTGCTGCGGTCACTCGCTCTTGGTGTCCAGAGACCACGGCAACGGGGGCAGCGCCCAGCGGGCTGTGCCTGTCGGGCACGGGGTCTCCTCCGGCCTGACCACAGGCTGAGCTCTGCGTCAGCGAGACCCTCGCTGGGGCTGTGAGCTTCTCTAGTCCTCAGGGAGCAACGCGCCTGATGCAGGTACATTCCTGTAGGTGATCTGAGAACAGCTTATCTATTACGTCCTGAGCCACTGAAGTCTGTTTTAAACTTAGAGTTTGGAAATGGAATGGTTACTATTTCATGACTGTCCAGGTTTTTCTGTGGGTCCCCTATTAAAACAGATTAAGGGTGAACTCTGGGAGTTGACCCCTGACTGTCCTGGCATCTCTGGGGAGAAATCAAATCCGAGTGTCAGTGTCATGGCTTATGTATGCCCCATCCTGCGTTAGCTCGGCGGTTCTGTTTCTTGGTTTTGTAAGCAGTGTGGCAGGTGTCAGCTGAGCTTTCTCAGGCTCCGTAATGACTGGTTAGCAGCAGGCTCTGGCGGCGTCTGAAAAGGCATTTGGGGCCTAGTAACAGTCACAAACACGCTGGCATCTGCCCCCTGTAACAAACGTGAGGGTCAGTGGAGCACAGAGGGACCATCCAGAGCTCAACTTCCCACGGGGGTCCTCACCAAGTAAACACTCCTCCACCCATCCACCCACCCACCCACCCATCCTTCCTTCCATCCACCCAGACATCCTTCCTTCCATCCACCCAGACATCCTTCCTTCCACCCATCCACCCACCCATCCATCCACCCATCCATCCACCCATCCACCCACCCATCCACCCACCCACCCACCCTTCTATCCATCCACCCGGCCATCCATCCACCTGCCCAGACATCCAGACATCCATCCACCCATCCACCCAGACATCCATCCACCCATCCAAGGCATGGGCCCTCCCTGTGCCCTTTGTTCCACTCCAAGAGTGGACGTGAGGGAAAGGCAGCGTCCTCCCTTGTCTAGACAGTTCTGGTCCCCGGGGACGGAGGAACTGGGTGCAAATGCAGTCGTCTAGTCTTGGGTCAGGAGGAGAAGCCCCAGTAGTTTGAGAAATTCCTCCAAAGTAGCTTATTTTCCACCTCAGCTGGATTTCTGGACAAGAGCTCTTTCTGTCCCACTGGGCTGCCCCCACATTGAGCTGTAGGAGCACCTGGTGTCCTTAGACGTGTCTTCTCTCAGGAGAGGGTTTAGGAGTTGGAGGGCTTGTTTTCCTGGAGAACAGAGGGCCCTGCAGCGATGCTGCCCTCTTGCGAGCCGAGGAGGAGACCCCACGTAGCTGTCCGCCCTGGGGAGGCGCTGGGTCCAGTCTGCCTGGGGGTCCTGGAGGCTGCCTGGCCCCCCCCCGTGCAGGTGCAGGGCGGTGGGAACGGTCGGGATGCAAGTCTGGACGGCAGGGCCTGAGAGGCTTACGTGAAACTGGCCTGTTTTTGGGGGGGACAGGGTGGGGGTGATGAGTGGTGCAGAGTAAGGATGACGGCAATCTTCCAGAAAGCTGGAAGGAAGTCTTAGCTCCTTGGAGTTCTCCACACCCTGTTCGGTGGAGCCACTAAAAGCAAAGAATTCTTATGAAATTCCTGAATCGATCATTAAGAAAAAAAAAGAATCTCTCCACGGTGGCCTTGCTGTTCTTGTTCTGAAAGTTCCAGGTCCATGACTGAGTTTGAATTGGATTCCTGAGCAGACCTGGGCCTGGCAGAGCCTCCGAGAGTGTGGAGAACGAGCAGTGGCCCTTCCTGGGCTGCCCACCTCCCGAACACGCACCAGGCACTAGACCCCATCCGTGTCCCCCCCCAAGTCCCCAGGGTACGGGGACAAGTTGGGGACCAGTCGGGGACAATTCGGGGCCAAGGTGGCAGCAAGGAGGGGTCTGGCACTGGTGTGACCCAGACAGGGCCTCTTGGGGGGGGATCCTGGGCCTCACGGCAGGTCACTGGCCGCAGAATCTCGGGGTGCGGGTGCCCTGCCTACAGCACCCCGAGCGTGGGCAGGCCGATATGGGGCTCTCTCCTCTCACCTCACTGGCCGCCTTGCATTTTACTGCCCGGCTCCGTCCCTTGGCCCCCTGTTCACCCACCAGCGTCTCCGTAAAAGCACTTTTCCAGCCTCCGGGAGTGGTCAGGGCACCTCCTCCAGGCCACCGTCCTCCTCGTGGCCAGCCCTGTCCCCGAGTCCCCTCAGCGCCATCTGAGTGACAGTGCAGAGGAAGCCGGTCCCAACAGCTGGGGGTGACCACCCGAGACCCCCGGGCATGAGTTTCTGTCTGAGGCCCGCCCCCCGCTCCCATCCCTCCCAGACCCATCAGACATGCAAGGCCAGCCCCGAAGGACTTTGGCCTTTCGTGGATCACAGCCAGCCCCTACCCGAGGGCTGTTCCCTGGGAGGGTGGGCGGGTGGGTGAGGATGCCACCCACGGCCCGCGAACCTCTGGGGGGTCATCAGTGGAGAGGCCGGCTGCGCCAGGGCGCCCTCCAGGAAGGCCGACCTTTCTGGCATGGGAGGAGCTTTCTCACCCATGCCTGGCGGGGGCCCCAGGGGGAGCTGGGTGGACCTTGGGGCGAGGTGTGTGGTCCCGGCCAAGCCTTGGCCCACGGGAGCCTTTGGGGGCCCGGAGACCCTGCTTGATTAAATAGCCGAGAACTGAGCTGATAACCTTTTTTAAAATTAGGGGGAGAAAGACAAAACAAAGCAAGTAAGTTAGGCGGCCGTGGGCTCCCGACCCTGGGAAAACGTGTTACTTTAAAGTTGGGGTGACGTCCTTCCCCTTCTGCTCTGGTTCTCTCTCTCATTCGGGCGGACTTCAGTCCTGCCAAGTTCAGAGTTTGTAGCTTCAGCTCTTTTAGAAACAGAAGAGTCCTGAAAGCCTTTACAGTTTTCTTCTAAGTGATAAGTCCATATGAGCCTTAGATCTCAGAAAATTCAGAATTGAAGGGATTCTACCCAAACCATCTGAACAAAAGAGGAGCCACCCTCCCCGGGTGTCTACATGGAAGAAGAACTTCTCAGCACAGGGGCTTTGCTGAGACTCTCGTACGTGGCACCTGGCGGTGGGACGTCCGGTGCACGTTGGTTCTCTGACGTTGAGTGGACAAGGCCTTTTTTCAGGGAGAAGGTTCCAGAAGGGCTCCAGGCTCGGGTGCAGCCAGTTTAGGGAAGTCACTGCCTCTGACTCAGAACAGTCACCAAGCTCTCCAGGGCAAGAACAGGAGGGTGAGAAAGTAGACGATTTGGGGGGTTTACAATTCATATCCTTCACTGTGGGATACTTTTTAATGCCGATAAACAAAAAGGAAAGTGAATCCCTGACAGTTCCTGGCCCTGGAATATCACAGTGGTAATCTGAGTGCCTGTTTCTCAGCTTCGCTCTTTCACTCTGTATCACAGAAAACCAAACTTGTACACGAGTCAGAGACCAGCCATGGCTCCCCGCGCCCACACCTGACTGACTGATGACTTGTGGTCCGCTTGCCTCACCTCCTCACCCACACCCATTATTTTGCGGTAAATCCCAGACCTCATGAAGTCTTACCCATCGATATTCAGCGTGTCTTTCAGAGATGGGGGCTCAGTTTTAGAAACAAATCATGACACCTGTAGATACCGTACCCGACACTGATACGTGATTTAAGAGAATCCCTTGGTATCACCGAGCAAGTGTCCAGACCCCCTGACCTACTTTCTCCGAGGTGGTCGGATTCCAGCTCCAGGCCTCGCGGTCGGCTCAGGTGCGGAAATCTCTGTTTTCCCCGCACGCGGCTGTAGGGTGCTCGGCGGGTCCCAGTCCGGGTCACCTGGCACACTCCTCTGTCCCTGGTGTTCGCGGTTTTTCCTCGAACTGGTGCAGAATCGGGGCCTTGCTGGGATCTGGCTCCGAGTTCTGGCGAAGTGGTGCGTGCCGTGCCCTCAGAGGCGGGCTCTGGCATCTCCGTGGTGGTAGCGGTGGCCGATGAAGTGGTTTAAATGGAGAGGCCTGGGGTGAGCAGGTCTGGCCCGAGCCCCGCCCCGCTGGCCATCGGGAGCACAGAGGCGCGGTGGGGACTGAGTGAGGCTGTCTGGAGCCCTGGGCCCTGCGATGACCTTGGTTTTGAATCACTGCGAATGGCCTCCGTCCGTCTGTGTCCCCGCGGTCAGCCGCGCTCCGAGCTGGGTCTCCTGTGCTGGAGAAACGTGTCCCTGTCAGGCTGCACCCGCGGAGACTGGCGGGTCAGCTGGTGTCCCTGGGTCCTGCTCAGGGGTGGGTTTGGTTGGTATCGAGACGGGTGCAGGCGGTCGGTGGTGCCGAGGTCAGAGCTGCAGTCTCATAAACACGTGCTCCGGGGCGGCACAGCTTTTGCTGAAGTGCGGGAGGCTGGCTGTGAAATCCTTTGTGTGCTGGAAAGACTGGCCTGGCCTCGCGGGTGCCCAGGGAAGCCCCGAGCGGGCGACCACAGTGGCCGGGCGGGGGGGGTGCCCCGGGCAGCTGGGGCAGGGCCTGGATGGGGGTGGGAGACACGGGCTGAGAGAAGTTCAGGTTCGTCTGGGGCTCTGCATGCCCGTGTGGAGGTGGGCTCCAGGCTCCAGGCCGTGAACTAAGCGTCAGAAAAGATCCTTCACCCTTTTCCTGCCTGAAGGAAGCACAGAGATTCGATAGGACACGAAAGGCTTTCCGGTGGGAAGTGGATGGTGGCAGCAGCTCCAAGAGCAGGGAATTCAGACGGGGGCCCCGGGGGAGCTCCCCGATGGAGGCCGTGTGACTCCCTTCCTTGTGTCACACGAGCCGGCGTCCCCAGCCTGGAGGCCAGGGCCGGCCAGGCCAAGCCAGGCTGCGTAACACCCACTCACAGCGGGGCTCCTGGTGGCTCGGGGAGGCCGTGGGCCTGGTCCACTCCTCGGCCCGGGGGGCAGGGTGATGGTGCCAGTGGTAACGGGTGGAAACCGCAGGCACTCAGCGCCGCCGGGGCACCAGTGTCGCTCCTCGGGGTGGGGGGGCGTGAGACACGGCCTCCAGCCTCTTCTTTAAATGGGAGCAAAAGGAACGTGATTCAGGTCCTTATATACCGAGTGCAAAACAGCCATTTAGAAAAACCTTCTATTTGCAAGAATTCCAGACTCGCAGAGAGTTGCAGAGAGATCTGTGTCCCCTTCAGCCAGTGTCCCCAGCAATGCCAAGCTGATATCAAGGACAGCGACCGTCATCCCGGAGCGGCCTTTGGAGACCCCAAAGGAGCAGGAGTTGGGGTGTGGGGGGCCTGGAGTCCCACGTTGCCGTTAGTCAAATGCGTGTAAGAGGTCAGGGGACACTTGAGAGGCCTGGAGACTTTCAGAGATGTTACCACTGGGGGTTCAGAGTGTTTCAGTTTATTGTTACCACGTGATGGGCACGTGTTGCAGTGTTACAGGAAGATGCAGCCTCAGAGTGCCCTTCCCTGTGTGGTTTGGCAGAGATTAAAGCCATCGGGCCCCTATGTTGGCGAGGCCGTGCAGGGGACCTGAGCCCCGGGAGGTGTCAGGAGCCCCAGGTGTTCACGCTCTTTGACGGAGGCTGTGGATCTGTGCTGAGGAAATGACCAGAAAGGCCACCAGGATCTCACGCTGGATGTTCGCATCTCTGGTATTGATAAGAGCAACAGATTGGGAGCAACCCACAAGTCCATCCACAGAGCGTCAGTCATCTACAGGACAAGATGTGGTGCTGAGATCAAACCATTTTTGATCAGTATGCTAAAATGCTCAACGTGTGATCTTTACATTAAAAAAGCCAGGGTGTCACACTATATATTTTATTTTGTTAACATCCATCCCTTTTGTGTAAAAATACTTACAGATATATGCCCAGCTGTGGAGGTAATTTCTCTGGCTGATTATGAGATACATACGTGTGTGTGTGTAGAGAATGTAAAATAGCTTCTGTTTGTACAGATCAGCTGGATCTTAGATTCGAATTTAACCGTGTGTTGTCTTGGCTGCGTTGAGTGTGACTTTTTAAAAAATCAAAGTAAGATGGACGTGAGTTTGAGGTTATTCAGCAGCCCTGGGCTGAGGCCATGAGAGAATTCTCCCGATGTGGTCCCCGTGGCGGCTCCTCTCCGGGTCGTTGGTGACCCCCAGGAATGACGCTCCAGCTGCAGGGCCCGTGAGGGGGTTGGGTTGGGACAGCGCAGCCGTGAATCACCGTCCTCGCAGCCGGGGCCGCTGCATCTTGGAACATTCCTTCCAGTCTTAGGCCTTTTCTCTGAATCAGAGATACATTTACATTTTTTGTGGAGCTGCCAAATTCATGCTGAAAATTTCCAACCCAAAACAATAATCTTCATTGTCTATATTACAATATTTATTTTGTGGACCATTCTAACTTGAAACTGTGCGCACACTGTGTTGCTGGCTTTGTCCGTGATTCAGGAGCCAATTATTTCCCCAGATCTATTCTATCGTGTTCAAGTGCAGAACAGCTCAGAAGATGCTTGCCCCGCGCGGACGGCGAGGGCTTGCACTTTCCGTCCTTCCTTTGCTTCTCTCTCCGTCGCACACTCTCGTTTTTTAATTTCCTGGGAGTCAGATGAACCTAACTTTTATTTTGTTTTTCATTTGTTTCTTTTCTATTTACAGCAAAGGACAGTCTTTTCACTTAGATCAACAGTATGTATAAGATAACAGAACAGATTAGTACGTTGGATATTCTAAACGGAGACGTGGTCCCCTCCGGGCGGGGTGTGCTGAGCTGGGCAGTTTGTCTGGGGGTCGGGGAGCAGCTCCCGTAAGATGCCAGTTACCGAGGGCCGACCTCGCGCTCGAAGCCCGTGGCTCGCTGGTCCTTCGTCCTGGCGGTGTGGCCGCATGTGTCGCTGATAACCACGTCAAGAAAGTGCTTCTGAGCGGCACAGCCCGGGAGACTGCCAAACGCATCACAGAGCTTCGCCCGCCAGGAAAGCTCCCATTCGATCGCTGTTTAGTGTTTCTCAGAAGCCACCTGGCATTTTGGGGGGGGGGGTGGCTCCTGCACTCAGCCCGTGACTTGGGCGTTTCTCTTGTCTGGGCATCTCGGAGTCTCCGCGCACACATGCGTCCGTCCCATTCTTCGTGGTCACATCGTCTTGAGTTTTCCGAGGCTGTACTTAGTGAGAACCGGGGGCCGGGGGGCATCTTGTTGACGTGGAATCAAAATGTAGACAGCAGACAGGGGCCTGGGGTGTGGGCAATGAGCAGTCCCACCGCCTGCAGTCTCGCTTCCTGAAGAAACCTGGGTTTAGGTTGGCCGTTGAATAGAGGGTTTTCAAGTGCAAGTTCGTCCTGGAATCTGACACGTAGTCTGGAGGAGGGGCTTCCCAGGGTTGGAAGGCCTCCCATGCAGACGGTGATTTTAGGGCCCAGCAGGGTGGACACGGGCTGAGGGACACACTCCAAAGCGGCCTCTGTGCCTGCATGGAGGTCCTGGCCCCTGGGGGGCACTGGTCTGCCCCACCTCCGCCGGCGTCTGACTGTTGGACAGGCCCACTTCACTGTATCTGCGGTGGATTCTAGTTAGGATTTTAAATTTCTCGCCGCATTGACTCAGATGCAGCCTCTTCTCACGTTAGAGCCTTTGATTGCTGCTCGAAGGTCGAGCTCAGGCCCACTGGGAGGCCCATCCGCCCGGGTGGCATCGGGGCTGGCGGTGTCCCTGGGACCCAGTGAAGACTTATAGTGGGATGTGGTGTGCGCGGCCTGTGTCCCGCCAGGCTCTCGGCACCAACGCGTGCTCTCAGAGGAGCCCAGCGGGCGGGGCTGCAGAACCCGAGGGTAGACAGGGCGCCCGCCAAGCTGACTCACCAGGAACTTCACGTGCGTGGCGAGATGATTCCGTTTCTACCGTCACTAGAAAACCACGAATGCCCCGAAATATACTGTCCTTTCCAGGAGTATTTTGCACGTTTTTTAGAAATTACATGTTTGATTCCAATTCAAGCTGATTTCTGGGCCTTTTCTCCTTTCAGAAAGTACCTTTATTCTATCTATTGTTTTGTGTTTTAAAACTCACCCCGATTCGTAGTCTGAGATGAGGCGGAGCAGCTGGGGGACGTCTCGGGGAAGCAGTGGACCGACTCCTTCCAGGCTGAGACGCCACGAGCGCCGCGTCCGTGTGTCTGGGCCTCTAAACAAAACACACCCTTCCCAGCCACCTGTCCCAAACGAGCCCCCAGCACGCACGGTGTCTCTGCTGCGTGCGTGGAAACGGACACACCAGCGCCAGGCGGAGCGGGGCGAGGGGACAGTGGTGCCCGGACGGTGGAGACTCCGGGAGCGAAGGCACCTTCGGGGCTGTGTGTGGAGGGCGAGACCTGGGCGCCTCCCGTCCACCTCTGCGGGGGCAGGGTGTCCCCACACTGCTCCCACCCTGCACCCCTCCTGGCCGGCCCGGGGTTGGCTTCCAGACACCTCTGAGGTCTGACGAGCAGCGTCTCTGTTGGGTCAGGTTCTGCATGCAAGACTGTGGGGACCAAGAGCCACCGCCCCCCACTGGGCTCTCGTTGTAGGAAGGCAGTGGGTGGACCGGGCCTCAGCTCCTGTGAGGACTTGGCGGCCTCTGCTTGCGGACTGTGGCTTTTTGGGGTCGGCCTTTTGTCTTTTTACAGGGCAGGACCCTGAAGCACGTTCTATAGGGAGAGCAGGACCTTTGGCCTCACGTGGACCTGGTTTCAGGGGGCACATGGCCTCCGTCTCCCGTCTGTACAGTGAGGCTGTCAGTGCCCCAGAGATCTGAGGTTGCCGTGGGCCTCGTGGACCCCTCAGGCAGGGCCCGGCTCACTCCCCTCTCCCCTCTTCAGCCTCCAAGTGACAAACCCGGCTTGCAAATCCGCCTTGGGCCCCAGGGCCGCTCCCTTGGTTCTGTGGCTCTTTGGCTGCAGCTCACTCGTGCCCTGGGTGGGCAGCTGCCCGGGTTTTGTGCACGGGTCACGGGATGCAGGGGCTGGCGAGGTTGCCGCAAACCCGCCCTCTTATCAGGGGCCCGGCGGCATCCCCGACGGCGCACTGCTGCCCGCAGCCAGCGCGTGGGGCAGAGGGCGTCGGGACCAGGCGGCCCAGTTCTCAGGCCAGGCTGATAGAACCGTGACTCTAAAAAGGTCTTTAATTCTGGAACCTGTCTTATTAGGGAGGTTAAATAATTTATAGGCCTATCGTGAAGGAAGGAGAATATTTTAAGGTCGTGTGGGAAAATGTTTCCATCTTATTCAAGAACCTTGTCATGAAGACCTGACAAGGCTCTGGGCGTCCATCACAACCGGGTTGCCATTGGCTGCGTCAGGCCATTATCCTTATTGATGGGGATTTCGGATGCAAGCCTGGCAGGCTGTGTTGCCCCTCAGGGCCCCAGAGCCTTAGGTGGGTCTGTGGTCTGCGGGAGGCCGTGGCATGAATGTTTAATGCTCTGTGTTCCATTTCAGCCCGTCTCTCCCTGCCCTCGACTGGCAGCTGCCATCACACTCAGGACCGTACGAGCTGAGGATCGAGGTGCAGCCCAAGTCCCACCACAGAGCTCATTACGAGACGGAGGGGAGCCGGGGGGCCGTGAAAGCGTTGGCCGGAGGACACCCCAGTGTGCAGGTATCCACTCTGCTCTGACCCCAAGTCCTGTCCCTGCTGCAGGGGCAGCAGCTGGGGCTGGTTTCATCCAAAGGCCACTTTGCGGTAACAGCTAACAGCGCCTTTCATTTTCTGTCTTTTTTTTTTTTTTAAATTCTCATCTCCCAACCAGTTTAGCTAAATATTTTATACACAGTCAAGTCCCAGTGTTCTCCTCAATACATATAATGGTACAGTGAGAGTACCTGCTCTACCGTGCTTGCTTCTGGAGCACATAGATCAGCTGTAATCGTTACACCTGAGGTTCCTTTTCGGTGGAACTGCTTTGGGGGAGCAGGCGATACCCTGAAGATTGTGGGGGGCGTGACCAGCCCGGCGGGGTTGGGAGGACTCCCCTGGATGGGGTTGACGGGGTGACAGCCTGGGCCTGGCGGGGTTGGGAGGACTCCCCTGGATGGGGTTGCCAGCAGGTCTTTGTTCAACTAGGAGGCAGAACGGCTGTAGCTTTTGCTTGTGTTTCCTGGTGGGTAACTGAGGTGACCTCGGTACAGCCTGGCTATTGGTTTGTCCCAGTGAACAATCCCCTTTATCCCCATGTGTCCCTGAGCAGTCATGTTTGACTCAGAAAAGATGGGAAAGAGAGAAAAGAGAAGCCAAGGGGAGACAGTGTGTCCAAGAAGATGCCCTGGGCCACCTTGAGGGCCCGTCTCGCTGCCTGGATGGTGGCCAGTGGGCGGCGTGGGCTGGGGGCTGCGGGGGATGGGGCCCACCTCCTCCCGGCCCTCCGCTCAGAATTAACCCCATCCCCCAGCTCACAGATGGGGGCAGACGGGAAGAGCGTGCAGCCCTGCTCTGCCCGCGGCCGCTGTTCCCCTCCTGCGTTGGCCGTGGCCGCCCACCTCCTGGGGCTGCTTCCCCACACGTGGCCACCATCCTTGTGGCACGTCTCCCCGCGGCTGTCAACAGAGCCTCGACCAAGGTCTCCTTGGGCCACGTTAAGATTTGTCCAAAGTGAAGTCCATCTGCACGGCGGCTGCCTCTGGTTTGGGGTTTTCAGAGGCTACTTTTAAAGACTCCATCCTTTCCTCTCTGAAGCCTTGGACCCTTTGAGGCGGTGGTTCCCAAAGTAAGCCTCCCCAGGGTCCCTTAGAGATGCGATTCTCTGGCCCACGTGCCCCACGGGGCCCCGGGTCTGCTCACCAGCCCCGGCACTGGGGTGCCGGCTGGGACCCGCCACTCTGCTCCTCAGCTGGGAACGCGAGGAGCGGGGACCTGCCGTGGGGGTCGGGGCCGGGGCGGCATCGGGGAGGGGCTGCTCCGGCCTCGCGGGGAGCTGGCGGGGCTCTGTCGGGGTGGCTCCGGGCGCCGCGCCCCAGCCTCACACACCCCGGGGGAGATGGGTGTACTTGGCGTCAGAGTCAGCGTGTTCAGAGCTGGTGTCCAGGCCGCGCCCGCCATCCCAAACCTGTCGCCCTCCTCCAGCCTGGGAGATACACGTGAACTCGCAGACAGGCTGTCCTGCAGGCGTTAGCATTTGGTCGTACGTGTCACCTCGTCAGCCCAACGTCTCCCAGCAAACCCCTCTGATGTGACCTGTGACCGTCCCCTTGGACGTGAGTTTGCCCTCTTGTCCTGGAACTGCAGCCGTACGGCGTTGATGGAGACGGTTCTCCCCTGTCTATCTACACCCCCGCCTGTCCAACCCGCTCCCCATCCCTGTCATTTAGGGAATGGTGCAAGCCGGAAGGGGAAGCAGCAGGGCACCCCGTGTTTGTATTTGATTACATTTAGATAAATAAAAATAAAGCTTGCGAGGGCAGGAGGGCGCAGAGACAAGTGCTGGTCGGCCAACGCGGCAGTCAGGGCCTGGAGTTTGCGGGGTGACGTTAGGGCGACATCGGAGGCTGTGCGCTCGACGCCCATTAACACCCACTTGGTTGGCAGCTTGACTTGGGAAACACAGAGCGGGCTCAGCAGCGCCCAGCAGCCGGCAGCCCTTTCAGGTCCCTCCCGGGCGGAGGCAGGTCGGATAATGCCTGCACTTAGCCAAGTCCATGAACGGTGTTTAAGTCCCTTCCTGCTGCGGTTTCCACTGGAAGAAAGTGCGTTGCTGCTGAATGGAAAAGACGTTACAAAGGTGAGGAAATAGGCTGTTCAATAAGGAGAAATGAAAATAAAGCAGCAGAGAAATAATGGCCAAAAGCCCCCGTTTCTTGTAAATTATATTGGCGAGGGGTGCTGGTCCTGGAGGGCAGGGAGCCTCGTGCCACGTGGACACTTCTGTCGTGAGACGCAAAGCGCAGGACTGAGGCCCTGAGCGAGGGCCGTCCCTGTCCTTGGCCTGGTGGCTGTGGTCCTGGGGACGAGGGCTTGCCCCGCCTCTTCTGGGAGCACAAGGAGCCCACACCCTGCAGGGTCACAGCACCGCGCTCCTGTGCCCACCGGGCAGGTGGCTTGGGCACAGGGTGGTGGTAGTCTCTCAGTGTAGACGAGATGGAGAGGATTGAGACTTGTGGAAGAATTCTGAAACTTGAAACCGCATTGAAAATATCTTAAGAGTGAATCCGCCAAAATTATTTCGAGTTCAGTGATGGCAGGATGGGAGAGGCTGCTTCTGGGTTTAAGCAGAATGAGGGCCCCTCCCCCTGCCACACAGCTGAACCGCGAGAGGAAACCAGGCCCAACAGAAATGTCAGCCTCTGTCAGCATTCCTCCTGCAAGAAGGTTAGTACTGGAGAGTTCTCTGATCTCTCTGCAGTAGAGGGAGTCTGTGTGCAAGGTGAGGTAGGCAGGTAAAAACAGGGGCTTTGGGGTTTGTTTTCTTTTTCAGTTAGTGGAGCACAGGCTGGATAAAAATAGAATTTGCACATAATTATAAAACAGATGAAAACAGAAAACTCTCTCAGTTGCTGTGAAAGCCCAGTAACCACAGAGTTTTATTCTGCGCCGTGAGCTATTTTAGCTCATCCTCCGACACCAGCGGCTTCTCGGAGCCTCGGCCGCAGGCCGATCCACGTGTTGGGGAGACAGCCGCCCCCACTGGCCGTTCTGCGGTCGCTGGTCGGAGGGAAGCCAGGTGTCGGTTCCGGGGCACCCAGGCCGTCCCTCGGAGCCGCTGTCACGTGGAGCTCAGAGGAGGCCAGCGGTCGTGGGGACCGCACCAGGGGCTGTTGCTGCCCTCCTAGGACAGCCAGCTCATCGGCTTGCTTCTGCATCCCCAGGCTTGTCGTGAAGTCGGGGGCGGCAGCCTTGTGTAGCGCAGAGGCCCTGCCAGGCCCAGGGAGGACTCCTGCATTTCCCGAGCATCCCAGACGCAGCGGGAGCCGCCTCCACCCCGCCGCCCCCTCCTCTGAGTCTAGGAGACGCGACGAAATGCAGAGCCTTCTCTCCAGGCAGAATCAGACTGAAATTTCAGAATAGGAGAGGACTTTGCATTCACGTGGTCTTGTCCCCCGTTTTCATTTGGGGACACAGATGCGTAGGGGGCTCGCCCAGCATCCTCCGGGGGCTGGTGCCGGGAGTGAGCGTTCCAGACTGTCCACCACCCAGACTTTCCAGAGTCCTTGACGGCCCTGGCGGGTGTGCCCGGCGGGTGCGTCTGGGCCCCCGAGGCTGCTGTGACGGCCCTGTCAGGTGCTGGCTCCCCTCCCCCGCGGGCTGGAGCTGGGTGGGTGCGGCCGTCCTCCATGAGGCCCCCGGCTCCAGCGGCGGGTGTGCGTGTGATGCGGCCACAGCGAGCGCCAGGGGCCCCGGGCTCTGCGCTGGCCTTTGCTGACTTTGTAATGATGGGACCAGGGAGGAAGGGAGTGTGGGTTTCCCTGAACTTTAAAATCGTGCCTTTTCCCCTACTGCCAAAGGATTCAGACACACGTAGAATCCTCCTGGGTGGGAGGCGTCCAGCTGGGGGCAGGGTGGGGTGTCCTGGCTCCCAGTGCCCAGGGCCCCTCGTGTCCTCGGTCCAGACCTTCTGCCACCAGCGCCCCGGGTGTGTGTGTAAATCCATGGGCCACTGGTTTAAGATGCAGGAGCCCCGGGATTTAAGATGCAGGAGCCCCGGGAGCTTCCGACGGAGATGCAAAGGCCTTTTCCGGTGGTGCCAGCAGGACAGAGCGACCCGGAGCAATCAGAGCTGGTGCTTCACACCGTTGTTCTGTGTCTCCTGAGCTGCAGGGCTCACACCGACTGTCCGGCGGGATGACTGCTGGGCCCCTCCCGGCCTCCTCGGCCCGTTAGTCTGCTCGTGGGCGAGGGTCTCTGGGTGCGGCGGCCCCTCCACCCCGGGGGCCAGGTGTTCTGGGTGCGTCTGGGGGCCCTCCCTTCCGTCCAGCCTCCCAGCCCGTCCTGCTCACACCCCGCCCCGCGTCTGCGCTCAGCGCCCGGACGGCAGCCGCAGCTGGTTCCCTGCCGTTGCCGTCAGTGGGTCTGGGCTGAGGGGGGAGATTCCCCCACCTTCTCCCTGGGGAGGGAGAGCGGAGGGCGTCGTCGGGCTGTGTGGAGTTTGCCTTTCCAGTGTCCTTGCTGATAACTCAGGGTACGCGTCCCCAGAGGGGTCCCTGGGTCCCCGTGTTCCCTCTCCGTCCGAAGAGAAAGCTGCAGCTCCAGGAGGCCGATACTGTCCGCTTCGCTGTTCTTCCCTGCCGCGTCCCCGTCTCCCTCCTGCCCTCCTGGGCTGAGGGGGGAGATTCCCCCACCTTCTCCCTGGGGAGGGAGAGCGGAGGGCGTCGTCGGGCTGTGTGTGTCCTGGGCTGTTGTCCAGGCCTGGCCGTCCCTCCTCCCTGCCCGCTGTGCTGCATCCCTGATGCCTGGTCCCCGTCCCGAGGGCAGAGGTCCCTTCCGGGAAGGTCCCCGGTTCCTGCCGCCCCGTGGGGGCTGGGGGAGTGAGCTGGGGGTCGTCACGACCTCTGACCCAGGGGTCAAAGGATGAAGCTCTGTTTACCCAGTTACCAAAATAACCTGCTCGATAGCATCTAGCCCGTCACACAGGAGGCCAGGCCTGTGTGAATAATTAATAGGTTGCAGAAACGTGAGACTCGGTGGAGGCCTGTCAATTCCTAAACAGCACTTTAGGTTTGTAATTTGTGTTCCTGTCAGTTATGAGTGACCAGTGTAACCCCTGTCCGGCCGGGTGGCTGGCGGGGGGATGCGGGGACCACCCTGGCCCAGGCAGTGGGGACCGGGAGGCCGGGCTGGCCCAAGGCAGGGTCCCGGCCCCGGCCTCGTGCCCTGCGTGGTGCAGGGGCCTCTCTTTAGGGTGGTCGGCTTTGAGGCTCAGGTTTGCCCCCATAGACCAGGACAGGTATTTTTCTATTATGTACGACGTTTGAGCTGACACCGAGGAAGGAACACACCAGGAACCAGTCATTCTTTCCAGATCGTTACAATCAGCCAGTCGGCTGTTATCACTTTTCATTTCCTGTAGCACCCCGCACCCCTGGGTCCAGAAGCATCAGCATTTCAAGAAACAGGCTTCCTGGGAGTGTCTGAATACTGCGGACAAACAGCAGTGCTTTCTTTTATCTGGTGTCCACAGCATGCTCTGTTTTACCCAAAGCTTCGCTCCATTTTTTGTTATGGAAACCGGATTGAGACGGGATCGTTAACCTGGAAGCCAAGGTTTTCACAAAAGCCAGAGAAACCGGTGCTAGTGGAAGAAATTCCTTGGGCCCAGGGAGGAGCTGAGGGCCAGAACTGCCCGATAGCAGCAGCCCTGCTCCAGCCCAGACCCCACCCACCACCCCGGGAGCTGAGACAGCGCTCGGACGCAGGTCTGGCCCTAGCCCGGACCCCGGTCGTCTGGCAGCCAAACGCCGCTGACCTGCCCGTGGGGCAGATTAATCTTTTATGCGGCAGCTGCCCTCTGCTCTTCCAGCAGCATCTGGGCAGGTGGCCGTTTCCTTCTGGGCCGGCCGCGCACACAGGCCTGGACAGTCTCACTCTTTGTAGACACACCTGTGTCGCGGGAGCTGCTGCCATTGTTCCCGCGACACAGTGGGCTCTGCGGAAGCTCAGGGCACCGAGCGGGGGGTGGGGGGGGGGTTGCCATTTGTGTTCCTCCCAAAGCAAAGAGGTGCCTGTGCCTGCGTGGTCTTGGTAAGGGTGTTCAGTGGAGTCGCACCGTGTCAGCACGAGAATGCAGTGAAGGTGCCAGTAATAACAATAATAGGAAAGATAGCTGGGATTTTGTTGCTGTCTGCTGACACACGGCACAGACACTCGGTCTCAGGTACGGCACATTGGTTTTTAAACACCTGTTTTAGAGTTTCATTGGCCAGCAGAACTGAGGACAGCGCAGTTCAAGTTTTCCTGCAGCCGATACAGTCACTGGGGGATAAAGTCTGCGAGTAGCTCAGCAGTGGAAACCTTTTCAGAGCAATAAACAACATCGTCAGCCTCCAAAAGTCTTCTAATTCAAAAGCTTTGGCTTCTGTGTTCCAGGCTGCGGAAATTTTAGAATAAAAGTCGCTTCGGGCACAGAACCTCTGATGATTGTCCATAATTCTGCTATGGTTTCTGCATTATCCCAGGAGGTTTTCCTGGTGTCTTTTGAGGACAGAGCCGTGTGCCGGACCGTTTCAGTTCAGAGCTATGCGTCTGCACCCCGGCCCCATCGCAGCTGTCAGAACACTCACACGCGGTGCAGGTGGGAGGGGGGTGGGTGCCAGACGGTGTAACGGAGATAATGGTGAGAAACCACCGTCTTTGATAAAAATGACAAAATAGGGAAATCTGTGGCCCTGGCCGGCCCTCCCCTCTGACCGGGGCTCCATGGTCTCCTGGGGGCCACACCACGGGCGGCTGAGTCCAGTACCCTCGGCTGGGGGGTGGCCCGGTGGGAGATCCCCGCTCCGTTTGCCTCGGGGCCGGGTCTCCCTCCCGCTGGCAGCCCCCAGCCTGCTGCTGCGTGCAGAGCCCTGTCCTTCGTCTTCGGGCCAAGCTGTCCGCGGGGAGGGCCTGCCGGGCGTCGTCCTCCTGGGGCGCCACCCAGCACAGGGACGTCGGGAGGTGCGCCCACTGCGCAGCCTGCCCTCCCTGGGCAGGAAGAGGACGAGGGCCACGGAGGCCGCGCCGGCCCGAGCTCTGGGGCCCAGTGTCTGCGCCCGGTTGGCAGGCGGATGGCTTCGAGCAGCGACCGCGTGTCCAGGTCCCCCTGGCCACCCCTTCTCCTGCTGTGCGTTGCAGACGGCGCTGTCTCTGGGGGGCGCTCTGGGTTGGGGGGCTGCTGGCTCCCTGAGCGCGGGCCCCGCCCAGCACGCAGCTGGGGAGCCGCGAGCACCCCGCCTGCACACTCGAGGGTGCGGCGGCGCCGTCTCGCCGAGCCAGGCTTCCAGTCTCCTTCTCTTCCACGGGTCCGCGGGACGCTGGGCTCTGGTCAGCCCAGGTGGCCAGCTCGGCCCTGCTGTGGGCCGGGCCCTGCCCAGCGGGACTCATGATGGTGCCGTGGTGGCCGTCCCCTCAGCAGCAGCAGGTGCCCGGGCAGGGCTGGCCCGACAGCAGGCCAGTGACCGTCGCGTGGACGTGTGGGTGTCTGACAGACAGTGCCCTCGGCCCGCACAGCGCCTCCGTCAGCCCTCGTCTGGGCCCTGCCCGAGGCCACCCTTTGGGCGCTGGTGATAAACACCAAGGGCCAGGCCCTCTGCCCGCCCCGTAGGCCTTGGGGGTGGCCACTGCCCCCGTCCATCGTGCAGTGTTTCCAGTGAGTTCAGAGAGGCCGTCCCGGGGAAGGAGGGCTCGGGAGCACAGCCTTGGCCCTGCCCGCCTGAGGTCTGGTCTGCTGTGAGCTGACCGCATGCCCTGGGCCTGTCCTCCCTCCCGGGCCGTGGGGGGCAGCGGGCGCCCTGTGGGGAAAGCTCTCCTGTGGTTTTGGAGACCGAAAGCTCACACGACACAGTCTCTTAAGTTAATCCAGTACTGGGAAAATTGGGGTTGAAAAAAGTGGAACCAGCTTGTGAGCTGGATTTTTTCCTTCCTGCAGAGTTCCTTTGGGTATTGTGTAAAGATGCAAATTTTACATCTGGGTTAAATGCATGATTTCCCTTTAAATTGCCTGCTGCGCTGTGCACAAGGATCTCTTGCTCGGTGTATGTTTGTACCATCTCGAAACTTAGTGGAAAGTAATTTCCCTCAATTAACTGGTCCTTTGTACGACACTCCTGCCACTGTGGGCTTGCGCTGTGGGAATTTCAGCACCGAGTAAATTTGGCCTCAGTCATTCCCTCCGCCCGTCATCCTGCCGTGCAAGAGCGAGGTGAGCATAGCAGCTAAAAGCAAACATTTTTATGTGTAGGAAACTCAGCAGGCCTTACACCTTGAAAATGGAATAGCACATTTTGTTTAGTTTAGGTTGAAGCAAAGAGAGGTCATTGTTATGACAGGTAATTTTATAAATATTATTTTGACAGATAGTAGAACGTGCCAGGGGCAGAAAACCCATGCAGTGGAACATGTGAAGTATTTAAATTACTTCTCTTAAAGTGAACTTCATGTTTTAAATAATAGATGTTTACCTTCTGGGTTAAACCTTAAATATTCCCATTTTCACTGAAATGGCATGTTTTTAAAAAGGCAAAGTTATTCCCACAGTCCGCTGCAGCCTACGTGCCGTCAGAGCAGGGCCCCAGTGTGAGTCCCGTGGGATTTGAAGTTGTCATTTTCAAATCGTCTGACCCCGGCCAGGCCATGTGCCGGCCTGGGGGCTGGGAGGAATATACGCCTTGGCCACACAAGAGACAGTCTTAGCCAAAGACTCATTTACATATTCTTGTATTAAATGTCACAAAATGGAATACTAAGAGGCAAAATTTGTTTCTTCATCAGTCTCTGATTTTATTTTTACATTTCCTGTTTTAAAAATGTAGGTCAAGTCCAGCACAGAGTACAGGTTTCTTAGGAGGTTCGTTAAATTGTCAAAAGACTGGACTCACGCTCCCCAGCAGGGAGAAGTTGGGTGGACCCGGCAAGCTGGTCCTGGTTCCCCCCCAACTGAACTCTGTGTGTGTAGAGATGCTCATGTGTCCACACAGGAAACAAGCTCTTCAGTTCAAACAGGAGCGGCGTCTTGTTTCTGCAGAATTAAGCCATGTTAGCAGGACCCACCTTGAAATGAGCATCGGGAGCTGGGTGGCTCCTGGCGGGTTCTCTGTGTGACGGCCTTAGAGCAGGAACGGCTCTGCACTGGCCTTGAGGGAGGCACAGCAGGCCAGGACGACAGCGAGTGGACGGGTGGGTCTCTCGGTAAACTTGATGCTTCCGCCAGTTCTCTGCTTGCCACGGCCACTCGGGTTCAGCCGCAGGCCTGAGACCGACTCCCCTCCTCTGTGCACATGCCCATCAGACACTCATCTGGTCCATATGGGCCAGACACCTGTGGGTCAGGATGATGAAAGCTCGATTATTTTAATAGGAAAGAACCACTTTGAATATGAGCACATCCATGGGTGCTTGGAACCACGTCACAGATGAAAACGATAAAAATAGGGAGCCTGACGCATGAAACTCCTGCTGCCAGCCAGGAAATAAGATCTTCCCGACCAGCTACAGAACTCCAGAGCAAGTCTGGAGAGCGTGTGCGTGTGTGTGTGTGTGTGCGCGCGTGTGTCTGAGTGTGAATGTGCATGTGTGTCGGTGTGTGCTGCGTGTGCGTCCGTGCACACCTGTCCTACATGGAGCTCCTCCTCGTCTCCAGAAAATCTCAAGGGTGACATTCAGAACCCCTGGGAGCCACTCCACAGCCTGCGACAAACGTGGGCTGTTCAATATTAATCGGGTGCTACAGAATGCTCTGGAGATGCCCACAGACACCGGACACCCGTGGTGAGCTCGTGTGGGGGCCTCAGCGCTGCTGGACGTTCACCTGTAGCTGTAAATTCATTCATCGGGGGCTGCGGTCCAGCAGTGGCCAGTCCTGGCTCATGGCCTGCTGTCTCCTGCCCACAGCTGCGACACCACGCAGACCCCGTTGGCCGGGAGACGGGGCGGGGTGGAAGGAGCCGCTGACCCTGCGGGGGCCCCGCCCTAATAAGGCGCCACCAGTGGCCTGGCGCCCAGGCACATCCTTCCCGGGGGCCCCAAGTGGGTGGCGCGCGGGCCCTGGCACCCTGCTTGCTGAGTGCCTGTGAGTCTCCCGTGAACGGGCTGTCATTGTTTGGGACTGTCTTCTGAGCTCTGAAAATTTACACATGGCTTCATCTCGTTCTTAAGTGAAGTCGGCGCAGTGCTGGGTCTTGGTCAGCGCGGCCTCGATGAACGGTTGGCTGCTGACTTGAGCCACACTGGAAACAGCAGGCGCTCGCTTCTCTGGGTTGAGGAGACATTTGTTCCCAAACGCAGGGACGGAGGAGAGCTTGGGGAGGCCGCAGTGGGGGGGACGGGGCGGACGCTGCTATCTGGATGTCGTAGAAAGAAATGGAGAACCAGCCAGGGCAGCATACAGTGAGTTCTCCGCAAGGAAGACAGAGGGCGGGACACCCAGGCCAGAGAAAGCGCTCAGCGCCCAGCACTGGACCTTCCAGCAAAATGCCGACTTATTCGTCTGGACGGAGCTTCAGCTTCCATTCTAACATCCCAACTTGGAAAAATGACCCGTAGAGACGGAAGCAGGATCTCGGTCACCGCGGTCAGCTGCAGCCGGACCGGAGGTTTCCCGTTTCTTCGGGTCACTGACGCATGCCCCTCCTGTGCTCCCTCGGTCACCTGGCAGCCTGGCCCTTTGCGCTGTGCCCCGGCCCCCTCCGTGTCCTGAGCCAGTGCGGCTTGGAAGGTCTTGGTCATCCAGTCTGAGCTTCTTCCCTGTGGGCTGTGAGGTGACCGTCAGGGCGCCTTCCCACAGGGCAGAGACGGAGCCCGGACGGGGCTCACGGGGCGCATGGACCCGACCACAACCCCACTGCGGGGCTGGGTCTTCCGTGGCTTCCGCGCGGCCGCAGGGCTGGGAGGGGCTCCCGACCCCCTGAGAATCCCGCGGGGGAGCAGGCGGGTCCGGGGCCTGCAGGTGGCCTCGTTGGCACTGCCGTTCCAGGGCCTCTGCTGCTGTGGAAGTAGTGACAGCGCTCTCGGGGACGGCACTAGTTTGGCCCAGCAGACTGCGTTACAGTTGCTACCTGTTGTCAGAGCGGCTAAAATTAGTCCAGGGAGAACGTGACCACAACGCGAGAAGCCGCCCAGCTGTGCTGACTGAGCCTTTCCGCTCGTGGGGCTGCCCCTCCCGCGGGGGTCCTGCGTCGGGACCCTTGGGGGCTCTGGCTGGACGCAGGTCGCCTGCCTCTGCAGGAGGAGGGGCTGAGCCCCAGGGGTCCTGTGGAAGCTGCCTGCTTGCTTCAGGATTTGCCTCTTGAGCACAGTCAGCTGTGACCTGGACGGAAAAGGCGAGTCAAGTTCAGTTCTGAAGAGGACTCACCCTGAGGGAGGCAGCGGCTGGAGGTGCAGGGGCACGAGGAGGGCTCTGGCCTGCGCCCATGGTGGTCGGCCCGGCGGCGGCCGGTGTAGCTCCTGAAATGCGGGACCAGCGCTCTCCCGTGGGCTCCTCGTGCACGATGGGCTTGTTCCGGTTCTGGGGCCCGAGTCTCACTGGGTTTCGTGCCCACACACAGTGTCTTCAAGACCGTGCGCCCAGCCGGCCGGCCCACACGATCGGAACGGCCACGCGCGGCCCCCGCCACCCCCCGTGGTGGGTCTGATGCTGGTGGCAGACGGGCCACGACCTGGGGCTCCCCGCAGCCGGGCCAGGGGCGCCTGCAACGGGCACCAGGGCAGCACGCAGCCACCGCCTGCCAAGCCAGGCGAAAAAGGGCCGATGCTGTTGGTTTCTTGTTTGCAAGCATCCTGCTTGCTGCTTCGGACTGGACTGAGCAGGGGAAAGTGGATGGCGTCCTCTTGGGCGAGTGTCTGAGTTCATCAGGGGAGGCTTGTGCGGAGGGCTTGGCACGGGCCCAGCTTCGGGTGGGGCCCCACGAGCTGCTGTGTCGCCCGCGCGTGGGCAGAGGGGTGGCCTGAGGAGGAGGCAGTGGCCCGGAGGGACCGGCTCTGCTTCCCATCTGCCCCTCCTGCGGGTCCCTGTCGCTGCCCCGGGCACGGGGCACGTGTGCTCCTGGGATGCAGGTACACGCGTGCAGGTGTGCACTGCACGTCTGTGTGCGTGTGTCCCAGCGTGGGCAGCCAAGTGTTCAGAACCGACTGCGGAGCAGAGGCCCCAGACTTCGGGGCACGAGGCGCAGGAGGGGCGGGGGGACCAGCCTCGGCCCGCGCACGCGCCCCTCTGCGCCAGCCTCTGCGCGGGCAGCACGGTGGGTCCGGGCGTCGGCGCGGCGCTCACAGGCCTGCCCCCCCTCTCTCCCCAGCTGCACGGGTACATGGAGAGCGAGCCGCTCACCCTGCAGCTGTTCATCGGGACAGCGGACGACCGGCTGCTGAGGCCCCACGCCTTCTACCAGGTGCACCGGATCACCGGCAAGACCGTCTCCACCACCAGCCACGAGGCCATCCTCTCCAACACCAAGGTCCTGGAAATCCCGCTGCTGCCGGAGAACAACATGCGTGCGATGTAAGCCGCGGCCTCGGGGGCTCGGTGGGCGGGGGCGGGGGCTCGGGGGGGGCGCTTGCACGCCTGCATCTCTCCCCACATTTCCTCAGCTCAGGGGCCCTGGGTGCCCTGGGCTTAACACCTCGGTAAACTTTACAAATATTTATGACAGCGGATTTGTTTCTTCCTAGGGTTTCAGCCCCTGTGCATGTTGCCACTTAAACTAAGTATCTCAGTTCACAGCTGTCAGTACTTCCTCCATGTGTGAACGTGGCACCCATTTATTTCTGCGAATGCTCTGTGGAAGTTAGAGCAATGGTTAAAAGGCAAACATTGAAACGTTAAAGAGACCAGTATGTCTGGGCCGTATTTTCACTGAGGGTTTCTGCATCTCCGATGTGGCCAGCTGGAATGTGCAGGTCAGATCTGACTCAGTAGTTTAGAGGTGAATTGGTTAACAAGCTGCAGGGTAATCTTCTCTTGTCCAAGTACAGCCTGTGGCTTCCTGAACTGAGTGACTGCTGTGTGCATTTCACTCCTGAGCTGTGAATGCAGCAGAGAGAGGGGACACGGTTGTCCCACAAGACTTACCTTCTCCTGGGGGCCTCTGGGGCGGGGGATGTAAGGCAGGAATTCATTAGCACGGGGGGCCTGTTGGAGAGTTTGGGGGCGAGTGTCTGTGGGGGGCGGCACGGAAGCCGAGAGCTGACCCTGCAGGAAGGCAGCAAGTGCAAAGGCCCCAAGGCAGGAGTGAGTTTGGGGCGTCCGTGGGGTAGCGAGGAGCCCAGGGCTGTGGCGGGTGAGGGAGAGAGTGCGGAAGCCACATCGTGTAGAGCTTTGTGTGGGATTTTGATAAGTTATTTGTAACTCATAAACCCTCTAAGTCAAAAACAAAGGGAGGGACTTCCCTGGTGGCGCAGCGGTTAAGAATCCGCCTGCCAATGCAGGGGACACGGGTTCAAGCCCTGGTCCGGGAAGATCCCCCATGCCGCGGAGCAACTAAGCCCGTGAGCCACAACTACTGAGCCCGTGAGCCACAACTACTGAGCCCACGCACTGCAACTACTGAAGCCCACGAGCCTAGAGCCCGTGCTCGCAACAACAAAAAAAAAAAAAAAAAAAAAAAATAAGAAAGGGAAGGCCTTCTGTCCATGTTGGCTTTTCATGGATTTGGGGGAATTCATTCTAAATCCTTGGGTTTGCTTCAAGAGCTGTAATCACAGTTCCCTCGGACCAGGGCAGATGGTTTGAGAGAACTGCTGGTTCCTTCAGCGGCAGCTGTTCCTTCCGTGGCTGCATTTACCAAAATACCATCCAACCCAGAGACGGTGTAGACACCATGGGACCGGGACTGGCCTGGGCTCCAGGGCCAGGGCTTCCCTGCTGCTGCTCCGGGCTGGGCTGTGGTCCTGACCTAGAGGCATCATGCGGCCTCATTTCCTTAGCTTCTGACAGAGGGAAAGGGCTGGTTTCCATCTGATGAATGACGCCTGGATTGTTCTGCTGGAGTCTGGTGTTGAATGGAACTGTTAAGTTAAATGAAATTAAGTGAAATCATATGAGGCCCTAGAAGACTCAGGATCCTGAATTAAGGGGGACGCTGCCAGAATCTTAAGTGGAAGGAGGTTTTCGGAGCCGCCGGGGGAGCCTTCTTTGGACGCCGCGTCCTGCTCCGGGGCGTCCACGCAAGCCCAGGGCAGTGGGGCTGGGGCTTCTGGAGCCCTGAGCGTGTGGCAGCTCTGCCTGCTTGGGCCCCGGGCGCCTGAGGCCGGGGCTGGCTCGTCTCCCGCTGCCTCGGCCCCAGCCCACTTGACGGGTGGGTGTCTGGCCGCCCCGGCCCCTGGGCAGGGCCGCAAAGACCTTGCGGTGCACGGTCGCCCGGGATGGGGCAGGGGTCCGGGGCCGAGCGTAGACTCTTGTTTCCGGCAGCATCGACTGCGCCGGGATCCTGAAGCTCAGAAACTCCGACATCGAGCTCCGCAAGGGGGAGACGGACATCGGGAGGAAGAACACGCGGGTGAGGCTGGTCTTCCGCGTCCACGTCCCGCAGCCCCACGGCCGGACGCTGTCGCTGCAGGTCGCCTCCAACCCCATCGAGTGCTGTGAGTGCCGCCCTCCCTGCCTCCAGGCCGAGCGGCGCCAGCCCCTGCCGCAGGCTTCCTTGCCAGTAGCGCCTTGGCTCTCGTGCGCACAGCCTCCGAGCCATGCTCCTCCCACCCAGCACCCGCGCCTTCCCGCGCAGTCACGGACACGCCTGCACCCTGGCCAGGGCGCCCGCAGCTCCTGTGCGCGCGTGGTGTGAGGGCTGCCGCCGACTGCCGGCACCTGCAGGAGGCCGTGAGAGGGAAAGGAAGTTTGTCCCGAGGTACCGAGATGTTTGCGGTGACCGAATTTGACTTAATACCCGCACATTTCAGGGAACTTGAGAAAGTGGCATTTTGGCCTTGAAATCTGTTGGATTGAAGGGACCTAAGTTTGCAAGCCTGCCCGTAACTCAGGCCTCTGTGCCCGGTGGCGCTGGGTTCGCTGCCTTCGGTGTGCGGGGACAGGCATAGGTGGTGAGATGCTTCAGGCTTGGACGCTCCTGACCACTCAGCTCCTCCGGGGGCTGGGACAGCCGAGGCCTGGGGTCAGCGTCCCCTTGCAGTGACTCTGCTCGTTTTTGTTAGCAAGTCGGGTGACCGGTTCAGCTCCGTACGGAAACCCCCCAGTGCCCGCCCCCGACCCGGCATCCGGACGCGGGGGGGACCAGACCCTCCACTGGCCACTGCCCCAGCGAGAGCCTTTCCACCCGCCCTCCTCCTCCTCTCATCTCTGAAGCACCGCCCCCCCCACCGGTGTGGGCTGTCTCAGGACACCCCCGACCTCGCGGCTCAGCCACCCACCCGTCTCGGTGGGAACGTCCTGGCTTGGTTCCTTGGCCTCTGACCCGAGCGTCGGCCAGACCTCGGCGACGGGGCACCCTCCCGCCGCAGCCCCTTCTCCGCCGCGTGGTCTTCGCCTCCTTCCCACCCCTGCCCCCCGCTCCTGTGGACCCTCACGTCCAGGCTCTAGAAGTCCATCCCCAGGCCGTGGCGTCTGCCACAGATGGCTGTGCCTTCCTGCCCTGTGGTCCCCTCCCCGTGAGATGGAGCGGGACCCTCCCTCTCGGGTCCCCTGGTTGCTGGGTGACCGTGTCAGGACGCCTGGCTCGGCCTCACCCCTGCTCCTGCCAGACTTCTGCCGCCTCCCGCGTCTGGCCTCTGCCCGTCCCGCCCTCCCCGACAGCCTGAGCTCGGCCGCCTGTGGCCCGCCAGCCCCTAGGCCAGAGCCCGCTTCGCACGGGTCCCCACATCCCAGCCCCTAGCTGGGGGCGCCTGCCCCGGGGTCTCCCTGCTGCTCCCGGCGGGCGGGCCGTGTCCTCCCCATCAGCAGCAGGACTCCCCGCGGCTTCCCCAGGCCCCTCCCACGGGCAGTCAGTCACCCTAGCAGAGCGCGTTCACTGGCTCGCACACGCGCGTGTGCACGCTCTCCACTGAGAGGTGAGCCTTCTCCACGTGGACAAGTCAGAGGCGTGGCTGCCTTCCGTGTCACTCCACCCCGGAGTAAGGCTGTGAAGACACGGACCACGAGTGGCCACTCTGTTCTGTGAACCAGGGACGGGTCGCACTGCTCACCCAGAAACCCTTTGAAAGCAGGGCCGCCCCCGGGAGGGCCAAGCAGAGGGGCCTGGGCGTCTCACTCCCGTTGCTCTCCTGCCCCACACAGCCCAGCGCTCGGCCCAGGAGCTGCCCCTCGTGGAGAAGCAGAGCGCGGCCAGCGGCCCTGTCCTCGGCGGGAAGAGGATGGTCCTGTCCGGCCACAACTTTCTGCAGGACTCCAAGGTCATTTTCGTGGAGAAAGCACCAGGTATCTTCTTTTAAAACCGACATCGAGCCCTTGCTGTTAGGGCGCCGGCGGAGGTTGGCTGGCAGGAGGTGGGCGCGGGCGGCCACGGGTGCACAGTCCTGGGCCACTGCACGCGGTGCCGGCCGTAGAGGGGCTGTAGGTGCGGGGCCTCCAGGAGGCTGTGCTCTGCTGAGGGGCGGCCCCGCGTCCGCCTGGCTAGCGGGCGCCTCCCTCGTGGGCTCCGACCAGCTCCTGCTGCCGGGCCTGCCCGTGCGGACGCGTCTTCTCGTTTCTCAGAACCACAGACCGTCCGAGGCAGGCGCCCGGGCACGGAGCGGCCACGGTAGCCGAGCGGAACCCCACTGGGGCCCGGAGACCTTGCTGCACCCCCGTGGCACCCTTCAGGCCCTCGCCCTTGTCAGCACAGAACCCCAGGGTGCAAAGGCAGATGCTGTTCTTTTAGTGACGGTGGCCTCTGGGCCACTCCGTGCGTGTGCGCGCGCCTGTGTGGGCCTCTGCACGTGTGCTCGGGAACGGGGGCTGCAGGTTTGAAGGAGAGGGTCTCCTCCCTCTGGTGTCTGGGGAACCAGGCAACGAGTCTCTCGCTGTGCTGCAGGGGAGACGCAGGGGCGGCACGGCTCCTGCCCCGGGACGCCGGCCCAACCACGTGGCCACGTGGCAATAAGGGGAGCGTGTGGACCTTCTGTCTCTCTCAGACTTCGGAGTTTGTTTTTGGGGCGGGTTCCTTGCAGGGGGCTGGCCCCCAGGCTGGGGAGGGGGCTCCTGTGGGGTCCGGGCCTGCTGCCTTGTTCCTCTCCTTCTCTTTCCCAGCCACGATCCCCCCGCCGAGCGCCGGAGCAGGGCTCATGCTGATTACCGCAAACCGCGGAGGCACTCAGCCTCCGTAATGGGGTTGATTTTGTACAGTTTGCCGGAAACTTAAGTACTTCAGTCAAAATGGGCTTAAAAGTCTCTCACGTTTAACTTGTTCTGCCTGTACGATCACACATGTGATTGGAAACTGTTTTAGAGGATGGAGCAAACCCGACCAAGTACAATGGTAGGGGAGGAATTTGTGTTCCCCAAAAGCCCCTCTTTGCAGGAGGTGAATTCTGAAATAATTTAAGCTTCTGTGCTTTAGATGTGTGCACATGTGCAGTGCGTGGGGGGGGGGGGCGCCCAGGCCCGGTGCTGCGCCTTCACCACATGCTCAGCGCGCACAGAGACGTCTGGTGGGAACCAGCCAGCGCCCCTCGCTGTTCCCTCGGCCCGTCAGCCCCGACTTTGACCTTGGTGCCAGGATGGGACTGTGAGACGTCTCCTGACCCCCTCGGCTTGTCGTGGGTGCCCGTGGGGTGCCTAGGTTGGCGTGGCTTGCCGCGGCCCGGTCACGGGGCCTTCACAGCGGCCACCCGCCTGCAGGCGGGAGCCGAGTCCTCGGATGTCCGGCCATCGTCCTCACGTGGCCTCCCGGGCCACCCCGGCCCCTGTGCTGGCTGAGCGCCGCCATCGCTCGCTGTCACGTCGGGGCCCGTCCCCAGCCCGCGCGCTCCTGCAGCGGCTCTGCGTCTGGCAGGCAGAAGGCGAGAAAGCAGCAAGTGGGTGGAGACCAGACATCCCGTGAACACGGTGTGACAAGGGAGACGTAAAGAGGCGGCTGTGCGTCCTGTCACGTCGTGCTCGTGTCCGAACAGGGCTGTTGGCACGTTGGCGCGCATACTCGTGCCCGTTCTGAGTTTGCAGGAGGGGGCAGGTGTCCACACGCTTTCCACCTCCGCCGTCATCCTCAGTAGAGTGCACACCGGTGCTGCCTGGCCGGCTGAGCTGTCCCTGGGCTTCTCTTGGTTGATTTGCGGGGGGAGAAACCACTGAAGTCCATTTGGATTCAAAGGCTAATCGTCCTCTAGGCTTGCGAGGAGGCCGCCTGGTCTGCTTGAAGGTTCTTTCACGCCCTGGTTGGTGGCAGCGAGGCCGGCGCGCACAGTGAGCCTGGTCTCTGGCGCTGCTGGACGTGGGCAGCGGGCCCCGTGGCAGCCGCTGCAGGAGCAGGAATGTAGCTGCCGTGAACGCCGCCACGTCCGGCGCCGGGGGAGCCGAGCTCTGCGTCGCCACGTCCCCTCGGCTGCACCGGGCCGCGCTCGGAGCGTCCACAGTGTTTCAGGGTTCCTCCTGGCTGAAGCCCCACCGTCACCTGTGTCCTCATCGTGGTGACCGAGCAGGGTCCCCGAAGGAGGACGGCCCTCGGGATGTAGAAGCAAAGCCCCTTCTGTGGACGAGGGGCCTGTCACAAAGAGCCGTGGACCAGCCACGCTCTGGCTGCATAAGTGACAGGACCTTCCAGAACGTCCTGTGAGTCTTCTGAGGTCTTTGTGTCCAGCAGGAGGCTGCAGGGCCTGGCCTTCAAGGTTGACAGCTGTGGCCTCCGCGTCAGATGACATCTCCCACGGTGGCCACGTGTGTGCGTGGACACCGGCACAGGCTCACATAGGGGGTGCGGCAGGTGCAGGACGCCATGGCAGGGCCACTTGCAGGAAGTGAGATGCTGTGCCCCGTCTCCCACTGAAGATCTGGGGGTCTCTCTTCAGACCTGTGCACGGGGGACACATCTATACACGTGCGTGAATATTTGAAGCAGCCTGACAAATATATGAGAACACAGAGAGAGCGCCCACGTGGAGGTGAGCTGCCTCTTCTGGAGACAGGAGAGAGGAAGGCTTCAGAGGTTTCGTTGCCGTGAATGTTACCAGGTTCTTGATGCCGACGCTGAAAGTCCCCGCTGTGTGCAGCCCCGGCCTGTCCTCTGCAATTCCTGGAAACTGTGTGAAGCCTGTTTTGGCTTCTTCTGCTGCACAACAGACCTCACCAGAACTTGGCGGCTTCAACGAACAACACTGTTTGCCGGCCCTCGCGTGTGGCTGGACGCAGCCGTGGCCCCCGGGTCTCCTCCGCAAGGAGCCGGGCCTCCTCAAGGCCCAGACTCAGAGGGGCCGCACCGCACTGGGGCTCACCAGCTCCCAGCCTGCCCAGACTCGGGGGTAGGACCCCCAGGGTGTAGACGTGGAGGGTCATCAGGCACAGGTGTGACCGCCTGCCACGCGACTAGACCACCTCCTTGTCAAGCCTCCTACTAAGGCCCCAAAGCCAACACGGCCAGACCCCAGCCCCAAACCCAACAGAGACAGACCCCAGAAGAAAAGATCGCGACCAGGGTTTCCTAAGACCTTAAAACGGAAGCAGGACTTGCTTCCTGCGGGGAAGCGTCTGGAGCCGGAGCCCACACTGAACCAGACGCAGACCTTGCCCGTTTTACGGAAGAGGATCAGAGTCGGGTCGTCACGGGGCCACCCCGGCTGGGTGGTGCCCGGCGGCCCTTTGGCTTTTGGGGTCTGGCCTCTGTGGTCGGCCTTTGCCGTTGGGGGGGGTCTCGGGTAGGGCCTTGCGGTCGGGTGTCACTCACCGGTCGTCCAGCTGGCACTCAGGCTGCAGCCCCGCTGCCCCGGGTGTTGGTCCCAGGGGTTCTGGAACTTGCACAGAACGGACCCCGCTGGCTGGTGCGCCCAGAAGCCAAGACTTGGTGCGGGGGAGACGCTGTGTTCAGACGTTCCTGGCGCTGACCCGGGGAAGGCAGGCGGAGAAGGTGCCGCGCGTCCACGAGGATGGCTGTGGTCATGGGCAGCTGACCTCTGCGGGGGGCGGTCTTAGGGTAGCCCTGGGCCGAGACGCCTCCGGGTGTGGGCTCGTGGGGCGGCGGGGGCGTGGGAGCTGCTGCCCCCTGGTAGCCCCAGCCTGCGACCTGCCCGGGACTGACCCCCAGTGAGTGGACGAGAGCAGCGGCTGGGCCCCTCTTGTCCTAAGGAGGCTCTTTCTCACTTTTTGGCCTCGGAATTGAGTGATCCTCCCACGCTTCTGAACTACACAACATCTTGAACAGGCTTGGGAGGGATCACGCTACCCCGGCACCCCTCTGCGGAGATGGGCAGACGGGCAGGGCCCTGTCAGGTGCGCAGGCTCTGTTGGCGTTAGGGGCCCTCGGGCCCTTCTCCCGATTCCAAGCTCTCCCCTTTATCGGTGTCCCAGGACGCGCCCTCGCCCCTGTCCCCGGGGACCTCCCCTACCTGCAGGGCTCTCCTCGTGGGTCCGCATGCGAGAGGCTGGGGAGGGGAGCGGGCTGCAGCTGCTGGGCCGGGCGGCGGGCTCAGCGTGACCCCTGCCCTCCCTGGCCTTCACGGGCCCCGGCTGCACCTCTCCCTCCAGGGCACGGCCGCCTGCAGTGGAGGGTGCGGGGCTGTGCAGGCCGGTTGTGAGCCTTGCAGGGGCTGCAGTAGCCGGAGTGGAGGCGTCCTGTGCACGGGTGGGGTGTCACCAGAGTGCCCCCTCGGCTTGGCCCGGCTCACTTGTCTCTTCCTCCGGGCGCCTCCCCAGGAGGGCTGCAGAGAGTGGGCCCGGGTCCCTCCCGGGGAGGGGCAGCAAGCAGCAGGGTGGGAGCGGGCACGGCAGGAGGAGCGGCTCCAGGCCCAGGCCCGGCGAAGGCGCCGCTCTGGCCTCTTCCGCGTGTTTCAGGACCTCGTGTGGCGATGCCGCGTGCGGCCGTGTGGGAGGATTCATTTTCCGTGTCAGCCACGTTGAGATGTAACTCACAGGTCGCACGACTCACCCGTTTAAAGTTCAAGGGCTTGGGTTTATTCAGAGCCCAGCACATGTGTCCCAGGACATTCTCGTCACCCCAAAAGAAGCCTCGCCCGTTAGCCGTCACCCGTGTCGTCCCCCAGCCTGGCAGCCAAGGACCGCTTTCTGTCTCCACGGATTTGCCCGCTCAGGGCGTCCTGTGGGCCCAGCGGGGTCCTCGAGGTCCATCCCGCGGGAGCGTCAGGACGTCACCCTCTGAGGGCCGGAGGGAGAGCGTCCTGGTCATCGGTCACCGTGGACGGCCGTCGGTGTCACGTGTGACGCCACAGTGGCCCGTGCGCGGGCCCCCGAGAGCACACGCGTGTCGCTCCCCTGGGCGCTCCTGGCCGGGGTGTCGGGCCTCAGAGGTGCCGCAGCGGCTGGACCTTCCCTCACTCTGGAGGCGCATCTGCTGGTCCGCGGGGCCCCGGCGGCCCGAGTGTTTCACCACGTGTGGGTCGGAGGCCGCACCTCCGCCCGGCCCTGCGGAGGGCCGGAAACGAGCGAGGCTGCTGGAGACCCTCGGGCCTCCGTCGGCAGCCCCTGTTCAGCCCTGTCCCACGGAGTGTGTGCGCCGGCCCCGAGGCAGCTCCTCCCGGGCGGCTGTGGAAGCCTCCCGGCCGTGGGTGGAGTGGGGAAGCCTTTCTGGTGACTCACGCCGCAGGGAATTCCCTCATGATTCGGAATATTTTTACTTCTGGGCTTGCGCGCAGTTTCCTACTGAGAAAGCCAGCGAGCTCCTGATAAGGCTGGAACACAAAGGGCCATTCAGGGCCGATCGCTTCCCTTCCCGGTAGAGGCTGAACTTGTGCACGACGCCCAGCCGGGCCTGTGCAGAAGAGGCCGCCCAGAGGCCGCAGGGCCTCCCATCTGAGGGAGGCCGGGGCAGCTCTGGGGAGTCAGCAGCCAGCGGGGCCGTGGGTGCCGGTGGGGAGGGTCCCCGTGAGACGGCAGAGCAGGCCATTACCAGCCCTTGGCGGCTCCTCCCGTCTTGTCCCTGAGCAGGGCTGCGTGTGCACTTCTGACCAAGGGGACACTGGCCTCCAAGAGCTCACGCTGCGCTTGGGATCCCAAGGCCGGCCCCTGGGCTGTGACTCAGACACAGAATAGGGACCTCGGGGCCAGAGCCCCCCGGAGCCAGGGTGACGGGGACACAAGGAGCCCTGGGCCTGTGAGTAGGGCTTTAGTGGTGTGGTTCGAAGGGTCTGCACTTTCAGAAACCGTGCGGGTGGCCAGGCCCAGCTGGCTCGCAGACCTGGTGCGCACAGTGGGACTGCCGGCCCCCAGGCGGGCGCTGTGACAAGGACGGTGTCCCAAAGGCCCGGGAGGCCCTGGAGGGAAGAGACCCCTCCCGCCCTGCGTGTCCTCAGCGTGCACACCCCACCGCCCGCTCCACCCCACGCCTGTATTTCCCTTAATTTTTGTTCCACGGGTGAACGTGCAACAGCGTTCCCGGGAGGCCGGGCCCCTCCTGCAGGGTGGGTGGTGGTAAGGCGAACGCCGGGTAATGCTGGCGTCCCTGGCCCCCAGCGGCCTCAGCCTCCCCTCTCCTTCTGTCGGGAGGCCCGTCAGCCTCTGTCGACAAAAGACTGAGCAGCTGCCGACTGTTCAGGTTTTAGCGCTTAAAGCTGTTTTGGGGGAGAGGGACAAAGATGGGCTTTGTCATGAGAAAACTTGTTGATCTCAAAAGGCACCAAGGACGTGGGAGGCTTGGTTACAGGAAGAGTAACTTCGATTTCCTCAAAGCGGTTGGGGGGCCCGACGGTGCGTCCGCGTCTGCGGCAGGTCTGGGCTGCGCCACGCGGGAGCCCGCGTCCCGGAGCGCTTTGCAAGGCACTGGGATCCTCCCTCGTTTGTCGGCCCGGAGTCAGGGCACGTCGTTCACCGAGTCCTGCGCTCGCAGGACTCTGGAGCGTTTGCTGCTTTGCAGCACTCCTGATGCCTTTAAGGGCGGTGGGTGTTCTTCCCGTTTCCTGCTATTTTTTCCTAGAGGAGAGATGGATGCGGGTCCCTCGGGCCTCCGGCCCGAGTCTTATCGCCGAGTGGGTCCATCTGGTGGAGACTCAGTACGGGCACCTCCGCGTCCCGAGGGGCTGGTGTGGTCCTGGCACGTCCCAGCCTCTCTGTGACTCACATTTCCTCTCTGCTCCACCCTCCGCCCCTGCCCGGCCAGCACTGCCAGGGAGAAGAAGGAGATTCTGTCTAATTTATTTATACTTTAGGATTTGGAACACACACACATTTCTTCTTGGAAAACAGAGAATAAGCAACAGCTCAGACCATCCAGCTGTAATGGTTTGTTTGGGGAGCGGACGTTATACAAGATGCAGAGGAAGGAGGCCCCTGTAGAAGAAGATTGACATCTATTAATTCAAAATAACGGCCAGACGTAGTCCACAAACAGCATGCCTGCCAGAAGGGCTTCCCAGCTCCCAGAGCATGGCTCGGCTCCGTCACCCCAGAGGGCGGGCTTCCAGGCTTCGGCTCCCCCGAGGGCCTGGTCCGGGGACAATGAACCCTTTCTTTCACGGCACTGGAGCCTTTTCAGTTTTTTCAAACATGCAAACGCCACAGGGTAAGGTTAAAAATACCTTGTGTTTTGCATTTCTGTATCCTGATGCGGCAAAGCACAGTCACAGAGAGGATTTTCTTGTTCACCCGGCAGTTCCCCTGAGCAGGGGCAGGACCCGAGGCTCCCGGGCCCCTGCTCATTAGAATAACTCTGCTCCTGAGACACGCGAGGGCTCTGTGGCCCCTGTAGCGAGGCCCCGCTCCCACCCTGTGCACCGCAGGCCAGACTCAAACCGGGTCCGAGTCCCCAGGGGGCGCCCTTCTTACCGGGGCCATCCGCGCTCCCCCCGGGCTCGCTCCCCTCGGGGACCCGCGCGTGGACCCCTCCCAGGGCTGGCTCTGGGGATGCCCACTGGCACGTGGCCCCTTCCTGCAGAGCGGGGGTCTCCAGGCCCCGCCAGGTCCCCGCACTCGGGTTTGGGTTTGAGCTTCTCCCCAGGGCCTCGTGGCCTCTCTCCAGCCGGTCAGTCACGTGGGGCACCCCACGCGCACCGGCTGCTGGTGGGCCGGCCGGGCCAGGGTGGACCCTCTCGTCAGAGCGTTCCCGCCCCGAGTCCCGTCTGCCTGCATCCAGGTGTGATTTCGGGGCGGTGCCCGGTCAGGACAGAGTAACGGACTTCTTGCGCCCTTTCTTGCAGACGGCCACCACATCTGGGAGATGGAGGCGAAAATTGACGGAGCCCTGTGCAAGCCGGTGAGTGCGGCGGGGCGGCCGTGGGGCGGCGCTCTCTGGGCAGGGCTTTTTACCGGCGGGGGCGCCGGGCCCGAGGCACATGGCTTCTGCTTTGTTAAAGCGGACCACCGATGAACATAACAGAGAGAGCGGGGAATAGAAACGGTTGGGAAACTCCTCCCGACATAAGCGCCCTCGGGACTCTCAGCACGGGGACCAAGGAGGACAGGGCGCCTCGTGGGCTGCAGGCCCCCCACCAGGAAGACCAGGGTGCACTCACACCCCCGGGGCGTGCTGTCCCCTCTGGCTGCCATTATCACCAGGGCCCCGGGGGGCCCGCTGCCCCCCGGGAGGACCTGCTGTCCGGAGCCTGCGCGCAGCTGCCCCCCACCCCCCAGGCAGGTGGGCCTCGGGGTTCCGCCAGCACCCTTGACAGTGACTCCTCACTGCTGTCCTCCCAGGAAGCGCCAGGTCACAGACGCGAGGTCAGACCTCCGCGCTGCTGCACTGCCTTGTGCATTGGCTGGCAGCCGGGGCCCCTGCGGGGACGGACGCCCGCCGCACACGCCTGACCTCTGAGGAGTTGCTGCGCTGGCCCAGGGCCCGCCTGAGCCCGTGCTCACGCTCGGCCTCCCATGGCCTTCGTGGTTGTCCACGCACAGAGGGCCCTAAGGAAGAACGATTGTTTCTTGAGTTGACGTTGGAGGATGTTTTCTGTCTGAAGTTACGTAGCTGCTCCAGCTTTCTCTGGATGAGTGTTCATACGGCACGCCTTTCAGTCTGTGTCTGTGTATTCTAAGTGGGCCCTTGCAGACAACGAAGAGCTGGCCCTTGTGTTCTTACCTGCCCTGACAGTCTCTGTCTTCTCGTTGGGGTGTCGAGACCACTGTGTGTGGAGTGATTATTGACGGCGTTGGGTGACTGTGCGCCGCCGAGCGCGTGTGTGCCCTGCTTAGTCCCAGAAGAGCAGTAGGAACCTTCAGGCAACATAATGTGCAGGCTAGCAGGTGACTTTCTGGAGACATTCACAGTTCTTCCAGGCTCTCTGCCTCGTCCCACCAGCCACTCCTGATGCAGGTGTGTGGATGGTCCTCCTGAAAGCGCAGGGAATGGGGGTCATTGTTCAGAATCCCGTCCAGGTCAGGGACTGAATTGTTTCCTCAGGCTTCCCCGTGTGAACAGGGGACCTCGGGCTGTGGGGTTTGCCGAAGCGATCTAGGTGCCCTCTGCGCTATGGCCGGGAGGACACGTGTTGGGAAGGAGGGCCTGGGGCCTGCGCTTCCCTCCGCACGGGTGGCGCCATCAGGAAGAAGCATCTTTCACCTGCGACTTAAGCTTTCTTTTCCAAGC
Source organism: Balaenoptera borealis (assembly GCF_965194805.1). Classification (NCBI taxonomy): domain Eukaryota; kingdom Metazoa; phylum Chordata; class Mammalia; order Artiodactyla; family Balaenopteridae; genus Balaenoptera; species Balaenoptera borealis. The sequence continues at coordinate 458,037 of NC_138875.1, read as the reverse complement.
ACCGACCCTTTTACCAGAAGGCTTTTCAAATGGAATCAGAGGGAGATGCGTCCTCCCTGGCCCAGGGGCGACACCTGTGTCCACCACCTCGCTCCCCACAGGGCGTCCAGGCCTCTAACCTCACACGCCCTCTTGGGCTCCTCCTGGTCCCCCCGAGGAAGTGCTCCGTCTCAGGCAGCTCCACTTTCCGACGGGGACTCTGGGTCCCGCAGGCCCAGCAGCTGCAGAGCCGGCCCTCAGGTTTGCTGTGACAGACACTGGCCAACGGCCGTCACCCCGAAACGGGGGCCCTCGGCTCCCAGTTCCAGCCCCACCGCAGGCCCGAGTCCTCTGCCCCCAGGCCGCAGTGCCGCCCACCGCTTCTCCCTGGGCAGGAAGGAGAGGCCTGCAGAAGCTATGCATCTTTTGGCATCGAAATAATTCCGCCAAGTTTGCATGTTCAGATTTTCCGTTGTTGAGTTTCCTTTTCCACTGTGAACAGTGCATATATTAAAGAAAGCGTAACCGTTGTCAGTCACGTGTTCTAAAAGAACCGTAGGACATGTGAATAATGATGTACTTTACGTTTACCATTTCATCTTTCTTATCTCTTAAATGAAGTTTACTTTCATATATTTTTTTCTAATTATAAAAGAGTGTCATATTCACTGTGGAAAATTGGAAGATACAACAAAGTATAAAAAAAGAAAGCGCCTAGTGCAATTTCACCACTTGGATGTAGCCCCCATTAACATTTGGGCGAATTTCCTTCCATCCTTTTCCCGTCGTGGGTGTGTATCTACACGTGCACATGCATATACCTTATGTTGTGTGCATGTTTAAAACAAGGTCGGATTGTGCTGTATATATGGTTTATGTACTATCGTGAGCAATTTAGACAATGGGTTTTCTTTTTTTTATATTAATTTATTTTATTTATTTATTTTTGGCTGCATTGGGTCTTTGTTGCTGTGCGCGGTCTTTTCTCTAGTTGCGGCGAGCGGGGGTACTCTTGGTTGCGGTGCGCGGGCTTCTCATTGCGGTGGCTTCTCTTGTTGTGGCTCCCGGGCTCTAGGCGCGTGGGCTTCAGTAGCTGTGGCTCGCAGGCTTAGTTGCTCTGCGGCCTGTGGGATCTTCCCAGACCAGGGATCGAACCCATGTCCCCTGCACTGGCAGGTGGATTCTTAACCACTGCGCCACCAGGGAAGCCCCCAGACAATGGGTGTTCTTAAAGCAGGTGACATGGACGTACTGAGTGCCGTTTGTAACCCTTACTCTGTTCCTGTCGTGACAGGTTTTCCCGTCACTGCATTTTCCTTCCCACCTCTACCTTACTGTGTATTTAGCCTTAGTGCTCCCACGAGGACAGAACTTTGTCACAAAATTTCATAGTCTGTCTAGCACATCAGTCTGCGCCCACATCAAAACACACGCCTCCAGCCTCTTAGAACTAACGGAAGCCGACCGCGCAGCGTGGAACCTGCTCGAGGCTCCTTGCCGTGCCGGACGTCCCGGTACTTCCGGCAGCCGCTCCTGTTGACGCCTCCCAGCTTTGCTTCTGGCCTCGGCTTAGGCAAACCCTCTTCCTTTCTGTCTCTTGTCCCGGTTCCTTCTGTAGAGATCGGGCTCCGGTCACCGTGGACCACCGTGTCTGCCGTCGTGGAGCACCAGCTGTGTGCCGGGCGCCAGCCTCACCTGCAGGGTCTGCTCATATTATTGAATCCTCAGAAAACAGCCCCCGAGGAGTGTCTTTCTCTTCCGGTTCCCTGTGCAGGTGGTGGAGCTGAGACTCAGAGATGGCAGAGCCAGGGCAGAAACCCAGACCCGTCGGGCCCCAGCCAGGCTCCCGAACACGGGCTGCGTAGCTGGGTGCAGACCCTCAGTGGGGTTCTGGCCGAGCGCACACCCTCGGCTTCACTGGCTCCGTCTCCTTGGGGTTACTTTGCTCAGGCAGGAGACCCGCGTGCTTGTGGCTTCTTCCAAATGGAATGAAGCTGTTAGAACAACAGGGACACGTTGCCTGACCCAAGTGTGGTCCCAGGGGACGGAGCCCAGAGGGGGCTGCAGTCCGGGTCCCGGCCCCTCCGGCCCTGCCACTCGTGTGCCCTCAGCAGCAGTCTTCTGAGCCCCATTTCTTCACCTGGAAAGGGAAGAGGTTGCCCCAAAGTTCTCCTCAGTTTTGGTTAAATATTCTTCAGATTTCATTATTAACAGGATCCAATCAATTTTGCTGTTAAATTGGGTAACAGGCTACAGTTACTCTAAGAAAAAAAAAAAGTGATACCATGGATTTTTCTTATACATTTTCCTACTTGTTGACCGAAATCATATGACAAGAAACCTTGAAGAAACCTTTTGGATGTGAACCCTCCCTCCCCCTGCCTAAGTCAAGGGCACCTCTTTGGCGCCAAGGACGGGCCCTCATGTGGACGCCCGGGCATCTCAGCACACGGACCCCAGCCTGCTTCCTTCTTCCACACGCATGCTGCCCCACGGCGACCTGTGTTTATATCTGTACTTGAAAGGGCACAGTTTTGTAAGCATGTCGCTGACTTTTCATTTAAAACATGGAGAGGTAACAGCAGCTTCCACAAGCCACCCTGATGCATCCGTGCCTGACTGTCCGCCCCTCCCAAGTTCGCTGAGTTCGACTCTCCCGTCCCCTTCAGTCTGAGAGGGTCATGGCTTGGGCTTTGGGCTGTTGGCACAGAACGTCTCCGGCGAGCACTTCCCCTGGGTCTTCGTTGCCAGTTACCTGAACTGGTGCTCCCGGCTTCACCAGGAGCACCAAGTCGGCGAATGTGGGCTTAGTTTTCTGAAGGTCATGCCTTGGTTTGGGGGCAGAGGGGCGTGGGGTCTTGTGGAGACTTTCCTGCCGGATAGCTGGTCCCCTCTTAGCATCTGCGCTCGCGGCTTCTCTCCTGGGCCAAGTCGGTGGCATCTTAGGGGAAGCCCCCCACCTGCCCACCTCACACACCCCCTCAGCCCACCTTTCGGCTCCGGTGGGAGGAATCAAGGTCCCTGCAGGCACTCAGGGGGGCCTCTCTGAAGGGGGAACCTGCTGTGTGTGTCACACTCCGGGAGGGTCTGGGTGTGGCTCTGCGTTTGCGAGATGCTCAGCGCCCCTCCTTCTGCCGCTTTCTCACTAGAATTCGCTGGTGGTCGAGATCCCGCCTTTTCGCAACCAGAGGATCACCAGCCCCGTCCAGGTCAACTTCTACGTCTGCAACGGGAAGAGAAAGAGGAGCCAGTACCAGCACTTCACCTACCTGCCCGCCAATGGTAACGCTCTCTTTCTAACCTTAAGCGCTGCGAACGAACCCATGGGGTGCTTTTCCTAAAAGAAAATCAGGAACCCTGACATGTGGTGGTTGCAAACGGTGTGGTCGCGCTGCACGCCCGAGCTGTTACCATCCTGTTAGCAAGATCGCGGCATCGGTTCCTTCCGGAGAAACGTGAAGCTTTCAGTGTACTTTTCTTTATTACTCTTGGGGCTGGGGGCTGCTTTTGGGGATAATTACCAATCATTTTGCTGGCTGCTTGCAGATATACAACCGCCAAGGGGGAGAGAAGGTGCAGCTCTTCTGTACGCAGAAGCTGAGGTGGCCTTGGTGGGAGTTTAAATTCTAGAGATGTTTAAGGTGGAGAAGCAAATAGTTACAATGATTTTACAGGTGCCTTTAGAAATAAACCCTTGTATGAAGCCTGAAGGCTGGTGGTTGGTGTGATCATTAACTAACAGTAATGATTTCTGTCCTCGAGCTAACGTCCCACAGAAAACTCTTGGTTAGATAATTGCATCTCCGGTGACCAGGAGGCTTTCACTCCCAAACACCCTTTACTCGACCAAAAAGCACCTCGTTCAGATTGTCTGCTCACACACTTTGAGGATGGTGTCTTGGCCTGAAAAAGACCTGTTTACCTTCTCCACCTTTCAGGCTGTTTTCTGAAGGAGAACAGCATCGTGTGTTGTTTCGCCCCTGAACTAGTAGAAAGTTGTTTCCCGGCGCTGCTCAGACCCGAGGCCTGGCGCCCGGGGCCCACGCCACCCTCCTCCAGGCCGGCAGGGTGTGTGTCCAGAGAGGGCCGCTCCTGATTCGGTTGTGTCATGTAAGCACAGCTGTGCCAACAGTCTTGTTATCCTGTGACTTCTGTTTCAAAAACTTGAGATCCGTATAATCTAGGCGGGAAACCATGCACTAGGACTAGTTGCAAAAGCAGCCGTGTCATCTTCTCAGTAAAATCAAGATGTTTTTGAAGGCTTCGCTCTTTTCCTAGTGTGAAACGTCACGTACGATAGGCGAGGTGATAGAAAGCCCTGGAAAACCCGGGGGATAGCAAACAGCATCACCTGCTTTTCGGGCAAACACTAGCCACGCCTCTCCCGTGTTGAATAACGTGGTCTTGCGGTCATCACGTCACGAGCGTGTACGTGAACAGGCCTGCAGGAGTGCGTGTTGCCGTTGGGCCGTTTGTGGGGAGCGTCTTTGCCCTCCTGCTCTGGGGCCCCTCTGGGGCTTCTGTGATGGGCCCTGCGCACTCCTCACTAATCCTGCCTGTTCTTGGATATGGCGCTACATTCCTTACAGCAGAAAATCCTCAGTCTTTGTTTGAAAATGTAATGATCGTGTCCTAATTAAAATTCAAGCATGGTTGACTAAAAATTGAATGCGTTAAAGAAAACCTGGGCTTATAAAGAAAAATTACTTTCTAAAGCAGTTTAGAAATCAGCTCGAACGTCGTTTCCTGCAGTTCCTGCTCCAAGTTCACCTCCCACTTAACACAGACGCCCCCAGTCAGAGGGAGGGGGTCTGCATGCAAACCGGGCCCCCCTCTCAGGTGGGGTAGCGAGGCCGCCAAAGACACGTCACTGAGATGCTGGGCCAGGGCTGCCGAGGGGCCACCGTCTCCCCCTAACCGTACAGCTGCCGTTCAGCCCTGCAGGCTCCCTCCCACCAGGGGCTGACCTGCCCCCTGCTCCGCACCCCGTCACCCCCATGTCGGCCCAGCACACCCATCACTCGTGCTCCGTGGACCGTCAGCCGGACCCCCCGGTCCCTCGAGCTGGTGACCCAGCCCCACCCACAGACCAGTCCGTCCGTCCACCCATCCATCCGGACCATGGCTGGCTGGCTCTCTGTGGCCTGTGCTGCTTTCGTCAGGCCCTGGTCTCCCTTCACTTCTCTCCTGGAAATTTGCCCCATCCCCAGGGGGTCGAGGGGTCCGTGGAACCCACACCCGAGAGCCCCAGCCCTGCCCTGCCTTCCTGGGTGGCCGTGCCGCGTGGGGCTGTGAGCTCCCTGGGAGCAGGGACCCCAGCCGGCCCTGACTCCGTGCCCGGATCGTGGGGACCGTCCTTTTGTGCTTTTCTTTTTTAAAAAATAAATGGACCAGTGAAAGACCAGAAGTCGAGCTTCCAGTTTTAGGTTTGGTGTTTTTTCTCGCGGTCGCTTCTGCCCCCTGCAGCTTCGGGCTGAGTCTTCACATGGCTGAGCAGGTGGTGTCGGTTAGGGGCCAGGTGGGCCGGGCCACCTCTGTCACCTCCTTCCCACGTCAGGTCTCAGCCTGTCCTTACCCTGCGAAGCCTACCACCCCGTCGCCCGCCATCCGACACATCAAGCCAGTGTCCGTTGTTCAAACTGGAAGGAAGCCCGGCTGCGGGTCTGCGCGGGGCCTGGGCTGCTTGGGCCCCTCCCGTCTCTGGGGGCCGTGTTTGGGGGAGAGCCTCCCGGTGCGTGTAGGACGCCCTGAGCGAGCAGAGTGTGTAGAGCGGGGGTTCCTGGCAGGAAGGTCAAGGGCAGAGCAGAGCAGACACCCGGGCAGTTGCAGGAGAGGCCACGGCCCCACCCACGTGCAGCCAGGGAGGCTTTCCTCAGTTTCTTGTGTGTCGCTGTCTGGGTTTAACCGCAGTCTCCTGAAAGAAAGCGTCCGCTCTCTCCAGCTCTGACTGTGAGCTGAGGGGCCCTGGTACCTGTCACGAGGCCGAGACCCCGGGGAAACAGCCCCAGTTAAAGACGGAAAGCAGCCCGCTCTGCGGGGAGCGGCCCCTGGGTTCGGGGGGAAGGCGGCGTCCACCTCGGCCGTGTCCCCAGGGCTCCCGTTTCCGACGCTGCCCAGTGACCCCGGGTGACCCCGGGACGAGCAGGCAGGGCCGGCAGCTCACGCACTGGGGGGAACCCAGCTAATGACTTCCGAGTCATGGGCCAAAGTCAGCCTGTTCCTAAAAGGAGGAAGTCAGTCATGACAGATCCTTGGGTCTGGAGGGTCTGTCTCTTCCCCTGAGATGTTTCTAGCTGGTTCCCAGGAGTGCCTGCGGTGGCACCGGGGCCCCTGCCCACCTGTTGCTCAGGGTGAGGGTCCTGGAGCTTCACCAGGGTCAGCCAAGGAGGCCCTGGGGACACGCAGGCGCCCGCGTGGCCTCTGCCAACGGCGGAGGGGCTGGCCCCGAGGGCCCCCCGCGTGCCGGGTCCAGCTCGGCAGGGCGGCCGGGCCTGGCGGCCGGACTCACGGACAGGCGGCCACTCAGCTCAGCTGGTCAGCCCTGCGGCCACGGCCTCACTGCGAGCTCTGGGTTGACCTTTTCCACTGAGCGTCTGGCTCTTTCTTCCCAAGCTCGTGGAATTGACATCGCGTCCCGAAGTACTGACCTTCCCGGCGTCAGTGTGCGCGCCCGGCAGTGACTGTGGAAGGCGCCCCAGCTCCTTCCCGAGCCTCCGCGGCCGAGGGGGTCTGGAAGGCGGAGCAGCGAAGCCGGGAGCAGCCGCCACGAGCGGAGCGGCCGCGAGCGCACCCAGGCAGCTCCTCCCCAGGGCCCAGGCCCCCAGGTTCCCGCCCCGTCCTGCGCTTCGGAAGGAAATGGGCCACGTCCCCATCTCGCCACGTGCCACAGCTGCATCTCTGTGGCTTTGACCACAGGGAGCCGTGCCTCTGATCCTCAGACACACACGCGTGTGTGTTTGCGTGTGTGTACGGCACGTGGCGCCTGCTCGGAGCAGCTGCGTTCAGAGCCCGCTGAGGCCAGGCTTTTGAGGATAGCGTCCCCCACGCGGTCCCTGTCCTGCTCCCTAAAGGGCCCTGTGCGGCCGAGTTTTCTCATCTCCTTCTCCTGGCAGGAACGGGGGAGGCTCAGGTGAAGGTGCAGACCAGCCGCTGCCCGCACCTGGGCCCCGGGCTGAGCCTGACCTCGTCTCAGAGGACCTGCCAGCCTCCCCGCAGAGCAGGCTGTGCTGATGTTTCCACCCATGCGTGTGGAGGGCTGGAACGTTCCAGGTGGCCCGGGGGTGTCAAGCCTGGGCCTGAAGGCTGAGGGGAGCCGGGTGGGGCCCAGTGCAGGCCGGCGGGAGCCGGGACGGGGCACCCGCTGTGGCTGGTGGCATGACCGCTGCCCGTGGGCCTTCTGGAACCTTCCCGAGTCGGCTCAGTGGCGTGACGGCCGCGTGGTGGTGAGCGTGCGTTGGCGGGGGACGGTGCACGGCTGTGCACGTCGGGCTCGTGCAGGCGCTGTGACGCGCCTTCTCCTGGGAACTCCCACGTCCCGGAGGCTGCTGTTAGTAAATTCCCAGTTTTATGGGCGCTCCCGCTGTTCCAGCAGGAGAACGAGGGACCGATGTTTTCATTTCTTTCCACGTTAAACCTGCCGCCACAGAGAGGCAGGGAAGTGGCTGCCCCCCACCGGGCCCCCCGGGAGGGACGAGTCAGGGCCGGGCCGTGGCCCGTGGGGAGGGTTTGGAAGCTGCCCTTCCCCGCAGCGCTCTCCGCGGGCCTGAGCTCCTCACAGTGCGTCTGGTCTGCACGCTGCTGGCCTCGCCGTGAGCTGTCCAGACCCGGTGGCAGGAGAGCCCCGGCGTGTGAAGGGGAGGGGGCTTCCCCTCTAAAGGCCGCCATGGGGTCAATGCTGTCGACCGTCTTGGCTGACACCGGTCTGAGGCCCCCGACCCAGCCTTGAATCCGCAGGGAGGGGGTTGAGCTTGGAACAGAGGAGGATGAGGGGGGTGAATCGTGGGGCCTGAACTGCTGGGAAAGAAGACGGGTGCCCTTTCCGCGGGGGGTCCGGGGCCAGGAGGCCAGTGCGGCCACACCCAAGGCTCCCCCACTGAAACCGTCACACGCGGCGGAACGGCGAGGGGGAGGGTGGTTTTGTTCAGATACCTGAGGGCCACGGGCCACCGACTGCAAAGGCAACGTGAGTCGGGAGTGAGGCCGGACCCCCAAGATGTCTGAGCACAGCCTTGCGAGGGGAAGACCTGGTGACCCCTTCCCCCGGGGACCGGGGCTTGCCCACGACAGCGCTCGGCGCGGGGGTTACCCCAGCACGGCCCCCCACCAAATCACAGCCCTCGGTGCGCAGCTGCTTGGGTCAGACCACAGGAGGGTGAATCCCGTTCCCTTCAGACGCAGTGCTGGCAACAGTGGGTGAAGCCCGAGCGACGCGTTTGCTGGCTCGTGTGCTCTGTTTTGCCCGAAGGCCGCTGTCGGCCTAACTGCGGGGAGTCGGAGCCCTGGGTAAGGGCCCTGGAGCCACGGGGCTGGCGCCACAGACGGCGAGGCCACCTCACCCGCTCACACCCCGACTGCCCGCGATAGGGCCGTGAAGCCGGCCCATCGCTCGCCGTCCGGGCGCCCTCGGTCACTGTCTCTCGGTGCCCAGGCGAGGCCGGGAGGACCCGAGGGGGACAGGCCACCCCGTCGGGCTTGGCGGGCGCTGCCGCCGCCGCGGAGCTGGCGTCTCGGCAGAGGCTGCGGTGTCTGGGTTGGGAGGTCCCCGCCATGAGCCCGGAGCCTTGTCCCGAGGGCCTGGCGCGGTGCTGGCTGTGCCGTGCAGGGGGGACGCGGCTTGTCCCCAGAGGGAGAAACGCGGTCCCTGCCGCCATGCAGCGGTGGGGTCTGCGAGTCCCCTCGCCCACTGGGCCGTCCGCCCCCCAGTCCCCTCTCGGCCCTGGACGCGCACGTAGGGGCCCGCTTGCTGGGGGCCGGCGGTGCAGGTGGCTCCTGTCACCACGTTTCCTGCCTCAGAAAAGTCGTGCCCTGAAGCTACCCTGCTGGCGTTTGTGTCAAACACAAACAAACAGTTCGAGTAACAAATCTGTTACTCGAATGCCGTGTACAAACGGAAGACAGTCTGAGCTTCGTTCTCCGGGGCTCAGAACAACCTCTTCTGCACAGGGCGGTGGCCGGAGCCGAACCGCTGCGGCCTTGGTGGGAGGGGCGGGGGGCGGTCACAGGAGGAGTCCTCGCCTGCGGGGGGTGCGCGGCGCCCGTGATGTCACCAGACGTCTCTGCAGGTCCGGGGCGCCTCCAATCAGAGATGCGCACTCACAATCTGGAGGCTGCTGGAAGCAGCGCCGGGTCCGGGGGCCCCTTCCTGGCTCACAGACACCCCCTTCTCACCATGTCCCCCACGTACAGCAAGACCCTCTCTCCCTCTTAAGACCACAGCCCTACGGCATCAGGGCCCCTCCAACCTCGCTGAACCCGACTCCTTTCCTAATGGCCCATTTCCAAGCACAGTCACCCTGGAGTCAGGGCTTCAGCCCCCGCGTCTGGGGGACAGTTCACTCGGCGGCAGCATCCCTGGCCTGTCCGAGGCCAAAGAGCTGGGCTGTGGCCCCAGGCCTGATCCCTGGCCCCGCTGCTCCCTGTGCCAACGGGTTGGGAAGAGGGAGGGCCCTGCACCGCTGTCCCCGTGCGGGGGAGGCTCGGTGCCGCTGCCCTTACGGCTCATGCCACGTCGGGTCCCTCACCGCCTCTTAGGTGGCCGTCACGTCTGTGTTACGGCTGGAAAACCGAGGCCTGGGGGTCAAGGGATCAGCCCCAGGGCCGCGCAGCCGGCAGGTGCCTGCCGGGGCTCTGAGTCCATCCACCTGGGAGCAGTGCAGACGTTCGCCCTCGTCCCAGCTGTGGCCACGTCTGTGTGTCCGTCCGTGCGTGCGGGAGACTGGCTGTGCGTGTAGGAGTGCCTGCTTTTCTCTTGGTGCAGCGTCGGGTTGGCCTGCTTTTCTGCGTCCGTTTTGCCTTTATTCTTCATTCGCCTGCGTCTGGACGCCGTGCGAAGCGCCGGGGATGCGACTGTGTGTAAAACCCTGAGCTCCGGGGACTCACAGAGGAGCGCGGTCTGTCACAGGCGCGTAAAGTTCTCCGAATAAGACAGCTGGGTTCCCGTGGTGCTGGTACTCCAGAGGGCCGAGGCCCAAATGTCTCCCCAGCAGCCGCCAAGCAGCCGGCCTCGGCCTCCCCTGGGCCAGAGCACGGGCGTCCCGTGGTCGGACCACGGGGCCTTGCTCTTCAGGTGGTGGGGGACACCCAGCCCCTCCTTCGTTGCGTGAGGGTCCTGGTCTGGGCATGAGCCCCAGGCGCACGGGTGTGAGGGGGGCCCGAGACGGCTGCCGTGCTCCACCTGTCTGCCCGGGGACGGTGGGAAGGTGGTCACGCGATTCAAGAGAGACAGCGTCGTTCTGTGTAACGGCCGGCAGGCCAGGGTGTGAGCCCCGCTCCCCGGCAGGGGTCGTGTCACACTGCCCACTGGCTTCTCCATCCACCTGGGATCCTGGGGGTGAGGCCGAGTCGAGGACCCCAGGCCTCGGTTCTGCCCCAGGTCCTGGTGCTGGCCCAGGGCCGAGTGGCCGTGAGCCGAGGGCCTCTGCTGCCTTTGTCTGATCTTCCAGTGAATCAGTCACAGGTAGCCATTTGCAAAATCCACTGAACCCCCGGGTGAAGGGCAGGGTATGGACGTGGGCACCGATTTCCACGGATGGATGCGAGCTGAGAGGCGTCGGGAGGGCGTGCGGATGGGGTGGGGCAGCTGTGCCTGGGGAGCCGTGCGTCCACCCCGCGTGCTGCGGACAGAGCAAGGCTCACACTTGCTGCTTGGCCACGTGAGTGACACGGCAGTGCGGCCGCCTCTGTGAACCCCGAGGACCTGGCGAGCGTCCACCCCGAGGAGGCACGGGTCTGGCGGGGGATCCGGAAAGGCGGCCGGACCTGCCTGGGCCTCCCCGATCCCACTGGGTGGCCAGCAGGCGGCCCACGGCCGGGCAGGTCCCCTTCTTCCCCAGAGGAGGCGGGAGTCACCGTCTGCTTTCGGTGCGTTTAGACTCCGTAGGTGCTCTGGGGGTAGCGGGCACGCGTGCCCCGGGCCCCGCGTCTGCTCCACGTCTGCCTGGAGCTGCCCCCACCTGGCGCTGAGGCCCTGGGGTCTCTGTCCTGGTCACCGTCTCTGGGCTGTGCGGAGCCCCCAGGGCAGGCAGGGTGGGGATTGTCTCCGTTAAGTGCACAGGAGTCTGTGCCCAAAGGGAGCCCGTAGTGGTGACCTCGTGCTGGGGCCTCCAGAGGTGGGATCGGCCCACCGCCCGGGTGCGGAGAGGCTGCAAATGCAGGGGAGGGCTTCTGAGCTGAGCAAGGAGGCCCAGCTCGGCCAGGTCACCAAGGACTCGTGCGCCCGCGAAGGCCCGGAGGCTGGGGTGGGGAGGGGTCCCGCCTGGGTCACGTCTCCACCCTACCGTGGGAAGAATCCGGTGGGTCCCGACGCCATGGGAAGGTGATGCATTTCCTAAACCCTCACCTCGCGCGCTCGGCCGGGTCGGGCCCACAGAGGCCCCTCAAGATCGTCTTGCTGAGACTTTCCCAGAAAGACCCCCAGGGTGAAGAGGGAGTTAACGCGGGTGCCACCGGGCAGCTTTAAACAGGTCGTAACCCACAGACATTGAAGCGGCCAGCGGCACAGACGCCAGATCGCTCCTGCCCTCCGTCAGCCCCCGGGATCATCGCAGGGCCTGGGCTGGCCGCGTGGCATGTAAATCAGGCCCGCGGCCTCTTCCCGGCTGCACCTCCAAAGCCGGCAGAGCAGACAGGGTGAGGGTTTTTAAAGAGCTCGGGGGACCCTGGACGAAAGGGGCGAGCTGGCCCTCGTGCCTAGCTGAAAATCCAGTGCAGGAGAGAGGCGCCCAGCAGGGCTTTAACTTAACCTGCTAGACACGTATTTCCTTAAGGTCGAGAACTCTGAGCCTCAGCGCGCTGACGCAGAATTTAACCCTTGCCGTTCTGGACGCCACAGGCCACACGAGCAGCTTTCGAATCCACCCCCTCCCCCCCCCCCGGGGTCATATGGGTTTGTCGGGGCTGTTTTTAGTGACAGCTGTGCCCACTGGCCGTTTCTGGATGATTCTGGTTGGAGGCTGCCCCCAGCCCCGCAGTGCCGTCTGCAGAGCCCATCCTGGAGCCTGAGGCTGTAGGACCAGAGGCAGGGCCGCTTGCTCCTGGGAGAGGCCGTCTTGCCTGTGCTGGAGCTGACGGCCACCTTCACACCCTGGGCACTGTAGCGGGAAGCAGGCGCGGCACATCACATGTTTTCTTGCATGCGAGGACGTGCATCTGTGTCAAGGCTGCCCCAGGCCGCTCCCCTACCCCCGCCCGCCTCCCTGGGATGCCCAGCTCGGGGCAGGAGCCCGTGTCGGGCTGCACACGGAGCTTGGACCCAGCAGAGGCCCCTCCTTGAGGTGGGCTTCCACACGGGGACCCCAGCCGGTAGGTGCTCGCGGCAGAAACCCCGGGCTGGGACTTCCCTGGTGGTGCAGTGGTTAAGCATCTGCCTGCCAATGCAGGGGACACGGGTTCCTGGTCCTGGAAGATCCCACATGCCGCGGAGCAACTAAGCCCGTGTGCCACAACTACTGAGCCTGTGCTCCAGAGCCCGTGAGCCACAACTACTGAGCCCACGTGCCACAACTACTGAAGCCCGCGCGCCTAGAGCCTGTGCTCCGCAACAAGAGAAGCCACCGCAGTGAGAAGCCCACATGCTGCAAGGGAGCGTAGCCCCCGCTCGCCGCAACTAGAGAAAAGCCCGCACGCAGCAACGAAGACCCAACGCAGCAATAAATAAATAAATTAATTAATTAATTAATTTTAAAAAAAGAAACCCCAGGCTACAGAAGCTGCTGCCACGGGCATGCGGATTGGGAGGGGAGAGACCCTTAGGTCCTGAGGGGCCCCCTGACGAAGCCACAGGTGCTTCTGCACTTGCGCTGGGACACGGGGCCACAGGCACATCGAATCTGGGGGCCCGGCCTAGACTGTGAGCAGCCCCTGTACCAAGTGCCGACGCCTCCCCTGGGGCCTGCGGCCCCTGCATCAGGCGCGTTCGCGTGGGGCGTCTTCACCCCCTCGCCGCGGAGGAAGCCCTCGGAGCCACGGGAGGCGCACGCGGCTGCTGCCGGGACCGGCGGGCGTTTCCCCAGCGTGTGAGCCACACGGAGATCGGTGCCACCCGAGGACGGCGGACAGCGGCCCTTCTCGGTGTCCTGCCGGCAGCCAGTGACACTTTCCCTGGAATCCAGTCCTGCGGGGACTGGAGCCCCTCATGCAGAGCCCTAGCTGGCTGTGACAGAGAGAGGCAGAGAGGTCCCTTCCCCAGCAAAGGACCGTGAGTGTGGGCACCGGGGCAGGCCAGGCCCTGTGGGTGGTCGGCCTGGCTGATGAAAACCAACCCACACCCCCGACGGAGCACCCGGGGCGAGGACGCGCCGTGCGCCATCCGCAGGCTCGCCTGCCCCCGCCTGCGCTGCCCACCCCCGCCGTGCCGGCTGCGTCCTGTCCAAGAATGCTGGGCACACGGGGCTCTGGGCGTCCGAGGCGCCACGTCCTACGGCGCAGGCCCAGGGCCTCGCAGCTCTCGGCCCGACGTGACTTCAGGGACAACGAGGGGCCGACCGTGGCCCGGGCTGCGGGTGGCGGGGATACTTCCCGCAGCGGCCCCGCGATGACCATCACCCACGTGTTTCCTCCCCGCCTTCCGGCTGTCAGCACCGCCCGGGGACCAGGCGCCTCCCTGCCCAGTGTGCAGACACGCCAGAGGCGGGAAGAACGGGAGCAGGGACTGGGAGGTTGGCACGGTGAGGGCAAAACTAAAGGAAACAGCGTCTCTGGGAATCCTGAGTTGAAAGCCCAGGGCCTGGAGATGCTGAGCGGAGTTACGTGCTCCTGCGTCCGTGGGTCTGGAGTGTCACCTGGGTCCCCGCCACGTGGCTCCGTGCTGCCCAGGTGCCCCTGCGGACGGGCTTCGCAAGAGGCCGTCTTCCTCGTCACGGCTGCTGTGGATTCGCAGGGGCCTGGCTGTTACAGAAGAGATGCGTGCGTCCTTGCTGGCTTGAGACCTCTGTTAAAGCAAAGCTACGTTCGGGAGAGAATCTTCCTTTACTTAAGGAGGAGGCTGGGCTGGCGAGGGGCGTTCCCTCCGTGTGGCTGCCCCTGCCGCCAGGAATCCAGCAGCGCACACACGGAGAGGTGAAAACACGATTAGGAGGGCTCTGATGACAGCTCATTATCCATCCTGCGTTTGCTGCGGCAGCGCTGGGCATCTGTTACGAATTTAAGTGCGCTCTTACCACTCACTCTCAGGATAATTTGACCACCGGGATGTCTCCTGTAAACTGGTGTAAGAGGCAGGAACCAACGAGAAAACGGGTCGCAGGAAGTAAGCAAGGGCGGGAGTGGGGCTGTGGTCGAGGTGGAGCCCAAGCCCCTGTGCAGACCCCGCGGCACATCTGCTCGCCTTCTCCCCGACCCTCTCGGCGCCTGGTCTGGCCCACGGCCTGGAGGGGAGTGAAAGGGACCCTCCCGTCCCCATCATGCCCTCCTCCCAGCCTGGTTCTCTGCACCACCGGCTTCCTAGCGAGGGGTGGCCAGGGGAGTGGTCTGGAAGCAGTCTGGGGGCTTCCGGCTCTGCCCCAGGAGCTGCGTGATCGCTGGTTGTGTGTTGTTTCCAGTGGAAACGAAGCAGCAGGAGGGAGGGATGGCGTATTTGCTCGTGTGGAACTGTTTTCCTTGTCGAGTGGCTGAAGGCTTCTCTCCTACAGCGAATGGACACTTATCTTTTCTGTCAGATTTTTACTGACTTCCAAACGCCATCTTACTGTTCAAGTTCACCAAGTGTCAGACATTTATCAGATAGGGCGTCAGTAGCAGCAGAAATGCAGTAGTACGTCCAAGTTAAAAATTTCCCTTTGATTACTACAAATCCACGGGCCCTTGGGTCCAAGGCTTCTCCTGCAGTTTGCGAATGGATTTTTATAGCACATTAGTGCTGGGGGAGATTCCAAGGAAAACAGCGCTCTCGGTATGAGAACCAGCTGCAGCTTTCTGGAGCCGATGACTCACACCCGCTTTTTAATTGGGTGGGAGAGCCAGGCAGGAGACACACAGGGACTCAGTCAAAGCGCTGTTTGTTTTCCGAGGGTATCCTAGCCACAGGCCCGCCCCGCGGCTCCCATCTGCAGCTCGTGTTTACTTAACTTTTTTTTCCTCCTCACAGTTCCAATCATAAAAACGGAGCCCAGCGATGATTACGAGCCTGCCCTCACCTGTGGACCAATGAGCCAGGGCCTGAGCCCGCTCCCCAAGCCCTGCTACGGCCAGCCGCTCGCCCTGCCGCCTGACCCGGGCTCCTGCCTCGTGCCCGGCTTCCCGCCCCGTCCACAGAGCAGCGCCAGCCCCGAGCTCCACGACCTCTCCTGCGCCCCCTACGGCCCGGCCGCGGCCGGCCCGGGCCACGGCCCCCTCGGACTTCCGCGGCCAGTCGGCGGGGTCCTCGCCGGCCAGGAGGCGCCGAGACCCGCGGGCGTGCCTCCCGGGCCCCCCCAGCCGCCGCCCCCCGCCCCGCTGCAGCCACAGGTGAGTCCGCCGTCAAGTGGTAGCTGCTCCCCGGGGTGCCGGCCAGCGCTCTGTCCCCACAGTCCCTCCTCTCCGCTGCCGCCGGGGACCCAAGAGCCGACCCGCCTGCAGCCCTGCGGCCCCGCGCGCCCCCCCGGGACGGGCCACCAGCAGCGCCAGCCGTCCGAGGTTCCGAGCAGCGAGCCTGCAGCCGCCCGGCCCCTGCCAGCGCCCGAGGTGCGTGAGGACAGTAATCATAGTCTGGCCCCCCTTCCCGTAACGGTCAAGCGAGAGCCTCAGGACCTGGACCCGCTGGACCTGGACGACGGTAAGTGCTCGCGGGCGGACGCGCGGCCAGCCCGGCGCCGTGGGTCCGCTGCGGCAGGAGGGGCGCGTGCGCCGCCGCCCAGCTGGGGCGCGCCTGGTGTGTGTCCTGCGGGACGCTCCTGCCGCCCTCGGTGGCCCCTGGCGGCCGGCAGTGTTGCCGCCAGCCAGCGGGTCGCGCCGCTCTGCCCGGTGGGGGCCCGTGGCTGTCGACCCTCGGGTCCACTGTCCGCGGGGCGGCACGGGGAGAGCTCGGGGCGCCCGGGAGCTGACGTGTCCTGTGAGGAGGGGAGGCCGCCCTGGGCTCGGCCCCGGCTCCAGCTTCGTGGCTCCTAGTGTCCGAACTGCTTCTACGTATTCGCGCAGCTAAAAGTGAGCGACTTGCACCCTGTTCAGCTCGTGAGAACACGTTAAGCGCGTGACAGGCTTGTTGGAAGCTCGGTGATCACACGATGAGGAGCCGGTGGCTCCCTGGACCGGGACTTAGGCCCCCGCACGGCACCCGGACTCCACGGAGATGCGTTCAGGGTGATTTGGAAACGAAGCGTCCTCGAGACACCCACGGTCAGGCTAATTCGTGTGAAAATCTGAGCCCCAAGGTCTTCCTATAAAATGAGAACAGAAGGCACCTCGTCAGAAGATGTTTTTCTCTTTCCTTTGGGAAAAGGTGCCAGGGGCCCTGTGATCTGGTGGGTGAGAGGTCACCCAGTGCTCTCCTGGGCCCCGCGTGGATTGTCCGTCTGTGTGGGCGCCCAAAGCCAGCCTGGAACAAGGCAGAGAGAACGCGTCCCCCAGAGGAAGCCGCACTGGGCTGGTCTCAGAACCTCTGCCTGAGGGGCCCCGGGACCACACATGTGCCCTGAAAACAGCGGGCAGACAAGTGCCGTCGGCGGGTGGAGGGCCGGGAGAGCCCACGGGGGATGGGGGCCCAAGGCTTTCACCCAAAAGCTGTGAGGCTGGGCAGGGCCTGGAGGAGGGAGGCGGGCGCCTTCTGCGACCCCCGCCCGGACTCCAGCAGGACCACGGCGGAACTTGCTGACGCAAAGCAGACGTGAGGGCCAGCATCCAGCCTCAGACGCAGGGGCCTGCCTCGGCCGGACCCTGGGGTCAAAGGCAGCGTCTGCTCACGCTGCAGGCACCGGGGTGAGCGGGGTGGGGAGCAGGGCCTCCTTCCGTCCTGACCGCCGTCCTGGTCCCATCGTGAGCGCAGGGGTCTGGTTAGGTGAACCCGGCACCTCCTGGGCCGTGATCAACCCCCTAAAGTTGGCGAGGGCCCAGAACGTGGTCGTCAAGGGAAGAGCCCCTGAACTCCGGGCGTTGCCTCTGAAAGCACTTCTGAGGGTGGGAGGGAGGGACCCGGGACCCCGGCCTCTCTAGGATCCCACCAGCACACCCTGCAAAGGGGTCGCCTGCTTTGAGGGTGGGCACTTACAGAAGAAGAAGAATGCTTGAAAGCACGTGGCCTTGCGTCAGGAAAGAGCAGGGGAGGCACTGGGAGGGGCCCCACTGCCCCCCGAGCAGACAGGGACCTGGGAGACCCTGAGGCCTGGGGTGGCCAAGCTGATGGGGTCCAGCCCTGTTGCTGGGCTGGGGGCTGCAGCCGGGGTTTCACCAGCAGGAAGGCCCCCGTGCTCCAGGCCCGCCTGCACATGAGCGTCAGGTGGGGCGGCGAGCGGGGGGGGGGGGGCCCGGGGGCACCTGTGGCCACTCCTGGGACAGCAGCTCCAGGGACTCTGTCCCAAAAGGATCCTTGTGGGCCCTGGTTTCTACTCCGTGTCCATCCCCCGGGCCAGCTGTCAACGCAGCCTTTCGGTTTTGGCCACGAGAGCAAAGTGACGTCGGTTTCCTTGGTCAGGATTGGGGTCATGGTGTGAGGCTTCCCCAGAAAGCGGTGAACGCGTGTCCGCGAATGTGCGTGTATCTTCACACCGCCCCCATGCGTGGTGTTTCGGTGCCACCCTGCTTGTCCCCAGTTAAAGCCACGCCAGGGTGGAGCCCTGAGCGGCAAAGAGTAAACACTGCCCTGGCCCCGTGCAGAGTGGCCCCGACACGTCCCTGTGGGTGGACATCCTCTGCGTGGACGCTGCACCCAGCGTCCCCCCCGAGCGGTCTTTCCCAGAGGGAGACCCCCGAGGTGGAGGGGGGCCTCGGGTGCACACGCCGTGTGGCTGGGGGGCGGCCTCGCACGAGCCCGGCTTCCCTGCGGCGGGGCTCTCGGGCCCGCGGGGTCGGTCTGAGCACACAGGCTGGAGGAACCGCCCTGGAAGTGGCCACCGAAAACTAAGGCTGTGGGGCTTCTCTCCTGGAGTTGGAACCACACACCTTCCGGTCAGACATCCGTCCCCACTCAGGAAAGCAGCTCAAGTGTTTGTTGCTCTGTCTGAGCGGCTGAAGACTCCCCGCATCCACGGGCGTTTAGCATAGAGAAGGGGCCCAGCTCTTGCTGGAAGTCTTGTAGTGGAAGCAGCAGAAAGCACGTCTGTCCTCGTGAGAGGGTGGCCGGAGCTGTCAGCTGCGTGTCGGGGGCTCTTGGAGGGACCTTGAGGCCACATCTCCGTGTTCACCTTGGTTCCTCCACCCGGAACCCGCTCGCTTGCTCGCTCACAGGAGCTGTGATATAGACACAGGTCAGTCCCTCGTGAGTCCTCGAAAGACCGCCTAGTGCAGAATAAAGGCCCACGTCGTGGGCGTGGAGACCTGAATCCCCAGCCTCCCCGACCCAGATGCTGACGGGCTCTGGGGCGGGTTCTTAGTGGTCCCTCCTGATGAGGATGGTGGGAGGGGCACGCCGGTGTCGTGGGGTGGGTGTGGGCCTCGCGAGGTTCCTGTACAGCTTGGACGCCTTGAGTTGGCACCAGTGACCTGATCCTTGGCCGATCCCACCGGTAAACGTTTGTGGTTGAGGGGTTTGAAAGTGAGTTTGTTAAGAGGGACGATGTCCGCACTCCCGCTTGTTCTGGGGCGGAGGATGGCGTGCCTCGAGAGGGTGTGTACAGAGCGCGGCCCCCGAGGCCTGGGTGGGAGAGGGAGCCGGTCGGCCGGGGCCGATCCCTGATGTAGAAAACAGGCCCCTGTGAAAGGTTTGGAAGGGGGCCTGGGGAGAGGGGGTCATCGGCCTCACTCTAAGGCACGCGCGACTTCCCTTGTATGTCTGGGTTTTAACTGGCAGCCCAGCCCAGGAAGGTGCAGAGAAGAGAAGATGGAGACGAGGGCGAAAAACTAAATCAGAAAACTAGATGCTGATTTTAAGTGACCTTGACGTTAAAAGGCAAAGACTTCATCGTTGTCATTTACACCCAGGGAGAGGCAAGTAGTTGGGGTGGCTGACGACAGGGACCAGGGAACAAGGACCAGGAGGGGGGCGCAGGGGGCGGAGGAAGGGGAGCGGTTCAGGCTGTTCATGGCGGCCCCTCCCCAGGCTTTTTCTCAGCAGGACGCGGTTGCTGGTCCCGGGGGGGGGCGCTGGCGGGTACGACCTGCTCTCGCCTGGGCTTTGCCCAGAGAGCCATGGTGCCGTTCCGCCAGGGCAGGAGGGACTAGCCGTGCACCACGGCTCACACAGCGAACTCAATCTATCTCACTTCCAGGCACGCAGAGCCATTGCGCGTCCCGACCCCAAGGTGACAGGTTAGGTAACATCCCGCCTGGCCTCGCCCCTCACCACTTCCGCCCTCAGGGCTCTCAGAGGCTGATAGGAGCCGAGGCTGCAGTGACTCTGGCCCTTACTTGCTTCGTGGGTGCAACCACTCTGAGTGAGGGGGCGACTGAGGTTCCTCAGGCTTGTTTGTGATGCTAATGGCGTCTGTGAGGAGTGAGAGCTTATTTCACATGTGTTCTGGTTTTTTATTTGGGTTTTTTGCTTTCCAGGAACGTAGAATGAAAAAGGCAATAATAGGATATCATGTCCAGCTCCAGAGAGCCTGGGGCATTTGGGGCACGTAAGTGAATCACTTAGGGATCGCGAAGGCAGCCGTGCCTTACGCGGCAAGCCACCTGCTCTGTCTGCGGAGAGACTCCCCAGATGTGGAGGGTTAACGCACGTCCCAAGTCTCCGTTCACCTCGAGGAACAATTCAAGTGCGCGAGGACTCGCCTCGAACCCCAGCTTGTTAATAGGGTTTCTTTTTTTTTTAGTTGTTTCTACTCTTCGGTTTTGTTTCAAAAGTGTCTGGCCCATAAATAGTTCCAATTATAATTTATTCTTTGGTTCGACAATATTCGTGAAATTTAGGCTCTCCGTTCGGACTTCTCAATCATGGCAGTGCCGCGGGGTACCTTTTCTTTTAAAAATTAGCTTCATGGGCCTCACTTATTTTGAATGTAGGTTAAGTGTGTCACAGAAGCCACACGTGAGCCGTTTCCCTGGTGTGATTTCTGGGACCTGCCCCTCGCAGAGCTGAGCTACACGACCACACAGCAGCACGCCTCTCCGGCTGATGCGTTGTCCTTGACTGACACACGTGTAGATGTGGGCGGCTCACACACACGCGCACGGTAGTCTGTGTGCCGTTTGCGTACATCTGCTGGGAAGTCATCGTGAGCGTCCCTGAAGCTCGCAGAGTTCATCCAGCCAGCGTTAATGTGAAGGGGCCCTGTTTTGCTGACGTGAGGATCCCCCTTTGCGACCCAAGCGACGGCTCCCGGGGTGTCGGCTTGCCTGCCACCGCAGCAGCCCCTCCGCGTCGCCCCCCCGCCCGCCCCGCGGCCTCGGCCACCGTCGGCCCTCTCGGTCCCCTGCAGGGGCTCTCGGGTTTCCACGAGTCTAGATGTCATTAGAACAGCAAGCAGGTGGAGCAGGCGGCCGGGGCCGTGTCTGCCCCGCGTCTGGCTGCGCGCCCCCCGCGTCCCCCCTTCTTTCCTGCGCCTGGGCTGCTCTGGGGGAGAACACGGAGCTTTCCTCATGGAAAGTTTTACTAACCTGGCCCAGGGCCCGGCTCTGAGGCCTTCCCAGCTCCTAGTGATGATGGAAAGAGCCTGCCTTGCAGGTCAAACGCACGGGCTTGTTAACATTGCAGACGTGGGCTGCTACCCGGTGGGCGGGAGGACGCACTCAGCCGTGCACGCGGTTCCTGAGGGTCAGTCCTTAAGGCCCGGGCCCCTGGGGTGCCACCGGAGGCGGCGGATGCCGGTGGCGTGGTGATCTGCAGGCTGGATCTCCCGAGGTGGAGTCCACCGGGGCCCGGGCTGAAGCCGCCACCCGGAGGGGCGGAGCCCCCGCCCGCTGACTTCCGCTTTGCCCACCCGGCGGTGCGTGCCTCCCGGGCGCCAGAGGCCGTGTGCACGGGGACTCGGGGCTGCGGCTCCAGGGGTGCCGTGCCTCCAAGAGGGTCAGACCGGTGTGCAGGCTTGGGCGCAAGTCTCCTCCTCGACCCTGACCAGGTGGGCCCGAGCGACAACCAGTGAGTGGCGGGAGCGGGCGACCACTGCGCACCCGCCACGGGCAGCGCTCGAGCCCTGAGCGGCTGCCGCGCCCCGGGAGGTGTGTGCTTGCCGCTGCGGCCGTGCTGCAGGGCCGCAGCCGCTAGGACCTGCCCCCCGCGGAGGAGGAGGGGAAGGCAGGGGCTGCGCTGAGGTGCCCGCTGAGTAAGGGCCTCTATAAATAGGGCGCTGCATTTGGCCCCGGGGACACAGCTGGCTAGGCTAGGACGTTTGAGAGTCTCCTGCAGCTCGTATGACACTGCAGCTTAGGTGTCCGAGGTTCGGGGCGCCTCTCAGTTGCAGGATGTAGACGCTGGCTAGAAGCGTGGACTGCTTTGACTTTCTCATCAAGTCTTCTCCAGCCCAATTATTTTCTGTGCGCTTGGATCGGAATTTGGTGGTTTGCTTTCAGCTAATATTCACCTTCTCCCTTAATCCTAGGTCTTAGCTGATTTCCTTCTGTAGATGGGAGAGCTGTTTGACGTTATTAATTTGAGGGAAAGAAAGAGGGGAGAAAGCGGAGGGAAGAGCTAGAAAGGTCTTGTGGAACTAGAACCATTTAGGTCTACTTGGTGCCGGAAACACCGGCGACGGAAGCTGGTGGTCGGACCTGGCTGCGTGCAGGCCACTCGGGCGCCTCGTGGTGCGTTGTCTCCGGTCTCGGGCAGGCTCTGAGGGTGGGAGGGTGTTGGCAAGTGAGCACGTCAAGACTGTGACACAGTTTTCCGGCGTGGCAATACTTCTGCAGAGGCGAGCATCTTTCCAGGGGGATTTAATCAGCTCCGTCTCCGTTTCAGACCAGGTTGCACAACCTTGGCCTGGTCTCTGCGTTTTCTCTCTCTGATGCCATACATTTCAAAGCGCTTTCTCGCTGAAGAAAGAGCACACCTGACAGATCCTCTCAGATCCGCGAGCCAGCGCAGAGCACGCGGCTGTATTGTGTTCACCAGAGCGTGAAGCCAGAAGGAAAGGTGTCCAGAAGCACAGTAGCCACATTCAAAAGCCCAGGTGACGATGGACCAGCAGGGCTTGGCGTCTCTTTGGGGAGAGCGGTGACCAGGGCCACAGGGGGCTCCGACTCCCTCTGCTGGACGCCCGTGTTTTCACGAGGGCAGCCAGGCACGTGGCGGCCCTGCCCTGGAGTGCCACGCACAGGATCAGTGGCGTGGCACTTCTAAGTGGCCCCTGATACAAGAGTGCCCTCTTCATGTGGATTCCTGAGGGACAGAGAGCGCCTGGCACAGCCGTCCATCACGTCCAGGCAGAGAAGAAGGTGGATAATTGGTATTGGAGTAACCGTCGTTCCCAGTCCAACCTGACACATCATCGCCAGCACACAGAAAACTCGCATGGCGAAAATAGCACCTGTGTGTGGCCTTCGGCTCTTTCCAGAGTGACTTTTACGTGTAGTCTCTGTTGACCTATTCAGCCTCACAACAATCCTGTGAGTGGGCAAAACTGCCGATTCAGCCCCAGCTGACAAAGACGGAGGTTGGAGCTTAGAGAGAAATGTCACTCGACCTGCTCAGGACACAGCTGGTGAGTGACGGGACCAGGGACACCACCTTGATCCGCCAGCCCTGATTTCAACACTGTCTCTCTACTCTCAAGGTTGAGCTGTGTTATTGAGCTTTTTTTTTTTTTAACCCACTAGAGATGTAGTGAGCAAAGACTCCTGCTCAGAAGTCTAGCTTTCAAGTATGAATTGGCCTTGCAAGCCAAAGAGAAGTGTGGTATATTTTTTTCTTCAGCAGAGAATCTCTGGTTATTAACTGAGGCACTTTTGATGACCCAAGAAGGACTGGAAGAGAGGCAGGCCTTCCAAACTGGTGGAGAGGGGACCTCAGTGAGAGAGCACCCCCTAAAGGCAGTAGAAACACTGACGAAACTTTCAGATCAATTATCCCAGAGTCTGAACATTAACCAGAGGCAGAAAAAACTGAAAAGCATTGATTCAAGGGAAACTGGACCTTGGTAACGAACGTGGGATCTGTGGTGGTGTAATTTGGGGCTACTCCCGTCCCCCCCTCCCCAGCTCCATGGAGCGTAGCCGTGAAAAGCCAGCAGCTTCACTGACAGTGAAGGAGATTGGCCTCTTTGGGGCTCTGTTAAAAAACCCCATCCCCACAGCACAGTCAGTCCTTTGACTGGTCGTGAAGCTCCCTGGAAAAGCCTCGTTCCCAGGGCAGCATAAAAAATAGCAGATGGCTGGGATCACACTCATTGGAGCTGCCCAAGGCTGCGATCTCAATTAGGGCAAAGGAGCCTGGCCAAACTAGGTGACCACAGGGGATTCTGAAAAGCCCCGACATGCTCCTGGGGGTCTGGAAGACTGCACACGTGCACATGGATATGTGCACACTCAGGAAGACCGCACACATGCGTGTGGGTGTGTGCACGCTCAGGAAGACCGCACACATGCGTGTGGGTGTGTGCACACTCAGGAAGACCTGGGCAAGGAGAGGGCCCAGCCGTTCACCTGTGGCTCCTTCACCTCGCGACTGTACGAGCAGGAGTGAAGCCCAGGCTGACTGTGAACTGAGGGCATGTCAGAGGCGGCCTTTGCACACATATCTCCTCGACAAAACGGGGAGGCCTAAGGGTTCAAGGCATTCAGAGAAACCTGACTGATCCTTGAAGAATGCTAACCCGAGGGTGACCCCTAGGAAGCCAGGCTTAAAAATAAAAGCAAGACTCTTTTAAAAAAAGTGGAACAGAGAACTTAGCAGCTACGCACTGCAGAGATACAGAATCTATGGAATTAGTCCAGGAAAGTCACTAATCAAATAAGCAACAACTAAGGGAAAAAAAGAATCCAGCAATAACAGCAAATCCTGGATGGGGGAGGTGGGGGAGGGAGCTGATTCCAGAGTTGCTACAGTGTACTATCTCTAATGTCCAGGTTTCAACCAAAAAGTTATGAGACGTGCAAAGAAACATGAAAATATGTCCCATACACAGGGGAAGAAGCAACCCGCATGCAGTGGGCAATGTCCCTGAGAGGGCTCAGGTATTGGACTTAGTAGCAAAGTAAATCAGCCACCATAGAGATGCTCAGGGATCTAAAGGGAACTGTGTTTAGAGAATTAAAGGAAAGTGGGACAACTATGTCTGACCAAATGGAGATGATACATCTTCTAAAAGAGCCAAGTAGAAATTCTAGACCTGAAACGTACAATAACTAAATTGAAAAATCATTAGAAGGGCTGAACAACATTTTGGAGCTGACAGAATAAAAGAATCAACAGACTTGAAGAAAAGGCAATAGGTTCTCCAGTCTGAGGGACAGAAAGTAAAAAGATTAAAGAAAATTGAAGAAGCGAAACACCATCAAGCATACAAATGTGTGCATAATGAGAACCCAGAAAGAGAGAAGAAAGGGGTAGAAAAAGTATTTGAAGAAATGATGGTCAAAATCTTCCCAGGTTGGAAGAAAAACATTGTAGACATCCCAAAAGGTCAACAAATTCCAAGTAGGATAAATTCAGAGATTCACATCATAGCCAAACTGTCAAAAGTCAGAGAAAAAAGAGACAGTTCTAAAAGCCACAAGAAAAAACCAAGTCATCAGGTACAGTACGTGGACTCTTCAAAAAGATCAACAGCTGACTTCTCATTAGCAATCATGCAAGCTGGAAAGCAGTGGGACAGCATCCTCGAAAGTGCTCAAAGAAAAAGACTGGTGACCAAGAAGTTTCTATCTAGCAAAACTAGCCTTAAAAACAGAGGAGAAATAAGCAAAGATGCCATAAGAGAATGTATTGCCGTCAGACCTGGCCTACAGAAAGTACCAAAGGGAGTCCTTCAGGTTGACAGTAACTCACATCCACATGAAGAAGTAAAAAGCACTGGTAAAAATAATTACATCATTAAAAGAACAACATAAGCATTCTAAGAAAACTTTTCTTCTCCTAACTTATTTAAAAGAAAATACATAAGACAGTAATTACAAAACTGTGCTGATGAGCTTATATAAAAATGTCATTTGTGTGACAATAATAGTAGAAAGGAAGGAGTAGGGAAGGAAGCTACATTGGAACAGAGTTTCTATATATTATTAGAAATAAGTATTAATCGGAAATAGATATTAAGTATATTGTAATCTCTAGAGGAACCACTAAGAAAATGTTAAGAATATATGTAGTAAACAAAACAAGACCAAAAAAAGCATTTAAATGATAAACTGGAAGAAGTAAACTTAGACCCTTACCTCTCACCTTACACAAAAAAGTTAACTCAAAATTGATCATGGACTTAAATGTAAGAGCTAAAACAATAAAACTTTTAGGAGATAACATATGAGAAAATCTTTGAGAATTTGGATTAGGCGAAGATTTTTTTAGATATGACACCAAGAACACAGTCCATAACATTTAAAAATTGATAAATTAGACCTCATCAAAATTCAAAATTTTTGTGCTTCAAGAGATACCATTAAGAAAAAGAAAGACAAGGGAATTCTCTGGCAGTCCAGTAGTTAGGATTCAGCGCTTTCACTGCCCGGGCCTGGGTTCTACCCCTGGTCAGGGAACTAAGATCCCACAAGCCATGCAGCATGCCCAAAAAAAGACAAGCAACATATGAGATGAATGTATGATAAAGAGCTTACATTTAGAAAATGCAAAGAACACATATCTCAGTAATAAGACAAAAAGCCTAGTCAAAAACTGGGTAAAAGATTTAAATAGACATTTCTCCAAAGAAGGTATATGAATGGCTAATAAATACATGAAAATATACTCAACATCATTAGTCATAGGGAATGCCAATGAGATACCATTTCATACCTATTAGAGTGGCTGTAAAAAATAACAGAGACAATAGCGAATTTTGGAGAGGATGTGGAGAAATTGGAACCCTCACACATTACTGGTGGGGATACAAAACAGTGCAGCCACTTTGGCAGTGTCTTAAAAGTTGAACATACGTTTGCCCTAAGACCCAACAAGTCTGTGCTTAGGCGTCTACCCTAGAGAAATGAACACATACGTATGTGCACACAGAGACTTGCGCCCAGACGTTCTTAGCAGCATTATGTATAATATCCAAACATTTGAAACAACCTAAACGTCCAGCAACTAGGGAATAGAAAAAGTGTGATATATCCATACAATGGAGTATTATTCAGCCAGAAGGAGGAATGAAGTACTGAGTCATGCTAGGACATGGATGAACCTTGAAGACATTACACTGAGTCAAAAAGCCAGACACAAAAGACCATGTATTATGGTTCCATTTGTGTGAAGATGTCCAGAAAGGCAACTCTCCAGAAGCAGCAAGCAGCCTGGCTTGGGGATGTTTCTAGGTCTGATCTCTTATGCAGGTTCATTAAGTACAGTTTTGTTAAAACACAGAAGGAGAAAAGTGCTTTTGAAGCGAAGGCTTGTGTGTGTCGTGCATGTTTCCCTCTGTATGTGGAACACGTGCAGCCCTCTTTCAGGAGTGTTGGGAGAAAATTCTAATTCTGTTTTTATATGACACGAACATAATGCTGACGGCAGAGCTTCTCTCAGGGAATAAAAATGCGTGTGCTTCTCCGTTACTTAACTGTTTAGTTAAATTAAGGATTCTCTTTATCAAAACGTGGGCCGCATGCAGGACCAACCCCAGACGTTTGCCAACCACGGGTGACGTGGGTTCTTCACGTAGGCTGGGCACACAAAATCTTGAGTCCCTTTACCTTTTTCAGTTTGAATTCTGACACAGCGTTCTTCCTTCCTTCCAGATTATAATGTGGACTCTTCCACACAGTAAAGAACAAAGAAAGTCTATTCCCCCTTTTAAAACATCCGCCCTTATCAGGCCCGGGGGACCCGACTAATCACGGCCTGGTCCTGGGACAATAAGCCAAGCTGGCGGGCCAGGCCCACCCCCCCTTCCCCAAGGACGCGGATGCTTATCGCTCCCAGAACCCGGTGGCCAGTTTTCTTTTGTTCCGAAGCAGGGGTAGACAGTGCTGGAGGCGGCCCTCAGCCGGGGCCTGGGGGGCTTTATCGGCCCCGCCTGCCCTCCCTCCCCGCAAGGTGAAGGCTGCCCCAGCTCGGCCGTATCAGGCCCCACAGCTGCTGTTATTTCAGATACACAGGAAGGGTGCCTGGAAGAGCCCCGGGCGACAGCTAGAAACGTCTGTGATTCCCCCAGGCTCGTCAGAGCCCTGGCGGGAGGGAAGAGGGGGAGATGCCGCCGGGGCGCGTCGGCAGCAGACGCGGGGTCCGCTGGCCCGACGGCTCCCTCTGCTGCCCTGCCGAGGGTAGGGGCTCCGGGGACAGCCCCGTTTTAAGGCCTGCCCCGTCCTTTCTCCATAAGGCGGGTTGGCTGGCCGGCTAGTCTCGAGTCTCTGCAGACAGTTTCAGCAGAGATGGGAGCTGGGCCCCAGCAGAGGCCTTAGGAGCTGACGTCTCGCCTCTGACTGCATTTGAGGTCGGAGCGTCCTGTGCAGACACGCGCGGCGTCTCCTCAGCTCGGGGACCAAAGTCTAGGGAATGAGAAAGTCACCCGGTGAGGGGCGGGGGGATCACCCTCCTTCCCCCTCAAGGGTTTTCTCTGGAATCGGTTTTTAGGGAGGAGCCCAGGTAAGACAGCTGGCATCCTCGAGTGTTTAGGGAGAGAAATGAGACTTTAGGGCATTTCCTCTTAATTACTGTCCCTGGGCGAGATTGGTCAGGGAGGGACACGGACCGTGGCCACGTGTCGGGGCCGCTGTCCGGAGGGGAAGGCCTGCCGTCTGCTGCTGTTGGCACGGCTCCTTGCTTTCACGGCGTCAAACTGAGAATCGCCTTTATATGCACTTTCCTTCTTTTTCCACAGTAGCTGTTGCCAGCAAGCTGTAAACTACCCTATATCACTCAGATTTAAGAACCTAAACTTTAAAACAAATTAAACTCTTGTTGACATTGTAATAAAAATCAGAATGGAACCGGGCGGCTCAGGAGAAGCGAAGTTCAGTTATTTTTGTGGATTTAAGGTTGTTTTCTGGGATTCGCAGGCTCCCAGTGCAGTGGAGTGATTTCCTCTTGGCAGACGGTCGGAGGAGAAGAGGCGGTGGACGTGGCTGGAGCGAGGTGGCCACGCAGGGCGTCACCTGGGTGTCTGCTCTGGCGTCAGCAGGGGTGCTTGCAACCGCCCTGGAAAAGCCGCGGCCGGGCGGCTGGTCCGCGTTGGAGGTGGGGTGCTGTGCAGGCGGTTTTAATGCGTTTTAGTTTGAGAAAAGAGCTCAAATCCTGTTGTCAGAGTCTGTCTGTTAACTCGGCCTTGTGCTGGACAGAAGCAGCGCTGGGAGCACAGGTCGTCGTGCTTCAGAGCTCGTGCACCGTCCAGGCCGCGAAACGCAGAGCAGCCGCCGCCCCCAGCTGTAACCTGCGATGTTCTCGTGACCGCGTCCTCCCCTCGCTGGAAACGGTGGTTTCCACTGGATCACACGCCAGCTTTCCATCCTGCGAGCAGTTTCCTGCCGTGATGCTGCGGGATCACAGAGCTGCAGGGAGACATGCGGATGGAAACTCCGCGGTGGATGAATGTGGCGAGCTGGGTGGGCTCCCTGCGGAGGGGCTTTGACCTGGGCTCGCAGGCAGCCTCGCCCCAGCATCGCACCCCTGCCCTCACCTGCCGTGCCCTCTTCTGCACGGCGTCCTGTTTCTCTCTGCTTTCAAGGCCAGGTCGGCTCACGACCTCTGACTCATAAACAGGCCGACATCCACCGGCCACCACAGTCGGCTGGAGCTGTCCGATCGCCGCCGTCGCTAAGTCTTCAGAGCCGGCATTGGGGTCACCCAGACCCCCTGGCTCCTACCTGCCCCGCCGGGACACGGCGACACAGCGGGCAGGAGCTGGGCCATGGGGCGTGAGCCTCGCTCCGCAGGCGCCGTCCAGCACTTACTAAGTGGTAGGAAGATGAGGAGGAGACTTAAAAATGCAGGATGGCATTCCTTCACGGAGCCCTTCACTGTCACTGGCTGGTTAGAGGACCCCCTGGATTTAGAAACATGTCCTGCTCACCATGGGGATTTTTACAGACACTTTTGGGATTTTTTAAGCAGTTTTCATCACTTTGCTTGCATCAGTGATCTCCGCTGGACCAGGGCTTGCTAAATACGCAGCGTGTTTTGATAAAACGTCTTGCCTGTGCCCTTGCATAGGAAGCTTGTCCGACAGCTCATGGAGCAGGGGACAGTGGCCAGCAGGGAAGGTGCGGAGCTCAGAGCCCCAGCTCCTGCCCTGAGACTCCTGTCACTTCATCTCGGATCTCTTCATGCCCTGTGACGGAAATGGGCCCCTGATTTATCCTTAAGCTCACTCTGAATCCCACGTGAAAGTCCAGCGCAGCTCAGGCGTAGAGATGACCCCTCAAGGTGCCACCATAAGGCCTCACTGATCTTCAGTCTGAGTTAACATTTACTGTGAACTAATGTTCTACATAGTTTGTTCTCTACGTACTGTTTTCTTTCTTTCTTTTTTTTTTTAAGGACATATTTCAAGGCTTCTTCAGAAATCAAATTTAGATAAACAGAGAAGGAATTAACGCTAAATTTCCAAACATACAGCTCCGCCCCAGGGAAAGGAAGATGATGTGCAGGGTACTGTGGTTGTAGCTTCCCAGCTGGGCAACAAGTGCTTGATCTGCTGTGGCATCGCAGGGCTGTCGAGACGCGTGATTGGATCAGACTCCTGACCCCTGGGAAGTTAGAGTGGGGTCAGGGAGAGCAGCTTAAACAGCTAAACAGTATTTAAAATATAAACAATTCAAGATGACAAAGCAGGGCCCCAGACAGTACCCGATTAGCTGCCAAGTAAATTACGGAGGCCAGTGATTCCAGCGCTCTTGCTTTTAGGTTTGAGGGACTTAGAGATCATTTCAGGAAGGACTTTTCAGAGGAGTAGAGATGGGAGCTAAGCCTCAGAGGCTGTCTTCTCTACCTCAACTGGCATCTCTGTTTCACGTGGGAAATGCAGTGTCATCAGGCGTGAGGCCTCTGAAGGACACATTTCCAGCCCTGGGTTCCACATCTGTCGAGTTCGGGAGCGGTCGATTGATAGAACTTCCTCCAGAAACCAGCCTGTAAGACCCTTCCCATGGGGATGTGCCCCTGGTGCCCCGCACCCCCCGGTGGTCCCCGGTCCACAGGCCTGTGCGTCCTTTCCAGGTTCAGGAGAGAGACACAGGTGACTCTCCTGCTTGTTCTTGCAAGTATTGTT
This sequence comes from Balaenoptera borealis, assembly GCF_965194805.1. Taxonomy (NCBI): domain Eukaryota; kingdom Metazoa; phylum Chordata; class Mammalia; order Artiodactyla; family Balaenopteridae; genus Balaenoptera; species Balaenoptera borealis. The sequence continues at coordinate 427,486 of NC_138875.1, read as the reverse complement.
AGAAACGGCTGTGCCATTCCTCAGGCTGAGAAGTGGACTTGGGGCAGGGTAACTCTGCAGGGCTGCTCATTTTGGTAACCACCAGGGGCACGGCGTCATTACATAAAGTCGATTAGAGTGCGTGCATGCCGGTCCTGTTGATTTGATTTAGAGCTAACGAAAGCTCCAGTAATGTGCAATTACAAGAAACTTAATGGCCCTTTATACTGAAGGCAACTTCCATGGCACCTAATATACTTTGATGAATTACTCATTATGTGCAGTGTTGGAATAGCTTCTATAAAGATTAATAATTGGATAATCAATACAAAAATGCAGTCTTGGTTTTTCCCTTTCTCCTACTCCAAAGTCAGTATGTCCTGAAGATGATGGGACCTGTCTCATTTGCCCAAATTTTCTGATTCCTTGCCTCCCTCTCTATCGACCTGTTTTCCAAATTAGGAGTTTTGAGTCCCTTGCCAGCTTGGTATTGCACACTTTTTCTTCACGCCGTCTGTGGTTTTTCTGTTCAGATCTTTAAGGAGTGAGCAAACAGGTTCTGCTGTCGGTTGCTTTTGTCAGCACTCAGAGGTACAGTGTAACCCTCAAGGCGGCCCGGGGCCATAGGGAGGGGCAGACTGGCCGCACGGAGGCGGCGGCGGGAGTGGGCTGGCGTCTGGTATGGGGGAGCGGTCGGCACGGGCTGGGGCCTGGGGCAGGGGCGCGGCCGAGGAGGGCGCTGCCCGGGGGGGCAGGTGGGCTGCAGGCACGGGCCCTGCGCGCCCTCCGTGACGTCCATCCTGGGCCCACTCGCGCCGGCCGCGGGTGGGGCGCTGGGCGCTTGGCCGGCAGCGGTGCTTGGTGCGCAGGCAACCCGTGCGAGCGGGCGGACGGGGCGGCCACTGTGTTCAGGACCCCGCGCGGGGCTCGGCAAGATTCGGGCCGGACGGTGGAGCCCAGGAGAAGGCCGGGGCCCTGCTGCCGCGTGGCGGCCGTGCCTGAGTCCGCGGGGACGGCGTGGGAGCCGGGAGCGTGCACCCGCACCCCCCGACGGCGCGGGGCTCCCGAGGCCATGGCTTGGACCTTTTGCTGAAGTTGAACTGGAGGCGCCGCCCTGTGAACAGCCGCGGTGTCCACGCCGCGCCCCCGCTGCCGGCCTCGCCCCGAGCCACCGGGTCCCGAAGTTCTTAGTTGTCCTTCCGGTGCCGCCCCGACGATGCCGGGCCCGGACGGCACCCACGCCCGGACTGTCCTCTGCAGCCCCGGAGGGCGAGCGCTGCCCTGGGCAGGGACGGGGGACGGGGGCCAGAGCGGCGTCTGCTCCCCACAGCCGAGGCCTTGCGGTCCCAGCGCTCGCAGAGCCGGAGCCGTGCCGGACGCGCGGCCCTGGAGGGCCTGAGGCCCCGCGCACGCGGGGAGGACGGCGGAGGGCGGTGCGCTCGCGCGACCCCGCAGGAAACAGTGCGGCGCGGTCGTCGGATCGCGGCCCTCTCCCCTCCCCCCGCGGCCTGTGCACCCTACGTGGAGGTGGTCTCGCAGGAATGCAGTCTAGGAAACGGGGAGTTGCACCGATAATAATTTAAAATACTACTTTAAAAGCAGTGTCGCTTGCAAACTATACCGATAAAAGTGAAAATCTCTGCGTGTTACTTTCATTCCTTTCTCAACGCCCCGGAGGAGCCGGGCTGCTCGCAGTGGCCGAGCGTGGCTGCGCCCTCCCTGGGCTGCGCAGGGCCTGTGGTGCAGCATCTCTTCTCAACGATTGGAACGATAGTTTAGAATATTCTGAAGGTGAGAAAAGTGTGCTTCCCTGTCCGCAGGGGTGTAGGCGTGGCCTTTAGGGCAGCAGCTCTGGAGAATTCTCTTTAAGGGAAATTTCTTCTGTGGTGCCGAAGGGTTCCTTTCTGCCCCCTGTCCATCCCCCAACTAGCCCAGGGCCCCCCAGACTCTTGTGGGCTCGAATCCAGTCGCTGAGGATCTAGTTAGAATGTTCAGTGGGTCTGGGTGGGCCTAAGCGTTCGCATCCTCCCAGCTCAGGCGGCACGAGGACCCGGGCGGCACGAGGACCCGGCCTGGGCAGCGGGGCCTGGCGGGGGGGCGGGGGGGGGGGATGGCCAGGCTGAGCGCTGGGCCCTCGGGTCCCCCGTCGCCGCGGGACCGTGGGTGCTGGGCCAGCCCATGCCGAGCTTCTCTCTGATCGTGGTGCTGTTGCTGAATTATGAAAATTCCAAATGTCCACTGGGGCAGAATAGATAGCATAAAGGGTCCCCCAGCCCCTCACCCCAATTCAAGGCCAGGGGCGGGGGGGTAGTATGGCACTGTCACTGCATCTGCCACCTCGTGCCCAGATGTTTAAAACTCAGTCCCGGACTCACATCTTTCACCCTGTGTCCCTCAGACACAGGCATCCTTTTTTTTTTTTCATTTGTTTTGGCTGCATTGGGTCTTCGTTGCTGCACACGGGCTTTCTCTAGTTGTGGCGAGCGGGGGCTACTTTTCGTTGCAGTGCACGGGCTTCTCATTGCGGTGGCTTCTCTTGTTGCAGAGCACGGGCTCTAGGCGTGAGGGCTTCAGTAGTTGTGGCACGCGGGCTCAGTAGTTGTGGCGTACAGGCTCAGTAGTTGTGTTGCACGGGCTTAGTTGCTCCGCGGCATGTGGGATCTTCCCAGACCAGGGCTCGAACCCGTGTCCGCTGCATTGGCAGGCGGATTCCTAACCACTGCGCCACCAGGGAAGTCCTACAGGCGTCCTTTTAAACGGCCATTTTTTTACACAGTCACACCTAACAGAACTACTGAAGATGCTCGGGTGAGGTGAGGGTTTAGTTCAAGGTCACATTTATCTTTGAGGTGTGGTTTCTCTTCCTGCAAACCCAGGGTCTTCCTGTGCTTCCTTCACGAGCAGCATCTTCTGACCAAAACTGGCGCCAGGTTGGGGGTCGGGTCCCAGGTGGGCCCAAGTGCCCCAGCCTCGGAGTGGGCGTGTTTGACCTCACTGTCCCTTCTGACGCCCCACAAAGTAAGACCAGCCACACGGTGTGTGTCTTGGGCCTTAGGGTGCCCTAACGTCATATGCCCGCCGCCAGAGCAGGACCTGTGTTCCCATAGCCGGGTGACAGGGGGCAAACCTGCCAACCCACAGTGGCTCCTTGTTCGCGTCCGTTTATTCTATTTTATTTTCTAATTAAAGAGGGCTTTTAAATTTTTTATTTATCCAACTCTGTTAATTGTTGGAATAGGAATTTCATCACTGGGGCAGTGTGTTTTCTAGCGGCATATAGCAGGCCCTGGAAAAATGCTTGTTGGTGATTTAATGACCCCAGCGAGTAAAGCAGAGTGAGTTTGGCACAGATAAAATAATGGCCCCGGTCACATGGAAAGCATTCACTGGCACACACCAGTGGGAGGCCCGGGGACGAGCCAGGGGACCCTCCCCGTCAGGTGGCCGCCCCCTCCCCACCGGCCCTGGAGTTTCCACGCAGGGCGTTTGCATTATTTGGCGTATTCAGGCTAAATAAGGGAGCAGCCACGGAGGTAGGACAATTATTCTGTTTTAATGGCTGGCAGCTCCACATAACAATGGTGTCCATCCGAGCCAAGCCCGCATCCAGCTGGGAGGGTCATATTTTATTAAAACCGTGACTTGTTGTCATCGTCCCTCCGCTGTCCCATTCTCTCCTTCCAAAAATAGCAGGCCCCGTGGCGGTGGCTTATTATGATTAAAAAGATAAAAATAAGTGAAGGCTGAAATAGGTCCAGGACACCCGAGGTAACACGAGAACTTACTTTTTAATGAAACTTGAGAAACTGTTTTATTTTCCACTGCTTCACAGAGCATCTCTGGAAAAAAAAAAAAAAAAAAAAGCAGAAAAGGATTTTAGTGATGTTGCAACTCTGCATTTTCAGAATTACAGCAGTTGTGATGCGCTCGTGGCAAAATCACCGTTTTCAGCCCAGAGTCTCATGGAGGCGGCGCCTCCCGAGGGGGGTGGGCAGGGGCTGCTGGTGGAGCAGATGCGGCCACGCCGTGGACACAGAGGCCACCGGACCTGGGAGACAACTGACCCGGGCCCACCTGTGGGGAGGCGGACTTGCCAGGAGGCCGCCCCGTCTCAAGAAACTAAACACCCACACGGGAACCACCGCCTCATGTTTCCTGCACCTGAGCTGACGCCCCCCCCCCGCGCCAGTGGCACCGGAGCACATGCTTCCCTGGCTGTGCCCTGATCTCTGAATTGCGGCTTTAATCCTGTTGAATCTCGGCTTAGCTCACGTCCACTTTGCTGCCCTAAGTGAGAACTGAGTGTAAATGCACGTGTCCAGTGCAAACGGGGACGGTGTGTGTCCATCACCTGGGGGCACATGTGTCCCAGCGGTGACAAAGTCACAGCAGTGACAATCATTACATCCATTAGGATTCTCAGCCACCATCAACGGGCTTCCTTATCCAAGAATCGTTAGATTTGCAGGCTTAGCACAGCAAATGGGATCTGGAGACTTCCTAGAAGTTAGTTCTTTAAGAAGAGATTTGGCCTGAGACAGCTTTACTTCTGTCTACCTAAATTATCATCCTCTTAGGTTACACTACTAACTTTAGCCAAAGGTATATTTTCTGGGAAAGTTAGCAAATACTTTTTTAAATTATCTTTTAGTTATAGGAAGGGGAAAGAATGTCCTTCCTGTTTTGTTTTGCTCTTCAAAAAGCTATTTTGGCTTTCCCTTAAAAATAAAAATGTTTTTGATGACTTGTCCTCTGGAAGAATACGCATTTTTCTGTCCCTCGGAGGAAAATGGAGTGGGCAAGTAACAGTTGCTTTTGTGCCATGCGTTTATTTATGTGCAGTGTTTAATTTGATGGTGAGCTTTGATGGAAAGAATCGTGGTACCTCATGCAGCATGTGGTGGTGTGTTGGAATGGAGATGGGGACAGAGCTGTACGGGGCCCGCAGTGGAATCGCCAAGACCTTCTTTGTTCCCTGTATTGCTCTTGTTTAAAGGACATTGATGCTTTAAAGAAATAGTTCTCTCCATAAAAATGCAGCATCGCAGAACGTTGTAAAGCCAGAGATGGAAAAAATGACAGTATTCCTGCTGGGCTGGCTAGTTTACTAAGTAGCAGTAGATAAATACTGTTAGTTTTTAAAAATTCATAGTACAATTCATTTCCTTATTGGAACTAACATAACTATTGAAAAAGAGAAAGATGCTTTAAACTGTGTTGTATGTAGTTAAGTATGTAATCATGGAGTTTGGCTAATGTGATAAGCTGTATCAACAAATATGGTTTTTTTTGAATTCACACAAAGGTATTATTTGTAAAGTATGGTCCTTACCGGAGTTAATTCAGCTTTTTTTTAAAGCGAGGATTAAACAGTGTGGCTAGGTTAACACTGCTGAACTAGATTTCTTATTCTCTAATCCCAAGCCCAGGCCTGAGAAACTAGGATGATGTCTGTGTGAAGGCCCGCTGGAACATTCTAGCACCTGCTTCTCCTGGCCCCTCCTTCCCCAAGCCGGGCAGGCAGGGCCACGTCTCCGCTGGGGTCCCGACAAGGGAAGGGGACAGAGCCCACCGCCCGCTCCCAGCCTGGGGTCAGGCACAGGCGGCTTTCCCGTTGTTTTTCCCGGTCGTCACTCACAGCTGCGTCCGATGAGAGACTAGCGACACTGCCGGTTCTCTGTGACCAACGAAGGGACACGGCTGATGTTCTCATTAACCTGAAAAACCTACGCAGATACTGGTTCTGATAATAAAGGGATCCACACACACGTTGTCAGAAATAAGGAAACTAAAAGAGTTGAGGTGGCCCTGTCCCTCATCCCGCTTTGTGTCTTCTGGTTGAACCCAGACTTTGCATTAACTTCAGACCAGGGCGGCCGCCACTCACACGCCCCGTCGTCTTCTCTTTTTCCGACAGTCGGTAAACAAAGCTCACCAGAAGGTGCTGGAGCACTTCTCTTCCCTTTACCGAGGCAGGACGGCGAGCCCGCTGCTGGGGCCTTCTCAGCAGCCATCCTGCCACATGGAGACAGACCCGGGCTGCCCCCCAGGGAGGCCCCTGCCGTCCCCGCTGTGTGAGCACTGGTGCGTCTCCTGCCCTCTCTGGTCCCATCCAAAATAAGAATCAGCGTAGTAGCTGCCGCCCAGAGCTGGGCAGATGCGGGGGCCATGCCTTCCGCAGCACACAGAGCTCTAAGCCAGGAGGATTCTGTTTCTCCCACTGACATGACTGAGGAGTTCCCTGATTCCTGGGGCAGAAAGGGGCCTCAGTCAAGCCTCCTGTTTCCACAGAGAACAGCTCCAGGCCCCCCAGGGGCAGGACAGTCTCACGGGGGCTTCGGAGGCAGATGAGGACAGGGCCCGGGTGGCCTTTGTCCAGCACTTTCCCCACAGCGTGTTCAGGGCGAAGGCCTTGTATCAGGTTTTCTAAAGGAAGGTCACAGGCTGCTCACACGTCTCTGAGTGATGGTTTGAATGATACAGCGTGGACATGGCAAGAACTTAGGTCTGAGAGAAGGTGAAAAAGTAAAGGATGCTTGGCTTCGAGGTTGCCCACCGGCATCGGAGGAGCCGGGGCCCAGGCGCTGCCCAGGGAAACCGGGCCAGGCCGTCTTTAAAAACAGCTGCACCTTGAAGCCCTCCTGTGGCTTCTGTCACTCCGTAGGGATTGCTTTATATTTTGACTCTGACCACGTGCTGTCCTATATTTCCTGGGGTGTCAGGGACCTGCTGGGTGTCAGGACCCTGGGTTTTCCATCGTAGTCATTCTTTCCTCTCGCAGAGCAAAGTGATATTATTATCACTGTGTTCAAAGTCCTGATTATTTAGAGTCAAACACAGAAGCATATGTATCGCTTCTTCCCTTAGAGCAGGGGAAGCGGGACGGTTGGTGATAAAGTCTTGGGACTGATAAGGCCGTGACCCTGGCTGTGAGGAGCCGCCTCGGGGCTGGGAGGGTGAGAGGTCCCCACAAGCCCGGGCAGCGCTTTGACGGCGGGCGGGCAGCTGCTGATTGGATGTCAAACCTTAGAAACAAGTCAAGTCGGGTAGAAGAGTGGGAATAGAAGAGTGAGAAGCTCGCCAGGTCCGCCAGAGCCTCCCCAGGCTGCTCATGTGACAAGCAGGCGCTGCTGCGGGGTTGCGGTGATGTTCCTGAGACAGCGGCCAGCGTGCCCCCTCCTGGCGCCGGTACCTGTGCCAGCAGGCTGGTACCGACCAGCTCACCTGCTGTCAGCTTTAGAGCCGGGGCCGTGCTGCTGGCGTGTGGCTCCTCCAGGGCGGGGGAGATCGTCCTCGGTCACCTGCAACGTGTCCTCCTTTTCCAAAAAAAGTTTCTGAAGCACATAAAAGCTATACAGGAAAAATGACTGAAAGAAAAGGTCTTTTTAGCTCGAACAGAACACTGTGTGTGTGGTGGTTGGTGGGCGTGTTGGTATTTTGTTTCGTTGAAAGAGAAACGTGCACAGAAAAGGAAAGCAGCGACTGTGCCCTCGCCGCCCCACGCGTCTGTGTCCTGAGTGGCCTCACAGCGGAGAACGTGAGGACCAGGGACGGAAGGGACCCGGGGGTCGGGGGCAGAGCCGGGAGGAGGGGACGGGCAGGCACGGGTCCCGAGGGCTGGGCTGTCGGGATCATCGAGGCCCTGTGCCCGTCCGCCTTTCCGACTTTCGCAGTAAGCGCTGAGAAAGAGCAGTTCACGCCGGCCCTGTGGATCTGCCCGTGGAGCCGGGAGGGAGCAGCCCGGAAGCTCCCAGACCCGCGGCGTGTGCAGGTGGGGAGGAGGCCGGCCCCAAGTCCTGGTCTCAGCTGCTCCCCCGTCGCTCAAGGGCAGTGGCCCCGTTCCCACTGGCCAAGCCTCCATGGTCACACTGCCTGCCTTGACTTTCTCGAGGGGTTGTCGCAGATGTACATGCAGAGGGCTTAGAAAGTAACCCTGAAGTCTGCGTAGGTGTTGGGTGAATACATGGTTTGTTCGTTCCTTAACATTTGTCTTGAGATCCTTAGTTGCATTCAGAAACCAAGCATTCAGAAACGTGGGAGCACTTTGCTTAAAGGTTAGGCGTTGAGAGGGAGAAATACATAAAAACTGTTTGGACTCACAGCTCCTTTTAGGTTTGCACGGCTCTCAAGATAGTCACACAAAACCCGTGCGTGAAACCTAAGAGGTGGACCGTGCATGTTTCACTACAACACGAAGCTCTGACGTCAGCTGTTCTCAAAGTGGGGGTCAAGAGAAGAAACTCAGATATGAAAGGACAAATATTTCACTTTAAAAAGGACATTTCACCGTATTAGTTCATTTACATGCTCATTTATGAATAGCAGAGACATCTTTCTATAGTGTCAGGAAGGATATTTACAAATGTCATGCAAGTACAGGTGAAAAGCTATGTCTGTACTTTGTACATGTTAGTTTTGGTATTTTAAAAAATGCTAACTTCCTTTTCTCTCAATTCCAGCTTTATATATAGAGGTGGATTTGTGTGTGTGTATCAGATATACACATACACCCTGTGTACATACCCCAGATTAAAACAACAATTCAAACTGCCACATGAGTTTTAGAAAAAAAACAAGAGTTTCCACCTTAGGAGCATTTTAGAGAAAAATTAAATATAAGGGAAAAAACCCTTCTTATTAAATTGCGGTATTACAGCTCACCGCATCCTGTTGCAAGGACATCTGACGTGAAGCAGAGCAAAGGTTCCTCTTTCAGGTTCCTGACGATCCGCGAGGGTCACATGTTACCTGCAGTTCAAAATACTTCTGTAAAGAGAACAAACCTCTGTGTCGGTGGAAAAGCTGAATAAGAAGGTGGAAATTATCAGTAGAGAGAAGACATTGTGGGAAATCGTAGGTGTCATCGGCACAACCATATCAAAGAGAGAAAGCCACCCCCAAAATAACCCACACAGAGCCCCGCGCCCGGGACTGATACGGGCTCGGACCCATGACCTCACGGAGGGAAGATAGGATGTGGCTGGGAGGCGGCGGGGCCCCAGGACCCTGTGCTGCGCTCCCTCGCCCGCCGTCAAAGGCCCCTCCACCTCAGCAGCCCTTCCCTGATGTGGTCTTTTTTTATCCATCTGTGAAATGGGACCGTCATGGCTTCCCTACAGGGTTCCTGCCCAGATTGTGTCTGTGGAAGAGAGTGAGGTCTGGGCGTCCACCCTCAGCCGTGTGGACGCTTGTGTGAAGCATCATCTGCCGTGGGGTTCCTGGCCGTCCAGCTTCACGTTGGGCAGCGGCCCGGCTCAGGCCCCACGGCGCTCAGGGAAGATGCTGGAGGGTGTTTGTGCGTGTGGGGTGGTTCTTGAGTCTGTTCCTTAAAGGGACGAAACGCTGTGACTCCAGCCTGACCTTGCCAGGTGTGGACCGCAGTGGGTCCAGCTGACAGGCTGTCCTCAGGGAGGCTCGTCAGACACCACTGGCCCCCCGTGATGGGCAGGAGCTTCGGCTCCCCTGGTGCGGCCCGTGCCGCTCTCCTGAGGGCTCCCGACAGGGCCAGGCCTCACTCAGAGAGTAGCCATGCCACGGCCTTCGTCTGGGCCCAGACTGTCCAGGACACACCGAGTGATTGCGCCGCCTCCTACCACCCCGGGCGCCCCCTCCGAGGTTCAGGTGCCCCAGTGGGTAGTAGGGGGAAGCCCACTTCTGAGGCTCCTTCCCCTTTTATCTTGTCAAACAGATGTTAATTTTCCTGTGGTCTGCATAACCCTGAGTAACTAAAAGAGTCTCAGCTACTCTGCTACTGCCTTATTACCCCTGAGCACTCCCAATCCCCATCATTATTACTTTCAGGACTCCCTCTCTACCCCCATAATAATTTACCCTCAGGACACGCTCCCAATCCCCTTCATTATTACCCCTCAGGCCTCCCTCCCACCCTCTTCATTATTACCCCTCAGGCCTCCCTCCCAATTCCTGTCATTATTACCCCTCAGGACTCTCTCCCAATCCCCTTCATAATTACCCCTCAGGCCTCCCTCCCAATCCCCTTCATTATTACCCCTCAGGACTCTCTCCCAATGCCTGTCATTATTACCCCTCAGGCCTTCCTCCCAATCCCCTTCATTATTACCCCTCAGGCCTCCCTCCCAATCCCTGTCATTATTACCCCTCAGGCCTTCCTCCCAATCCCCTTCATTATTACCCCTCAGGCCTCCCTCCCAATCCCTGTCATTATTACCCCTCAGGACTCTGTCCCAATCCCTGTCATTATTACCCCTCAGGCCTCCTTCCCAATCCCCTTCATTATTACCCCTCAGGCCTTCCTCCCAATTCCTGTCATTATTACCCCTCAGGCCTCCCTCCCAATCCCCTTCATTATTACCCCTCAGGACTCTCTCCCAATCCCTGTCATTATTACCCCTCAGGCCTCCTTCCCAATCCCCTTCATTATTACCCCTCAGGCCTCCTTCCCAATTCCTGTCATTATTACCCCTCAGGCCTCCCTCCCAATCCCCTTCATTATTACCCCTCAGGACTCTCTCCCAATCCCTGTCATTATTACCCCTCAGGCCTCCTTCCCAATCCCCTTCATTATTACCCCTCAGGCCTTCCTCCCAATTCCTGTCATTATTACCCCTCAGGCCTCCCTCCCAATCCCCTTCATTATTACCCCTCAGGACTCTCTCCCAATTCCTGTCATTATTACCCCTCAGGCCTTCCTCCCAATTCCTGTCATTATTACCCCTCAGGCCTCCTTCCCAATCCCCTTCATTATTACTTCTCAGGTTTCCCTCTCAATCCCCAACATTAGACATTTTTCTACCACCCCTTGCTGGTCTCACTAGAATCAGGTTTCTGCTCTGGGACTTCATTGTCCTAAAACCTGAGTGGGAGGACAAGCCCCAGTTCTGTGTGGTATGATTGAACTTTCACCCCTGCTCTTCATGTGGGACCTTGTTTACCGCTGTTCCCACCGTGAAGTCCCTGCTTTGAGGTTTTGACTGCTAATTTCTCTTCCTGGGTGGAGGTGGCCCCGCCGCCTCCCTTCCCCCTCCCAGCAGCACCTGCCACCCGGTGGGAGGGACTCTGGCCCATGTGTGGCCCCAAACCTTTCGCTTTTCTCAGAACAGGTTAGGAAGCCCCACTGGGCCCACGGCCTAGGCTGCTTTAGGACAAATGAGATGGTGGCCGCGAAAGCACCTTGTAAACCGTCGATTGCTGAGTGAATGAATACAGGGCGAAGGGCTCTGTGGTGCCCGTGCCATCACACCTCGTGTGTGGATTCCCCGCACACACGCCCTGTATCTTTCTAGTACGTTCCACACACTTGGCCTGAGACAGAGACACCCTGCGTGCAGGTGCGGACTGTCCCGACCCAGGCCAATCCCCCAAGGGACTGGGACGTGTGAGTGTTCTTTGTCCGAATGCTCTTTCATGGCGGCGTTCTGCGAGGTGTGGACGGGGCCTGTGCCTCTTAGGGACGCAGAGGCTGGACCCGTGATGTGGAGGAAACGGAGAGGAGCTCTGTCCTGGTGGCCCGAGTCCCGCCGCCCCGCGCCCCGGGCCCCGTCCTGGCCTCCTTGGTGGACGGGGAGCCTCCTGGGCGGGTGAGCACAGTCTCTCCGGTGTTTACCGTGCGAGGCCGGGGCCGGCCGCAGAGGGCGTGTGGTGCACGTCGGGCGGCCGTGTCGGTGCAGGCGTGTCCCCTGCAGGCCGCTGCCCGGCGCCCCCCTGCCCGCGTGCTGGCGGCCCCGCGGGAGGAGCCCGGGTCTGGGGTCCGCAGGGCGGGCTCCTGACTGTGAACCAGGGCCAGCGCGTTCTGTTATCAGTTCCCGTGACACAATTCCTGGTTCCCCCGCTGGGCCTTATTATTGTTATTCTTAAAAATAGTTGGGGGGGTGTTGAAAGGCAGTTTAGGGAAGGGAGTGGGCTCGGGAAACGCACTCCACTGATTGCTCCAGGAAGCCGCCCTCGGCTGGGCGGGGGCCCCTGCAGAAACACACGGTTTATCTGGCAGCAGAGGGAGCCCAGGCGGTTCCGTGACGCAAGCACGTCCCCACCTCTGAGCCCTGCGAGCGGTGGTGACAGCCTCTGGGCCGCATTTCCCCATCTGGTGCCGTGATGGGGGGCAGATGTTGTGCAGGCCACTCCCGTGGCCTTTGCCAGCTCCTCTCACTTCCCCTCCGGCTGCCAAAAATCACAGGCCGATCGTGGACACGAACAGCGGGACAGACGTGAAGGAAGAGCCCCGAACAAAGGGAGGCCCGGGCCCAGGCGACCAGCCCTCCTCCCCGAGCTGCCCTGGCCTGCCTGACCACGAGGCCACGGAGAGGGGCCCGTGGGGCGTGGACTTCACCGGGGTGCTTCCACTGCGGAGTTTATCTTTTGGTTTTGCAAACCTGTGGGAGCACAGGCTGCGCACCGGCGCCTGGGTCAGTCGTCAGCACCCGAGGCCGAGGCCTGACTGGTCTCTGGGCCTGAGCGGCGGCTCTGGAATCACAGCGCCGGGTCCCGGGCAGCTGTGTCCTGCCGGCTCAGGGCACCTCATCCTCTGGGGACACCTTTTCACAGGCTGAACATACTGACTGATGGAATTTCTGGTGATGTATGTAAGCTCGTGTGCAGAGTCCTGTCTCTCTAATGCTCTCTATTTTTGTTCTCTTGCAGTAAATGAGATAATACGAAACGACCTCTCCAGTACCAACATCCACTCGTAGTCGGCAATTTGGACTCTGAGAAGCTGCGTGGTGTTGATTCGACGGTGACAACTGAGTCAACAGACTGAACTCACACCTGGTACCACTCGGAACTTCCACCTTAGTGAAGGCTTAGATCATTCGTACAAAGAAGTAGCTCAAGGAAGGAAGGAAGGACCACTCCATCTTCTGAAGGAAAGTCATCTCAAGAAGGAAGCGAAGGTGGGTGGGTAGGGGGAGCACAGAAGACAGACCGTGTGATGCTCCCCCGTGACCGCACCCCGACGTGGCAGCCTGACCCCACGCATACCCTTCAGGCACCCCTGCATTTCATACTGGAAGTGCCTTATTTAAGCAGACCGCAGCAGCAGGGCATCATGGAATTGAGCATTGAACTGGCTACCAGGAGAGTATTTGTAGGAGCAAAAGCTGTAAAGACATTTCGTCATGAGGCTTTATCCTATGTATAAATTAAGAGAATACCGGCGAGCCGGGCATGGTGAGGAAAACCTAACACGTTTCCTACTTTCTTCACCTCTTCCTGGGCTGTAATATACAATTCTGTTGCCTTACTTGGTGCATTTCAGAACTCTTCCAAGGTGTCATCTCAGCTCTTTCATGACTGCCTTCCCTCCCCTGTGTTACTCAAGCCTTAGGGCTGTTCATTATAGCATGTTAGGATTTTGTTTTTAATCTGGCTTCGAACATAGCACAGGTAAGTTGAATAGCACAAGGTAGGTTACTGGACAAAAAAAGAAATCTATCTGTCTCGGGATAGATCTTGCATTTGCATGTGTGTACATATATAGCCATATATTTATGTATGAACATAACGGAGGTGGTGATACTCACTCTTCGCCCAGCAAGGGCGTCCATGTCAGCAATAACCAGTATCCATTCTGGAAAATTCACCTGAGGCTCCAAACCCAGCTTCCCAGCCATTTCCGAGGGGGCGTCACCCAACCCCCAGGAGGTCTGTGTGTTGTCATCTCCTGCAGTTAACCAAGCACTTTAGAAGCCGGGAGAGGTGCGTCCACAATACCGTCTGTTACCAAACGGCAAAATTGGAAAGAAACTATAAATAACGTTACAGAAGGAGTGTAATATATTTGTTCAGCTGTAAGATTATTATTTCACAGAAGCCTTATAACTCTGCTTCATCTAAGGAAACGATAACCAAAAACAGCGTTTAATATGTGGTGACTGTAGTGTGTTTCCAGACTAGTTACTGTTACCAGATAGGTTAGTGTGAGCTTTACTACTGCATTTTGTACCCTTAACAGCTTATTACGCGTTATTGCTAGCAGTGACCTGTCGTTTCATGTAACCAAAAAGCATGGTTTAACGAAAACATGTTTAACCTGATAACTGTGCCTTAGGAACTCACGCCCCCCTCCTGGAACTCAGCCGAATCGCGCCCTCGGGGGAGGTGACAGGTCCTGTCACCAGACTCGGCGTTTTGGTGGGGAAAGCGCTCTCCCACAGAAAGAATTATTTTAAAAATATTCTTCTGTACGATCATGTCTTACTTTTTTTTTAAGTCACAGAACCGAAAATCTGAAAGCCATATTTGTAACATTTGCACATTACTGTGAAGAGCTGAAGATATATGGCTTCGTGTACATACGACCCTGCCTTCCCGCCTGAAGCCCTGCCCTGCATTTAGCCTCCTAGGAGTTGCATGAGACATTTCTCGGGAGACTGTCCTATGGAAAGGAAGTGTTTGAGACTGTGTTAGCTCTCTTTGTAGTTAGAAAATCGATCCAATAAAGCAGTATTTTTTTGCTGGACAATCTTAGTTTGAGAGTGATTCATTCTGCGCGTGGAAAATCCTTCTCTGTTCTTAAGCGCGTTCTCCGCTGTAGGTCCGTGTACTTCTGTGTCTGTAAGAGGGGCTTCCCGCTGAGCAGTGTGAGGGGCGTCTCTTTCCTCCTTACACGTCGGGGAGGCCGTCAACCTCTCTGCCCAGAGATGGCGGAGGCTGGCGAGGCCTCCCACGCTCACAGGAGACCTGCCATCGCCGTACAGGACGCGCAAGTGGCCACCTGGCTTTGCCGTCTCCTTCTGCTCCTTGCAGGACCCTCCCTGCCCCTACCCCCACCCCCTGCCTCAGGCTTGGGTGGGAGAATAGCATCTAGTTGTTGATAAAGCCAGGGTGACACCTGGAGCTTCTCCAGGGATGAGTGCCCAGAGTTGTGGAAACAATATTTTGCATTCAGGACTTTCATCAGGCAAGAATTCCTGTTTCTCTGGCCAGAAGGTTTACAGATTGAGGGTAAAATCCTAGAAGAATCTCATCAGCGCAGCTAGCAACCGACTGTCCCAGCTCGTTTCTGTGCCGACGTACTTGAAGGGAACCCGATGATAATGTCCACGGGAGCTTGGGGAATCGGGGGCACACACGCAGAGGGCCTGGTGGGGATTGTGGACAAGGTGCCCTCGAGCCCCCAGATCCGGCTGGAGAGCTGGGCCCCAGAGGGAATCCCGGAGCCTATGGGGCGCAAGGAGGGCAGAACTCCCGTCCGCCTCACTGAAGAATGTGCTGGAGGCTGTTAGTTTCAAAGTGAGGTTTTATAAGCCCACCCCCATTCCCAACAACAGCATTTTATATTCCAGAAATAAAAATATACATTTATAAAATGATGGTTTCTGCAGAGGAGGCTGGGCTCCTGCGAATACCAGTTACTTAGTTTTTGTTTGTTTTATGTTGCTCCTGAATAATAAGGAAAGCATATCCACCAGCTTGTTTCCGGCAGGCAGCTACTGTGTTTTGCTCAGGTGTGTAGACCCGGAGCGTCGGGTCACCTCCCGCCCGCGACATCCGGGGTGACCTCGGCCCTGCGGGAACCCGGGCAGGTGCGGCCCCAGAGCCGCTGACGCGGGACAAGCGGGGCAGCCTCGAGGGGCTGCCCTGCTGACCTCCCCCCTCTCCCCGTCCCGCGCTGCCTGCGGTTCCAGCTCGGCCCCAGCCCAAGACGGGGCCGTGGGAAGAAAATCTGCTAAACGTCAGACCAAGTGCAGCCCGAGCAGAACTGGCCGTGGGAGTACCCCTCTCTGTCCAAGGGGGCCCCTGACCTGAGGAGGCGGGTCCCCGGCTGGTTGGAAGACTTCCTGCGGCCCCCTGACCCTGTCACCCAGACAGGCCGCTCCCTCCCCACCACCCGGGATGCGTGTGTCCCGCCCTGGCTTCAAGGAGGGACCCGCGGGCCCAGCTGCTTCTGCTGGCCCCGTGACCCCCCGGCCAACGACACTGCGACGAGGGGCTCTCTGCGCCACCCTCATTACCTCTGCCTTCAGAAATATGTTCCGCGTTGCAATAACTAAACTGCATTTGAGCTGATGTGTTTGGGGAGAAGAAATTGAAAGAAGAAAGACCGGAGTGACTGAAGCAGAGAGAAAAGGGCCAGATGTGGGAGAAGTCCTTGCTCCACTGTTTTTTTTTTTAATTAAGGTAAAATTCACAGAAGATGAAATGAGCCGATTTAAAGTGCACAACTCGGGGCATTTGGTACATTCACAGTGTTGTGTGACCACCACCTCTGTCCCCCGGAAGGAAACCCTGTGCCTGTGAGCCGTCACTCCCCACCCCCTCTCCAAGCCCCTGGGAACCACGTTAATTCTGTGCGTGGATTTGTACGTGCTGGATGCTTCATGGCCTCTTTCACGGGGCAGAGTGATTTCAAGTTTCATCCACATCACGGCATTTATCAGAACTTCATTCCTTATGGCCAAATACTACCCACTGGGTGGATGGACCACGCTTTGTGTGTCCATCATCAGCCGATGAACATCTGGGCCGTTTCCACCCTTTGGCTACTGTGAGTAACGCTGCTCTGAACATTCGAGTATGAGTTTTTGTTCCAGCCCCTGTTTTTAGTTCTCCGGGGTACACACCTAGGAGTGGAATTCCTGGTAATATTGTAATTGTGTGTTTTACTTTTTGAAGAACTGCTTTCCCTTGTTCAATTTTTAGATTATCCGTCCCTGAGACAGACTCTGGATCACTAACCTGATTTGGAATCACATATGTGAAGCACATTGTATTTATAATTCTTTGTGCCAAAAAAATTACGCTAACTATAAGATGACTAAGTGTTTGTTGATGCCGAAGCAGAAGGCAGCTCTCACCCGTGCCCACCACAGCCTCTTGGGTGGAATCAACCTGCCCTGGTTCCTGCCAGGAAACTGAGGCCTCTGCTTGTGAGTCTGAGTTGTTCAGGTGGTGCCAACCAGGCCCCAGATTACACGTGTGTCTTTTACTTCACACGTCCAAATTCCAAGAGCAGAGAAAAGCGCCTCACGGGGGCCACCGGCGCCGCACTCTGTTTCTTAAAGAACGGAGCTGCTGCAGGCGTTTCACGCGACCTCCCTGCTTACGGTGGGATCTGCCACAGGGCCCTTCTGCAAACAGAGCTGCAGACACACACACACACACACACACACACACACACCCCGTAGAATCTTCCATCCTCCAGCAGCTGCTGTTTTTTGGAGGCTGTGACCACAGGTCTTCAAGCATCGCGGCCCCCGCCCGGCTGCAGGGCTGCAGCTCGCGGTCATGACCTTATTTACCAGGGCACATTTGTCCTCGGCAGCCACTCCTCGCTCTTCGCAAAAAGGAGGAGGGAGAACACTAATGGGCATCTGTCGGTGGGGGGGGGAGGGGAAGTCGCGTGGGGCGTGGGAGCTGGGGCGTGGGGGCCCCCATCCTCAGCCGCCTCTGCCCTCACGTGTGTGTGGGGGGAAGGGTAAGTCACGTGGGGCGTGGGGGCCCCCATCCTCAGCCGCCTCTGCCCTCACGTGCGTGTCGTTTGTGCTCGGGGTTCGTTGAGCTTCAAGGATCTGTGGCTTTATGGTTTTCATCAAAAGTGGAACATGGCAGCCACTCTCTCGTCCAGTGTTCCTGCCCCTCCTTCCGCAGCTGTAGTCACACACACGAGGCTGCGGGAAGTCGGTCCACAGTCCACCAGTGCTCAGTGCCGCAGACTTCTTCTGTTTTACTTTCCTTAGTTTCTCGTGCTGCGTCCTCTTCCGCAGCCTCCCATCCCCTGTGGCTCTAGAGTGTTTCAGGCCCGACGCTGCAGCCTTTAATGCGAGAAGCTGGGTTTGTTAACATGTTAACTCATTCCTCTGACTTCTTGAACATGTAGGAGATAATTATAATACCTGTTTTAATATCCTTGTTTGCTAACTCCATGATTGGTGTGATATTTAGTTGATTTTCATTGACTGATTTTTCGCCTCATTTGGATTGTATTTTCCTGCCTCTTTGCATGATCAGAGGTCAGACATTGTGAGTTTTACCTCACTGAGGGCTGGATATGTTCTGTGTTCTTAATGAATGCTTGCTCTGGGATGCAGTTTAAGTCACTTGGAAAGTTTTGATCCTTTTGGGTCTTTTTAGCTTTTAAACTTTGTTTGATGGGACCAGAAGAACACTTAGCCTGAGGCTAATTTTTCCCACTCTCAGGGCAAAACCCTTCTGAGGACATTCCCCGATGCCCTGTGAAGTATGCTCCACCGTGTGTCAGGCTTGTGTGGGGACCAAGCATCTCTCCCTTTGATCCTTTAGGACCACCACTCTGTACTAGAACTTGAGGGGACTCCCCCCCATGCCTGTGTGGGTCAGGACTCGTCCACAGCCCGAAGACGAACCCTCCGCAGCTCTCCAAGCCCCCTTCTGGGCAACGCGCTCCTCTGCGGCAACGCCCCTCAGCTTTCAGCAGCCTTGGCAGCCCGACCCCGCCCTCTCATCTCCTCAACTCTGGGAAGCTCTGCTGGGGTCCATCTCCCCACACCGGGGGCTGGAAAACCCTCTGCAGGCCGCAGGCTGGGCCGTCGCTGGGTCCCCCTCTCAGGGATCACTGTTCTTTGTTGCCTGACGGCTAACATCTAACACATGTTTCATATATTTTTTCCATTTTTCACTTTTTTGGGTGGGAGGGTAAATCTGGGCCCTGTTAGTCCATCTTGGCTGAAAGCAGAAGTTCTGACGCTTGATTTTTCAAAGCTTCTTTGGTAGGCCAAATTTTAGTCAGAGAAGTAGTCAATCTTCCATTTTCCCTGCGTTTTATATCATATAACAATAATGCTATTCACATAAAAACTACATGTCTAGCCAAGAGAGTGGCTCATGATCACCAGACATGCCTTGGGGCCTCATATAATTTTAACCGGAAGGGAAAGCGTCAAACAGAGGCTGAAAAACGGCCTTTGCTGCCAAATATGCTTTTTACTTGGAGGAAGAACAAAAGAATCGTGGGGAAGAGACAGAGGTTTCATGGCTTTTCAAAATGCAACAGAGAAGAAAAAAACGTATCTGTGTTCAGGTGGCGTGAGACCCTTCTCACACGGCCCTGGTGTCCTGCTGTCCCTGTGACAGGAAGACAGGAAGCTCGCAGCCGCGGCCTCTCCCAGGTCAAAGCCGCTATCAGGCTCATCCCAGACGACACGGACCAAGACTAACACAGTGGGCTGTCGGTGAATCTAGCTTCACACCCAGAAATGAGGGGCTGAAGTTCATGGGCGCAGCTACCTTTTGTGTTTTCATGTACTGTGCCTGGAAAACGTATTAGCTGAGACTACCTTAATTTGGAATTTGGAACAATTAGGCGTTAATGATATTTGGCTGGTTCAAGTTCACTTTTAGACTTTCTAGTGAGAAAGAGGTTTGCGAGCAATTTAATCACTTAAAATAAGAATGTAAGTGGTGTTAAGGTCTTTGGGAACATTCGTTGTTTGCATACAGATAAGGCTGCTAATTATGATTTTTTTCCTATTCATTGTAGTAGACCCAGCAGGACTTTGACTTGAAAATATACCATTAGCAATTAGTTCCTGTAACTACATATACTTGAAAGGAATAAAGTAAATTTTTAAAAAAGTATACCCTCTAATCCAAACCTCTCACTAATTTCTACTCACTCCACTTAATCTAGATAATAACAGTACATGGTGAATTCCCTGGTGGTCCAGTGGTTAGGACTCTGGGCTTCCACTTCAGGGGGCACGGGTTCGATCCCAGGTCGGGGAATTAAGATCCCACAAGCCACATGGCGCAGCCTAAATAAATAAACAAATAAATACTTAAAATTTTAAATTAAAAATAAAAAGAAACGGTACATGGCCCATGTATGTGATTCAATGACACTTTCCAAAGTTATTTTCAAATGCGCTCTACGTCATTTGCTACTCAAAGCCATCCTGTGAGGGAGGTGAGACAAATCAAACCCCCAGTCGACAGGTGAAGTTACTGAGGCCTCGGGGGGAGGAAATTGTCTCTTAACTTGTGGGGCAACAGGGCTTTCTCCCTGTGCTCGTGCTTTGAGGAGAGAGAACTGACATCCATCCACACATCCACCCACCCATCCAGCCATCCATCCACCTGCCCATCCACCTATCCTTCCATCCATCCACCCACCCATCCATCCACCCATCCACCCATCCATCCATCCATCCATCCATCCATCCATCCACCCACCCATCCATCCATCCATCTACCCATCCATCCATCCACCCACCCATCCATCTACCCATCCACCCATCCATCCATCCACCTATCCACCCATCCACCCATCCATCCATCCACCCATCCATCCACCCATCCACCCATCCATCCACCCACCCAACCATCCATCCACCCATCCACCCACCCATCCATCCATCCACCCATCCACCCACCCATCCATCCATCCACCCATCCATCCATCATCCACCCATCCATCCACCTTTCCATCCATCCACCTTTCCATCCATCCATCCACCCATTCAGCCACCTTTCCATCCATCCACCCATTCAGCCACCTTTCCATTCATCCATCCATCCATCCCTCCATCCACCCATCCATCCATCCATCCATCCAACCATCCACTATCCATCCACCCATCCATCCATCCACCCATCCATCCATCCACCCATTCATCCCCTGTGCCCCACCGCCCCCCATGTTTGGTGACCCTTCTCTGCTGGGGGTCATGGACCCCTCCTGCTGCCCCCCACCGTTGTGCTTAGATTTGGGTTTCTTTGTGTCTGTTGGTTGCAGTTTCCTGACAGATATGCATCCTGGCTGGGGCAGCTGGCCCAGCAGGTAGGTTTCCTTCTGCCCCTGTGTCCTTCAGCCATGCTCCTGTCGTCAGACCCCCTTGGCCAGGCCATCTCCTCCATCCTGGATGTTGGTGACAGATGGCCTGGTATTCCCCTCACATGGATTTCCTAATTATTCTTGGAGCCAGATCCAAGCGGAAGATGGAGGCAACGCCTGTGGCCCCCGCTGGCCTAGCCACCCCTGCCTGGAACTTCCTTGTGACCAGAAATCTGGAAGGTGGGGCCTTCAGGGGAGAGGCCTCGGGGGAGGGGTGTGCTTGTATCCATCAAGCTGCACATGTGGGACCCGTGTGCTGTTGTGATGGGGCCGTGGCTGCCAGGCTGAGGGGACTGTGGTGTTGGGGGTTGAGAAGGGAGGGGACTGAGTAACTCAAGGCCCCATATTTGTAACACTTTGGGGCTTTTAGCCTGAGTTACCAGCGATGGCACTTTAACAGCTTTCTAAGTTTTCTGTGTTGTCGTACTTGACATTCACAATGACCTGGGAGCTGTCTGCAGGCATCCCAAACCTGATATGCAGCGGTGAGGCATGTTCGGAGATGGTCCTGGAGAGACCCTGGTGCGGCCAGGACAGGTCCGCACGCGCTCAGCGCTCTGCCATCCGCTCTGCCGTGCGCTGGTTGCTTCCCCCTCTCAGCCCCCGGCCCTACCCGAGGTCTCCCAGGTCAGCTCTGCTCTAGGCCCGTCGTCCCCAGGGCTGGGGTGGGGGTGGGTGGCCAGGCCAGCCAAGGGGCGGCGGGTAAGCAGCTGCTGTATCGACACGGGTTCTGCAGGTGAGCGGATCCGGACCTGCGCTTCGTCCTGCGGCCCGGGATCCGCGCAGCCCAGGTTCCTGCGCGCGCCGGCTGTGTGGGTGCCGGGGGTGCAGCTGCCCCCTCCACGGAACCTTCTCCTGGGACTGAGCTGAGCTGCCGTCCTCCAGCCCACGGAGATGGGAGCGTCAGGCTGCTCTGGGGAACAAAAATGGCCACGTCTGGTCGCAGAGCTGTGAAAGGCCTGCCTTTCTCCTTAGGGTTCCATGGGAGTTAAGGGGTTAAGACCGAGTCATGTGGCAGCAGGCACTGGAGGTGGTGGTCTAGTGATGCATCTGAGGAAAACCTCCGACAAAAGAGGTTTTAAACCCCATTAACCAGGAAGCCCATTAACCCGATCATTTACTTCCTGATTATTCCATTAAGCAAAAATTTCTGGATTATGTTGTGATGGGCTTGTGATGAAATCCCAGGCAGTGTTTCTTTAATGAGGAGGCGTTGGGGGCCGCTCCCCCTAAACGGTGGAGCTGCCTGCCTCACTGGCTCAGCTGGGAGGTTAGCCAAGGCCCCAGCCGGGGCAGCGAGGAGATACAGAAAGATGCTCGAGCACAGAGCTAATTAGGGGGACCCGGGGCAGAACGTTTGGCTCCAGAGGGTGAGTGGAGACGGACGTGTGGAGGACGGGAAGCCGCTCAGCAGAGGGGCGAGATGCGAGACGGGGTCTGGATCCCAAAGCAGGAGGTGCCCGGGTTGTGGACAGAAGTCAGCACAGGCCTCGGACACTCCCGGGTCACAGGGCGTTTCATCGCAGGCCGCGTCCTCATTGGAAGCATTTGTGTTCGTGCCAGGACCCCTCTGGGCTCTGGGAGAGTAGTCTGGTTTTGTTCAACCCGTGGGACGTCTTGTCCCTGCTCTCAGTAAAGAAGTCATCGCCCACAACTGGGGGGCTGGCCCTTGGCGACTGCACACGGGGACTGGAAGGGACCCCAAGGCCTGAGCTCAGCAGACAGTCATCATACCTGCTGTCCCAGCTCGACAGGTTGCATCCCGGGGGTGGGTGTGTCCGAGCGCCCAACGAGGGCCGGGCTGGGAAGGCATTATTACAAAAGAAAATGTACCCAGGCCCTGGCCTCCAGGAGCCCCCGAGAAGGGGAGGAGAGCCGGGCGCCCGAGGGAACGGTGGACCCTCGCTCCTGACCACAACCTGACAGCTGGGCCTGCGCACATGCGCGGGGGGTCACCAGCCGCGCCCGAGGGATGGGGGCTCCGTGCTCGCACCCTTTTGCTCTCTTGGCCCACACCCCCGATGCTGCGAAGAAGCACGGATATTTGGGACTGCAGTTCTCACAGGTTGCTGCGACCTAACGGTTTTATTTCTGTCCGTACGTAGAAGACCTACCCTCTCCGTAGCCCTTTCCCTCGCTGGCCGGGCACTCTGTGGGGCCACACCAGCCTCAGCCCCCCCAAGGGCCTAAAGCTGAGCTCGTGCTCCTTCCAGGTGCCTCAAGTTTGTCCAAGTGCCGTTTCCCTGTCACCCAAACTCGACGCCCTCCCGTGGCCCCAGAATCACACTCTCCTGGCTGCCGGACCCCACCTTGTTCTCCGTGTGCACGAGGCCTGTGCCAGGGACACCCCTGGACCCGTGCGGGTGGTGAGCCCAGCCGGGCAGGGGGGACCCAGACGTACCAGAAGCCGTGGGGAGAAAGGGGGGACCTGGGCTTAGGGTGCTTTGGGCTGAACCGCGGGAGGCGAGTGTGGGGGGACCCCGCCGCGCCGATTCCTGGGGGCTGGGGGCTCCGGGGAAACACGTCGACGGCGCGTGCCTGCTCACTGCTGACGGCCCGGTGTTGACCGGGCAGTGGCGGCCTCTCCCGGACCAGACCCGTCAGTGCCTTTGCTCCCGAAATCTGGGTGCGTTGTCTCCTGTCTTTGGTCTTGGTGGGTGAGGAGCATTA
Organism: Balaenoptera borealis; assembly: GCF_965194805.1. Classification (NCBI taxonomy): domain Eukaryota; kingdom Metazoa; phylum Chordata; class Mammalia; order Artiodactyla; family Balaenopteridae; genus Balaenoptera; species Balaenoptera borealis. The sequence goes on along the minus strand of NC_138875.1, from coordinate 404,049 downwards.
CTTTTGGTACTAAAGTGGTGGTTTGCAAAGCAAATTTGCCGTCGCTTTTAGCAGGGCTTCGGCTGAGGTGTGTTCTGTGTCACCAGCTTCTGAGGCCAAATCTCAGCTTTGCTTCAAGTGTGGGTTTAGGACATTGAGGTCCTGTGAGGCCCTGTTTAAACTGTAAGCTCTACACAAGCCTCCAGGAGGCCCGTGAGCCTGGACGTGGCGACAGGACGGAAAGAGTTGGAAGAAGAAGACGCTGCCCTCCTGGACCCTGTCTGGCTGTCGTCCCCCCAACCCCCGACCGCAGCCCCTCCTCACGAGATGCACACGATGGCCATGAGTGTGGCTCATCCCCTCGCCGGCAAGGGCGCGCGGCCAAGACGGGCAGTGACGCCCCATCCCCACAGATGCAAAGGGACCCGTCCACCCTCTTTACAGCGGCGGGAACTTGGCCCCGCAGAGCCAGCAACTGGCAGGGCCGCCTGGCGGGGAAAGGCTGCGCTGGGTGGCGTGGGTGTCTCCGTGGTGGGGCCCTGCTCTGTTCCGGAAGCTTCCGTGACGAGGCCCTGTCCTCGGTCATGGGTCACTGCGGCGTGAAGCCTGGGGCATGTGGCCTCCGCAGAGTCCGCTGCCCGGGAGCGAGGCGCCGGGAGCCTGGCGTTCTGCACACCGTCAGCCGAGGCCAGCTGACGGGAGAGGAGACGGGGGACAGACGAGGCCCGGTGTCCGAGAGGCGGCAGCTTAGCACCTGCCCCTGAACTTGATAAGACGCAGATCCGTGCTGACTCAGTTAGACGTCTACACCTCCTTCTCTGCATCTGAGAAAACAGGTGCTGGCCTCAAGGGCCACACAGACCATGCTCTGTCGCCATGAAGCAAAGCTTACAGTGGCCTGGGGGGTGACAGAGTCTCAGGGCCCCCTCTCACGTGGCTGACAGTGGAGCTGACACCACATCTGCTGGGCTCTGTGCTGTGGTTTGTGCCCCGTGGGCGGAAAGGCCAGCGGGCAGGTGACCCTGTGACAGGAAGTGCCCGAGGCCACCGTGTCCTGTCTTCCTCTTTGTTTGAGAGAAAAAGCCAAAGCTCCGGGGCTGCCGCTCACACCGTCATGCCCTCCCCCGGGCAGTCAGTGGCCTGTCCTCCGTCAGCAGGACCCCCCATGGGACTCTGGCGCGGCCGTAGCGGGAACTGCGCAGCCGGCTGAGGCCTGCGGGGCTGCTGGCCGTGGGGCCCGAGTGTGAGGAAGGGATTTTCCTGACAACCCGGGGAAAGGGAAGGTCAGGCCCTGAGGAGGGCATGACGGCAGGGAAGCCACCTGCAGAGGTCGTTTTAGAGGCGAAGGGGCGGGGGCGGGGTCACAGGTGCCCAGGGCCGGTGGGGAACAAAGGAAGGAGAGGTCGGGGGTCCTTACAGCACGTGGTCCAGCTCAGACCCGGGCCAAGACCTGCTACAAGAGCTGCGGCTGTGGCCACATCCGACCAGGGCCTCCAGGGCCCCTCAGGTCCTAACGCCGCAGCTCGGGCCTCCCGTTCCTCCACCCTGAGCCTGGAACCACCCATGGGCCCCGCACCGGGGGACCCACCTGGTCCCCTTGCCCAGATGCCCTGGTCAGACGCCTGTCTCCGCCTGGTCCTCCCTCCAACTGGGCCTGGCCGGCCCTCCCTGCCTTCTGACGGGAGCCCCCTGGTGCCAGCCAACCACCCACCTGGATTTGTTTTTTCAAGAAGGCATTGTTTATTTTATCTGCTTTTGGTTCTGCCTTGCCTGTTCCTTGTCACCTGAATTTCCTGCCAATCCTTTCAGCACCTCCTGTTGGGACCTGCCCAGTGAGTCTGGCAAATTGGTTCCAATTAGCATGACTGTAAACCCGGTGGGCACACAGGGCCTCACACCCAGGTGCCTGGTTGGGCGGGAGAAAAAGCAGGAACGTGGCAGGAAAACAAGGAGGGAGTCACTGGAGGCTGTCACTTCCCTGGGCTGCCTGCACCAAGTCCCACAGCCGGCGGCCTAAGCGCCTCACGGGACTGGGGGCCGGACGCCAAGACCAAGCTGTGGGCAGGCTGGTGCCTTCCGAGCCGTGAGGGGCCTCTCATCCCAGCCTCTCCCCTGCTTCTGGTGGCCGCCCGAAATCGCTGGGGTTCCCGATCTCTGTCTGTGTGGTCATGTGGCCTCTCCCTAGGTGTGTGTGTGTCCAAATGTCCCCTTTTCACGAGGACACCACTCATGTTGGGCGAGGGCCACCCTGCTCCAGCCCGAGCTCATCCTAACCAGTCACGCGCAAAGAGGGGCACCTTCAGGGGCCCCGGGGTCGGACTCCAGCGTGTGCATCTGGGGAGACACACTCGGCCCCTGGCGGAGGTCCGAAGGCAGCTGCCGGGCTCGCTCCTACTTGCCGTCCGGTCCCCAGCGGGGCTTCCTGCGCCGCTCCTTCCCTCCCCCCTCCCCCCCATCCCGTCGCCTCGCCTCCGCCCAGGCCCGGTCCAGTCTCTCCAGGGTTCAGCCTCCGCTTCCCCAGGGACTGTTCTCCTACCGACTGTCCCTCCTTTCTCTCCTTTTGGTCACTGAGACAAAATGTATTTACACTTCCCTTGGTAACAGGACTTAATTCACCACAGTGCAGACTGAAACTAGCCCAGTTTACACAGAAGATAACATGAGTGTATTCTACTGCGTGATCTTTCTTTAAAACCCTCATTTAACCTAAGAAAAGTGAACAGCTGGGCAGGATTTCTCTAGAAAATTACAGAAATGAAAGCTGGCCCCCGTGGACCGCCCAGGCACGGTCCGCACCCTGACTCTGGGGGCCTGAGCCCGTCCGCGCCCACGCCAGGGGCAGAGGTACTGCAGGCGGAGCCACGGCGGGGCTGGACGCCCCATGTTCACGTACTGGCTGGCTCTGGGCCGGAGGCGCAGGGATCTTCTCCGAAGTTCTCGTCCCTCGGCCCTGCTCTCTGGCTCCAGGGTTGGCAGCCGGCCGTTCCCGACTGCTGCGGCTGGACAGTGTCCTGTCGCTTTTGCTTTGAATCCTCTCGTGTGCTGCGTGCGCCCTGAAGACGCGGTCCGCACCCTGCCGGGCCCCTCGCAGATCTGCCCACCCGCGTCCAGGGGTGTGCCAGCTCCAGGGGGACCAGGAGCCTGCCCGCCCCGCCTCCTGGGGGGCCCTCCGCCCCTGACGGGGCACTGAGCGTGTGAAGGCGAGGCCTGCAGAGCCCCGCGGCTGAGGCCTCGAGGACCCCGCGCGGACCTCCCGGGACTTTCCACGGTCACCCCCTCTGTGCGGCCGGCTGTCCTGCCCCCAGAGCTCCCCGAGCCCCACGGCACAGAGCAGGAGGCTCTAGGAGCGGGCCGTGACTCAGCCGGGGAGGAATGTATTCTTTGGCATTTGCTGCGAGGAGCTGGAGTTGGCACCGCCTCTGAACACGTGGGAGTCCAGGCCGGACGGCTCTGCGTCTGTCACCTCCCCCAGGGCGGGGAGGCTTCAGAGGCCCTGGGGGCCCACATGGCCCGGCCCTGGGACCTGCTTCTCCAGGGCTGGCAGAGGAGCTGCTTTTATAGGATTAACAGCAGCACCTGGGAAGCTGAGGAAGCAAGAGAAATGGAAATTCAGGGTGATTTTGCCAAAGGCCACTTAGGCTTCTGTCCTGTGACTTTAAAATTAGGTTAGTGAAGCACTAAATCTACCTCCGACATTCGGTTCCGACGGTCACACCTAGGGAGACACCTTCAGCATGGGACGGCGTCTCCGTGACTATGTGGCCGGGCGCCACCCGCTGAGTCACCGAGTCGGAGCCCCACGCCTGCCCCGCTGCGGGAAACCGGCTTCTCCCGAGGCGGACCCGGCCTGACCCTGTCTTCCCGCAGAGACGGAAGCTCGTGGAAGCTGCCTTCCGCGGCAAACAGCAATCCCAGGCTACTGATCTCTGAGCGAACGCGTAGACGAGTAAAGCAACGAGGGAATGCACGTGTATGAGACGCTGCGCTGGGAGCTGGGAGAGCTGGGAACAGGGGCTCAGGGGAGAGGCCCTGCTCCAGCAGCAGCTCCCCTGCGTGGAGCCGTGGGCCTGTGCCTCGTGCCCACGTGCTCCGTGTTAACCGGCAGTGAAGTTTCATTCCCGTAACTCACCACCGTCAGGGTGACACCCTGGACCCAGTGGCAGGTCTAGGCCCTACACAAGGCCCTGAGTTCAGGCTCACTTCCCCGAGCCGCCTCGCGTCCCCTCCCGTCCCTTCAGGCGCCTCCTGGCTCCACGCACTGTCCCCCCTCCGGCTCTGAACCCTCTCAGACCGCGCCGAGGTACAGCGGCTGACAACCTCAAAGAACCGCCGGGTCTCCACGGCATGTGTGCTCCCACCCCGTTCTCCGCGCCCACGGAAGGCATCACTGGGTGATCCCAGCATCCTTTCCCACTGAGCCCAGACAGCCCTGAGCCTGGCGCTCCAGCAACCACTGCTCAGCAATCGCGTTCAGACACCGAGAGGAGGCCTCCGCCTTCCCGCCTTAAGCGAACGGCTTGAGGAAGCTGATGGGGTTTCAAGCCTCTGCTGGAGGGCTGTCCGCCTGGCCGCCTCGAACCACGTCATCCGAGAGAGCTCGCCTTGCCACCGAGGACCCTTAGAAATTCCAACATCGCTCTGATCTGCTGATTCACGCAGATGACTCTCCAGGTGGAAATGCATCTCCTTATTCGAACGTGTGGCACAGCTGCCTCTAGCTTAGGAGCCGCCCGCCATTGTCAGAGGCTGATTGAAAACAGCCAGGCTATCTCTTCCCCGGGGCTGTTCATCAGTTTCGTGTGTTTGTGCAGTTTGGCTTGAAAAACGAAGTAAGGAGTTAGCCCGGGTCCAAACGCAGCGCACGGCCACGTGTAACTGTGAATCCCTGGCCGGTCAGGAGGGTGTTGCACCTTCCTGGCCCTTCGGTAGGTGTTGGGTGAACCTCAGAAGGCTGGCCGGCGGTCCCTGGACCAAGACACCCCGCCCACGCCCCACCGAAAAGTTTCTGCCCGACGGCCTCTCCCTCAATCCTTGGCAAAATTCTGTGAGATACCCAGGAGTTTTGAACTGCTGTTTAAACCACACCTTGTTTATCTTCCTAAATGCTAAGTGGTAGATGGAAAGCACATTTCAGAACACTTGGTGTTCCTGCAAACACGGAGACGTTTCTTGATTTATTCCCAGCTCTTGAATCAACAGTCCTTTAGAGGTTGCCGCAAGTCGGGGGGGGTCACACAGTGGCTTCCACGCTGGAGCCCTGCCACCGGGAGGCAAGTGACTTCTTCTCCTCCCCCCTCCCTCCTCCCCTCCTTTTTTTTTTTTTGCAGCCTAAAAAGCTGCATTGTTTCCACTTGATGGTGGCTTGGGAGGCCCCATGGCTGGAGGGCGAGGCTGGGGCACAGGCCCCGCCCAGGGCTGGGAAGGCCCCTAGTTGGCTTGAGATACTCGCCCAGTAGGTCACGGAGTGTGGTCAGGGGGCTGCGTCTCCTTGGAGAGTCTCCACTCCTGGTTCAGAGTGGTTTCGGGAAGTCACGGAGACAGGTCTGCAGGCAGAGCCGGCCGTCCCGAGCAGCAGGGCCTGGCTCGGGGTCTCCCAGGCCAGGGCAGCTCCGTGGTTTCTAGGGTGAAGCCCCCTCACCGCGAGACAGCGCTGCACCTGCTGGAAGACGCGTGTCCGGGAGACACTGTGGCCAGCTTGCGGGAAGACTGGCCGCCCCCTGCAGGCCCTGGGGAGAGGTGGTCCAGGAGGATCATTCTTGGGGATCTGGGGGCCCATGGTGGTGACAGCCAGCAGCTAACCACAAAAAGGGTGTCGGCTGGTCCTAGAAGCCAAGAGGACGGCCCAGAGGCTGCGTCTGGAGGGGAGCTGAGTGGGACCCTCGGAGATGGCTGAGACCGCCGGGCGTTGGGGCCGGTGACTCTGAGAACCAGACCCGCTTTTCCTCCGCACTGGAGGCCACAGGTCCCCTGCTGCCTGGGTGCAGGGCTGCCTAAATATTGAAAAGTGTTAAATCAAGCTTGCAAATTGTATAAACTCTGCCTTCATAACCACCTGAGAGCCCAGCTTTGAACTTAGACTTCTTGGCTTTTCTAGGCAAAGTGGTGGAGGGGAGAGACCAGCTCAGGTCCCCGTCTGCTTTCCTCAATCTCCTCCCCGCCGACTTGACCCCGGTCCACCTGTCCAGCCGACGCCGCCCTGGCTGTGTGGTCTGTCAGGGGGACGATTTGGGGAGGGGCTCCGAGGGTCTGCAGGGGTCAGGGTGAGGGTTAGGGCTAGCTTGGGGCAGGCCGTTCTCCCCAGGAGGGGCCCTCCCGCCTGAGGCCACGGGGGTCCTGACGGGGAGGGGCTGCCCGCCCTGACGGGGGTGAGCGGGGCCAGGTGCCCCTTGTTTGCTGGCCGTGGTCACTGGTGTTTGGGCCCCAGGTGCCGAGGCTCAGCGAGAGCTTCTGGAAGCAGCATGCAGGGTGAGGGAGGTGTTGTCCACGCAGGTCTGAAGGAGGGTGGGCTTGGGGTGGCCTGCAGGCCGAGGGGCACTTGGGCACAGTGGCCGAGCCTGTGCCCGGCTTACTGCTCCTTCCCTGCCTCGGCTGAAAGGGTCTCCACCCTCTCGGTGGCCCGGGTCAGCCTCTCTCCCACCTCCTGGCCACCTGGTCACCCCGCTCCCCTCTGACCACCCACAGATCATTGTGACCGGACATCGCCCCCTCCCCGGACTCACCGCTTCCCAGCCTCCGCTCGTCACCTCCCGACGCAGTTCAGATCCCACCCCAGCGCCCTGGGCACAGGCAAGCCCCAAGCCAGGCTGACACTCAGACGTGGGGCGGGGGGACCATGGCTGGCCCGGCGCCATCAGGAATGAGACCCAGGCTTGCGAAGGGCGGGGCGGGGCTAGGGAAGCAGGTTCAGTTCCCAGCACCAAACAGCCCCCGTCGTCCCAGGGGGCCGCCCAGTTCACTCCCCCGGGGACGGGCACCTGGCCCTCTGAGATGAGCCCGTGAGGGGACGGAACAGCGCGGCCCAGAGCTCTGGGCCGGGGCGCCGAGAGGCTTAATGGCGCTCAGCAGGCCGCTCCTAATTGCCTGTGGAATTGAGGGCTGATTCTCAGATACGGCCCCAAGGAGTGAATTCCACCAAACGGGCTGAAGGCGCCGCTTCCTCGTCCATCCGCGGGTGGGGGAGGGGTGCTGCTCACACAGACCCCGTCAGGCTGCGCGGGCAGCGCCCATGGACGGGGCCCCCCGGCCCCTAAGGCAGCGCAGCCAGGGCCGAGCATCCGGGCCGGGGGCAGGGCCTTGGGCAGGACCACAGCCCAGGCCTGAGGCCCCACCGCAGGGCATGCGGGTACGGCTGCACCGGGCCTGGCCCCCCTGCGGCGCCCTCGCGGGGACCTGCCCCGCGCCCCCAGGGTTCGCTGCTCGCCACGGTCACCTGGGCCCGCCGGGGGCCTGTGGGTCGGCTGTTAGCATGCGGACCCCTGGACAGGGTCCCGCGGCGATCTAACTGGGCTTTTCTGGGGGCTGCATATAACGTTTGTGAGAGTGAGCAAGCGGAAAGCACACAGGACCGGGTGCAGGTGGAGGGCCATCTTACACCTGCTCAGGACGCAAAGTTGGTTTTACAAAAAAGCGCAGCAGAAAGCGCTGCCGCCCTCCGCCTCACTTCCGAGGGCTGGAGGGCGAGGCCCGCGCTTGGTCTGATCCCGCCCCGTGATCGTCACCGTCAGGCCTCTGGCCTCTGTCTGGGTGACCCCGTGTCTGCCGTTAGCAGCAGTTCCGCATCGCATAGCGGTGACATCCCACGGAGTGCTCGCCGCCTGGGGGGCGTCCAGGTGGTGAGGACGCGGCACGGTGGTCCCCGTTGCGGCCCCGCGGGTCTGCGCCAAGCAGGAGGGACCGCACGGTGCGCAGGACGGGGACGGGATGGCGTCCACCGCGGCAGGGTGTGGGAAGCCGGTCGGTAGCCTGAAGCCTGATTAAAGCAACTCGCGCCGCGGGGCACGGCCGCCCCAGCGTGGATCCTCCTGCGGGGACTGGGCTGGCGGGCCGTGCCGCGAGGAGAAACCAGGGGCACCGGGTAGAGCCAGGGCCTGTCGGGGGCCTGCGCGGAGGCAGCAGACAGCTCCTCAAGGGCGGCCAGGCGGGCGACCGGCCTCTGCCCTGCCAGGGGCGGCCCCAGCTTCACACCGGCCCGAAGCAGCAGGGCAGTTTCAGTGACGACCCAGGACTGGGCAGCTCTGATCGCAGGAGCTTTTCCTCATGTTGCAGCAAATCGCTCCCCTGGAACTCCTGCCGTCGTCCAAGCTCTGTCCTCGGGGCAGATGCACCAAAGGACTCCCTTCCCCACACTCTCCTCTGCCCCGCAGCTGCGTCCGAGCTCTGTCCCGGTGGCTTCGGTCCAGAGCTGAGCACCGGCTGGAAATTTGATGATGTCAAGACTATTATTAATTCTGTCTGTGTGGTAATAGATTTCTCCTAATGTTCTTTTTAAAAATCTTTATTTTTCAGGGAAAAATACCCAAATATTTATGGATGAAATATGAAGCGTAGGATTTCTGTGGCTGGCGGGGCAGAGGCCACCAGGCTGGCTGAGCTGGTCACCGTGGAAGCTGGAAGGGGGCCCGTGGGCTCTACAAGGCCATTCTCTCTACCGTTTCTGTTCTCACTTGTCTGTAATATGAAGTCAGAAGACGGGCCCGGAGCAGACGCGCCCAGTCTCATCTCTTGCGTCTTGACTCTGAGAGCTGAAAATGCAGGCTCCTCGGGGCCCTCGCACCACCTGGGCTGGAAGGAGGACCACCCAACCCCCCACGGCCAGGCTGCTGTCGCCAGGCGCCCGCCTCCCGCTGATCTTCCAGGGAGGGGCCCGGACCACTTGGCGTCACCCTCACAGAGTCCCTCCTGGCTTCGCAGCTCTGACTGGATCCGGTCAGCACGGTACCCATCGAGGGGTTAGGGCCCCAGACTGGTGCCTGGGCCGAGTGCAGTGGTTGCATGGTGGCCTTGATGCTGCCAGCCCAGGAGCGGGGACCTCAGTTTCCGAGCGACACACGGGAATCGTTTTTTGGGAGGGAAGAGAGATGTGATCGGCGTATAGCCCTCCCAGCACAGGCATGGAGTCGAGGGCAAATTCTCAGAGGAGCTCGACGCGCCCCAGAGTGTGTCCACGCCAGACACATGTGCAGCCAGCGTGTGTGCTACCCAAAGCCAGCGTGTGTGTGGACACTCCCCGTGTTTCTCTGATGTCCACTGCAAGGATCCCTCCAGGGAAGCTGTGGTTGGAGCTGGGGACAAGGGGACAGCCGCGGCGTGCGGGGGGGTGGACGCCCGGAGCGGGGGTGCTTAGCCCAGGTCTGCGCAGGTCCGGCTGCACCTTCCTCGTTCTGCCCACGTTCCGGCCACCTTTGCGTCAACACACCTTGGCCCTGGTAGCTCCGTCTCCCCGTCCTCCTCATCTGAAAAGGCCACCTGCCACGGGCAGCCTCCGAACGCCCCTCCTCGCCAGCCAGGGGCTTCCCAGCCTTCTTAACCGAGGTCAGTCCCGCCACGAGAAATGGTCCTGCTGTCACAACAGCGTACACGGCACACGCAGATGGGAGACGACCTCGCCGGGTGAGCGATTCCCCAATAGAAATCAGTGTCTGTTGCAATCGTAGAAATGGACATTTCTATTCCATTTTTTAATGCTAGTTAGGGCTCATGACGTTGATTTCACAACCAGCTAATGGGTGGTGACCTGCAGTTTTCAAGTCGCCTGCAGCCTGGCTGAGCTCACGAGGGAACGCCGTCTACGCTGGCCTGATGGCCCCCGCAGCTGGACACCTAGCCCTGCCCAGGACCTGCTGACCCAGGGCGGCCGTCCTCTCCTGTGAAGGTGCCTGGGGGACCTGCGTTCCTTTGCCCGAAGCTCTCCTCTGTTGTGGCCACAGACCAAGACGCCATCGATATTACACCAGACAAAGCACAGCAGAGCCTCAGCCGACTGTTATGGATGACTCTGAAAATGTTCTTTTTTTTTTTAACTGCGTTTTCCAAATTGTCTCCAATGGATCAAATCACTTTTAAAACCAGAAAGAAAATCAAGGTTAGGAGAAAGCAGCATAAAACGGGGCCACTGCGGAGTCTGCCCACGTTTCACGGGACAGCGGGTGCCCGGCTCGAGGCAAAGCCTCCGTCTGCGGGGGCCCCATCCCTCCCGCAGGGCTGGCCCTGGTCCTGGCACACCTTCCCGCTGGGACGCAACGAGGAGGAGAAACTAGACGGTGGCCCGGCCGCCCGCCCGCGTCCCCCGGCCCAGGCGGCCTCCGCGTCGCAGCTGAAGCCTGGCTGGTGTGAGTCCCCCCCTCGCAGGTGGGCAGGGGCTCCCCTCGCTTTCCCTCGGGAGCCTCTTTACCTCGCCTGCACCCCAGCCGGGTGAGCCGCGTCAGTGCCTCTCAGCCGGTCGGAGCTTCAGGCCGCTACCCCACGACCGGGCTCAGGCCAGTCTCTGCCTGGAGTCGCGGACCGCCCGCGGCCACCCGGCCTTCAGTGGCAGCGATGGAGTCGCCCGCGTCCCGAGCGAGCGTACTGCTCCCGGAGCCGAGTCGGCCGAGGGAGCGCTCGGCTCACCCCTGAGAGCGGCGCACGGACAAGGGGCTCCTCCGAACCCTGGAGGCAGGAGGGATGGAGGGAGAAAGGGGTGCCGAGGCCCCATGTTGGTCCTGCTTCCCGTCTGTCTTCTGCTTCATCGTCTCCAGAGGCTGAGAGGACGGAGTGCAGCCCTGATGGTTCTAGGCTGGGACGCGGCGGTGCAGCAGAGGCTGAGAGGAGGTGGGACAGGAGACCCTAGGGGTGACCAGGACACAGAAAACCTAACAACAGACACAGGTTGATTGATCTGACTTCATGAAAATTAAGAGCTTTTGTTCATCAGAAGACACCGTTCAGAAAGTGAAGAGGTGCCACAGATGCGGCATCTGCAGCCACGTAGCCACGGATACTGTGGACGCAAAGAACTCTCACAAGTCAATGTGGAAAGGCTAACAACTCCATCTTCCAGGGGGCAGAAGATTTGAGCAGGCCGTCCACACAAAGACGTCGGGAGTCCAGCCGGCACCTGGAAAGGGGCTCGGAGCGACCGGAGGTCAAAGAGCTGGCGAGCAGGTGGGTGTGGAGCACGTGGGGGCCCACAGGCCCGACGGAGGCGTGAGCGGGCAGCGCCGCGGGGAACCGTGTGGCACCGTGCACGCAGCTGAGCCCATGGGGCTCTGTGCCCATCTGCTCAGCTCCTGGTACACACCCCACGGAATGGGCTTGTGCCCACGGGGGATGTGGGTGTGTGTGTTTGTAGAGTCTTGTCTATAAAAAGAGCCAAACGCTGGACACAACCCAAACGTCCATCGGCAGCAGAACAGATCATCAGTTTGGTGTGTCCACACACAGGACACTACGCAGCACTGAACGAAACCGGCCCCTTCACACCGCGGGACGGCTCTGACAGGTCAGATGAGAGTAAACAGACACGGTGACACGCGTGTCGGGAGCCGGCAGAGGTGACCTACGGTGACCGAGGTCAGCACAGGGGCTGACTCTGGGTGGGGCTCGGGGCCGCCTTCTGAGGTGCTGAGGACCCTCCGTATCTCGGTCTCGGTCTCGGTGGAGGTTTCAGGGCGGACACTCATGTGAACATTCCCCAAGCCGTGCACCTGGCTGTGCGTCTGTTGTACCAAATGTAAAGGCTCACAGGCCCTGGAATCAGGCCTCCTTGGGTTTGAACTGGGGTCTGACCCTGCTCTGCTCCCAGACCGCCCTGGGCCTCGGTTCTCACCTGGGCAGTGGGGTGGCAGCAATGCCCAGCCCACAGGCTGTTGTGAGGATTAACACGGATCCAGCTTGGAGGCCCGACTGCCCCGTGGAGCTCAGGAAGCACTGCTTCTTCAACTGTTTGGTTATTCATTCTCTCCAGGTGGTCAGACTTGTTTGCCGTGGGCTGGCGCCATCCCCACCCATTTCACATTCTTCCCTATCACATGGCCTCGTGGCCTCATGTTTCACTCATGCGTCCAAAACCAGGTCTCAGGAAGTAGCCCGTCTGCGAGCTTTCTTTTCTGTGCAGGCTTTGGTTGCTGTCATGTACGGTGCGTAAACATTGCTTAAAAACCTGGCACCAGACACAGCTGCGCGTCCACATGCTAACAGATTAGGTTGACCAAAGGGTCTGAGTAAATATTAGAAACTGGACACAAAGCTGAGTTACAGGATGAGATTTTAATTTAGAGCTGCTTGATATACTAACAATTTTTTTTCAGCATGGGACTGAGAAGTGTCCTACATCTGGAGAATCAGATTGTATCCATGTCCAGAAAAACCCAAAGGAATGCTTCTTCATAATTAACAAACCAAGATTCAAGCCAACACATTTCCAAGGTCCAAACAAACACCCAAGTTAATCAACCCAAACAGAGTGACACAAATCTAGTAAGCAGGGATCCAGAAACCCTGCGGGAGCCAAGGCTTCTAACCGCGTTTCCTCACATCCCCCAGGTCCGCTTCGCGCCTGTGTAGGGGACACGCCCGGCTCTCGTAGCTGTACCAGCCTTGCGTGGACTTTTTGTGGCATTTGCCGTGAACCTTATGTTGTGTCTTCAGGTGTGCTTTGACCAAACAGCATCAAGAAGTTGGAGAAGAGGCGTTACTGTGTTTCCACCCCAGGATTCCAGGAACAGTCACCCCTGCAACCCCTTATTCTTTGGGGAACTAGGTAATTAGTCCTAAATCCTGTAGAGGGTGAATAGTATGAACGTGTTGTGTGTAAACGCACACACGTGGGAGGAATGATGTCTGCAGGGTCCTTGTATTTGAAGCTGCGGATGAACAGAAGTGAGCAAGCAGGAGGCCCCTTTGGGCCCCAAATGGCGCCTCGATGACGTGACTTCCGGCTTTTTCGGTTGGGCACCTGGGGAGGCACTGGGACAGGCCATCGAGACGAAGGGAACTGGACTCGAACAGGCCGGAGCCAGACCCGCTGAAGACAGAGCATCCCCAGCCCTCGCAGGGGCCGCAGGGAAGGGGGCGGCGGCGGCGAGCGCAGGGCGGACGCTGAAGGTGCAAAGGGCGCCCGTCACGCGCCCGTCTTTTACAGTAGCTTTCGGAAGCCATGGTTCGCTTGACCATTGTAAGTTTTATGCTTATTATGCAGGGGAGCACTTAAAGCTGTCGTGGTCACAGCGTGAAAACTCACGGGAGCAGGAGGCCGGGGTCTCGTTTCCTGTCAACCCGGGTATCTGTCTCCTTCCTGCCCTGGAGGTGGGTGAGGACGGGGGCACTTGGCCCCCGTCTCGGAAGCCGACGTCCTGGAGGCCCCAGCAGACGCCGTGGAGGGTGACCTGCCATGACCGACGGCCCGCGTCCGGGAACAAAGGTGCGTGGAGGTTGCACGGGCCCGAGAGCGCTGTCCTCCCGGGCGAGGGCTGAGCAGCGTGGTAGCAGCACCCTGCTGGCATGTGCTCTTGGCCACTGGACGCGAGACGGGAATTAACCGTCCTGCAATTTGTCGTCTGGCGGGGCACTTCGATACTTGAGAGACGGGATCTTTATTTCAGAAACGCCGTTCGGCCATCGGCCCCATTCTTCACTGCTCTAATTTCTCCCAGAATTATCATTAGGAACCGTTTGAGCGAAAAAGAACATGCAGTCTCGAGTGCCCCAAAATGACTCAGCCAGAGCCCCCTGGGTCCTCTTTCGGGAAGCAGCCCTTCCACTCCCCGATGAGCTGACCTTGCTGCAGGGCCTTCCTACTCTTCCCTTCTCTCTTTCACCACTTTTCAGCTTCCCTCCTAGCTCTGACTGTCTGAATCCAGACCCGCTGCCTCAACCCCTCCTACCCAGCTGCCTCAGTGAGACCCACAGATGGATTTGAGAAAGGATCGGGCACTCCGTGCTGACCACGCAGGGCTGACCAGCACCGGGGACACTGCCAAGGCGCAGGAGGTGTCTTGCTTGCCGTGGCCTTGGCAGAGCACCACGTAACAGAAATTGCCCACCATGCGAGAATTTGCACCGTGGAAACTGGACAGCTCAAGGCTTTTTTTCTCCAGAGAGCCAATGGCTGAACATTTTCCAGCTCCGCACTGCCTATAATATGAGAGGAAAATAGACAGAAAAGAGTAGGAACACAGAAAATGTAGGGAGCAGGGGAAAAAAACCCTAACGTATATTCAGAAAGATAGAAAAAGACATTGCAATCACATAAGAAAGAGAGGCTAGGTTAAAGGAATTATTCAGAGTTTAAGAAAGAGCTCTTGGAGATTAGAAAAAATGAAGCACAAATAAAAATTCAAAGGAGGACTTGGAGGTAAAACTGAAATATCCTGAAAAGTAGAAGAAAAATACAAAGAGAGGAGAAGAAAGAGATTAAATAAATTAAAAGATCTGTCCAAGAGGCCCAACATCTAAGTAAAGTAAGTTCAGAAAACGGAGGGCAGGATACAGTCAAAGAAACCATTCAAGATGCTTCCACGGATTGAAGCGTTTCGTTTCCAGACTGAAAGAACCAAGTTCCTGGCCCTGTGAGTAAAGCACGCCTGTTTGGAGACCCACCTTTGGGACATTTTGGAGTTGAGAACTCTGAGATAAAGACCCCAAGAGCTTCCAGAGAGAACACGCAACTTCCAGAGGGTCAGGAACGGGAAAGACCCTGGAATCTTAAATAGCAACACGGAACTCAGGAGACGGTGAGAAATGCTTTACTGTTCTTTTAGGAAGATAATTTCCTACCATTTTAGGAACTGCTTTATCAATCAAGCATGAAAGAAGAGATATTTTCAGACATGTATGGAGGCTCCTAGAGGATGTGCGCCAGCAACCTGAGAGCGTAAATCATGGAGGAGGAAGCCTGGGGCCAGGAACCCAGGCGCCCAGCACAGGTGGGAGGCTGAGGGCTCCAAGGACAATGGGAGAGGATGTCCTGGGTGACAGTTTTCCAGTGGCCAGATTCACGTGTGAGAGCAGAGAGCGCAGGTGCGTGCCCCCAAGGAAAACCCGGAACCAGTACAAAGTCTGGTGCGTCTCGCTGTCCGGGGAGATTAGCGCCAGGGACACAGGCCTGTCTCCTGTGGTTTCACTGTCCTAAGCACGTGGCACTCCCCTGTGGTCTAACCCCTGCTGCCAGGCCCACCGCCCTTCCTGCCCACTCAAGGGCAGACCTGGTGTGAAGGAACCTTGGAGATTTACCCAGGTGCCCCGCGAGAGTTTGCTACAAAAGGCGTCTTCAGGAAATTGGAGGAAGTGGGATATCGAGGGTGACTCTCACCTTCGCTGGGTATGAAAGTGGTGTTGGGGTGATGTTAGGAATAAGCCCTCACCTGTAAGAGGCACAAACTGAAGTATTTATGGATGAAACGACATGATGTCCGAGATTTGTTTCAGACCCCAAGTGTATTTATTCGTATTATGTAAACTTGTTCCATTTAAAAGTGAGTTTTTAAAAAGTCATAGCACATGTCTTCTGTTGTCTAGAAGAGGAGGGTGGCGATGCCAGGGGGTGACGGCCGTGCTACCCATCCAGGTGTCCCCGTGGCATCCACGTGGACGTAACAAAGCCACCCCCGGGATGAGTCACCTACCCTAAGTGCGAGGAGGCATCCACGTGGACGTAACAGAGCCACCCCCGTGGTGAGTCACCTACTCTAAGTGCGAGGAGGCATCCACGTGGACATAACAAAGCCACCCACGGGATGGGTCACCTACTCTAAGTGCGAGGAGGCATCCACGTGGACGTGACAAAGCCACCCCCGGGGTGGGTCACCTACTCTAAGTGTTAGGAGGCATCCATGTGGACATAACAAAGCCACCCACGGGATGGGTCACCTACTCTAAGTGCGAGGAGGCATCCACGTGGACGTAACAAAGCCACCCACGGGATGGGTCACCTACTCTAAGTGCGAGGAGGCATCCACGTGGACGTGACAGAGCCACCCCCGGGGTGAGTCACCTACTCTAAGTGCGAGGAGGCATCCACGTGGACGTAACAAAGCCACCCACGGGATGGGTCACCTACTCTAAGTGCGAGGAGGCATCCACGTGGACGTGACAAAGCCACCCCCGGGGTGAGTCACCGACTCTAAGTGCGAGGAGGCATCCACGTGGACGTGACAAAGCCACCCCCGGGATGAGTCACCTACTCTAAGTGCGAGGAGGCATCCACGTGGACGTAACAGAGCCACCCCCGGGGTGAGTCACCGACTCTAAGTGCGAGGAGGCATCCACGTGGACGTGACAGAGCCACCCCCGGGGTGAGTCACCGACTCTAAGTGCGAGGAGGCATCCACGTGGACGTGACAAAGCCACCCCCGGGGTGAGTCACCGACTCTAAGTGCGAGGAGGCATCCACGTGGACGTGACAAAGCCACCCCCGGGATGAGTCACCTACTCTAAGTGCGAGGAGGCATCCACGTGGACGTAACAGAGCCACCCCCGGGGTGAGTCACCGACTCTAAGTGCGAGGAGGCATCCACGTGGACGTGACAGAGCCACCCCCGGGGTGAGTCACCTACTCTAAGTGCGAGGAGGCATCCACGTGGACGTGACAGAGCCACCCCCGGGGTGAGTCACCTACTCTAAGTGCGAGGAGGCATCCACGTGGACGTGACAGAGCCACCCCCGGGGCGAGTCACCTACTCTAAGTGCGAGGAGGCATCCACGTGGACGTAACAGAGCCACCCCCGTGGTGAGTCACCTACTCTAAGTGCGAGGAG
Source organism: Balaenoptera borealis (assembly GCF_965194805.1). Lineage (NCBI taxonomy): Eukaryota > Metazoa > Chordata > Mammalia > Artiodactyla > Balaenopteridae > Balaenoptera > Balaenoptera borealis. Next base: position 387,340 of record NC_138875.1, on the reverse strand, counting down.
GCATCCACGTGGACGTAACAGAGCCACCCCCGGGGTGAGTCACCGACTCTAAGTGCGAGGAGGCATCCACGTGGACGTGACAGAGCCACCCCCGGGGTGAGTCACCTACTCTAAGTGCGAGGAGGCATCCACGTGGACGTGACAGAGCCACCCCCGGGGTGAGTCACCTACTCTAAGTGCGAGGAGGCATCCACGTGGACGTGACAGAGCCACCCACGGGGTGGGTCACCTACTCTAAGTGCGAGGAGGCATCCACGTGGACGTGACAGAGCCACCCCCGGGGTGAGTCACCTACTCTAAGTGCGAGGAGGCATCCACGTGGACGTGACAGAGCCACCCCCGGGGTGAGTCACCGACTCTAAGTGCGAGGAGGCATCCACGTGGACGTGACAGAGCCACCCCCGGGGTGAGTCACCTACTCTAAGTGCGAGGAGGCATCCACGTGGACGTGACAGAGCCACCCCCGGGGTGGGTCACCTACTCTAAGTGCGAGGAGGCATCCACGTGGACGTGACAGAGCCACCCCCGGGGTGAGTCACCTACTCTAAGTGCGAGGAGGCATCCACGTGGACGTGACAGAGCCACCCCCGGGGTGAGTCACCTACTCTAAGTGCGAGGAGGCATCCACGTGGACGTGACAGAGCCACCCCCGGGGTGAGTCACTGACTCTAAGTGCGAGGAGGCATCCACGTGGACGTGACAGAGCCACCCCCGGGGTGAGTCTCCTACTCTAAGTGCGAGGAGGCATCCACGTGGACGTGACAGAGCCACCCCCGGGGTGAGTCACTGACTCTAAGTTCGAGGAGGCATCCACGTGGACGTGACAGAGCCACCCCCGGGGTGAGTCACCGACTCTAAGTTCGAGGAGGCATCCACGTGGACGTGACAGAGCCACCCCCGGGGTGAGTCACCGACTCTAAGTTCGAGGAGGCATCCACGTGGACGTAACAGAGCCACCCACGGGATGAGTCACCTACTCTAAGTGCGAGGAGGCATCCACGTGGACGTGACAATGCCACCCCCGGGGTGGGTCACCTACTCTAAGTGCGAGGAGGCATCCACGTGGACGTAACAGAGCCACCCCCGGGGTGAGTCACCTACTCTAAGTGCGAGGAGGCATCCACGTGGACGTGACAGAGCCACCCCCGGGGTGGGTCACCTACCCTAAGTGTTAGGAGGCATCCACGTGGACGTGACAAAGCCACCCCCGGGGTGGGTCACCTACCCTAAGTGTTAGGAGGCATCCACGTGGACGTAACAGAGCCACCCCCGGGGTGAGTCACCTACTCTAAGTGCGAGGAGGCATCCACGTGGATGTGACAGAGCCACCCCCGGGGTGGGTCACCTACTCTAAGTGCGAGGAGGCATCCACGTGGACGTGACAGAGCCACCCCCGGGGTGAGTCACCTACTCTAAGTGCGAGGAGGCATCCACGTGGACGTGACAGAGCCACCCCCGGGGTGAGTCACCTACTCTAAGTGCGAGGAGGCATCCACATGGACGTGACAGAGCCACCCCCGGGGTGAGTCACCGACTCTAAGTGCGAGGAGGCATCCACGTGGACGTGACAGAGCCACCCCCGGGGTGAGTCACCGACTCTAAGTTCGAGGAGGCATCCACGTGGACGTGACAGAGCCACCCCCGGGGTGGGTCACCTACTCTAAGTGCGAGGAGGCATCCACGTGGACGTGACAAAGCCACCCCCGGGGTGGGTCACCTACTCTAAGTGCGAGGAGGCATCCACGTGGACGTAACAGAGCCACCCCCGGGGTGAGTCACCTACTCTAAGTGCGAGGAGGCATCCACGTGGACGTGACAGAGCCACCCCCGGGGTGGGTCACCTACTCTAAGTGCGAGGAGGCATCCACGTGGACGTGACAGAGCCACCCCCGGGGTGGGTCACCTACTCTAAGTGCGAGGAGGCATCCACGTGGACGTGACAGAGCCACCCCCGGGGTGGGTCACCTACCCTAAGTGTTAGGAGGCATCCACGTGGACGTAACAGAGCCACCCCCGGGGTGGGTCACCTACTCTAAGTGCGAGGAGGCATCCACGTGGACGTTACAGAGCCACCCACGGGGTGGGTCACCTACCCTAAGTGCGAGGAGGCATCCACGTGGACGTAACAGAGCCACCCCCGGGGTGGGTCACCTACTCTAAGTGCGAGGAGGCATCCACGTGGACGTGACAGAGCCACCCCCGGGGTGGGTCACCTACTCTAAGTGCGAGGAGGCATCCACGTGGACGTGACAGAGCCACCCCCGGGGTGGGTCACCTACTCTAAGTGCGAGGAGGCATCCACGTGGACGTGACAGAGCCACCCCCGGGGTGAGTCACCTACTCTAAGTGCGAGGAGGCATCCACGTGGACGTGACAGAGCCACCCCCGGGGTGAGTCACCTACTCTAAGTGCGAGGAGGCATCCACGTGGACGTGACAGAGCCACCCCCGGGGTGAGTCACCGACTCTAAGTTCGAGGAGGCATCCACGTGGACGTGACAAAGCCACCCCCGGGGTGGGTCACCTACTCTAAGTGCGAGGAGGCATCCACGTGGACGTGACAAAGCCACCCCCGGGGTGGGTCACCTACTCTAAGTGCGAGGAGGCATCCACGTGGACGTAACAGAGCCACCCCCGGGGTGAGTCACCTACTCTAAGTGCGAGGAGGCATCCACGTGGACGTGACAGGGCCACCCCCGGGGTGGGTCACCTACTCTAAGTGCGAGGAGGCATCCACGTGGACGTAACAGAGCCACCCCTGGGGTGAGTCACCTACTCTAAGTGCGAGGAGGCATCCACGTGGACGTGACAGAGCCACCCCCGGGGTGGGTCACCTACTCTAAGTGCGAGGAGGCATCCACGTGGACGTGACAGAGCCACCCCCGGGGTGGGTCACCTACTCTAAGTGCGAGGAGGCATCCACGTGGACGTGACAAAGCCACCCCCGGGGTGGGTCACCTACCCTAAGTGTTAGGAGGCATCCACGTGGACGTAACAGAGCCACCCCCGGGGTGGGTCACCTACTCTAAGTGCGAGGAGGCATCCACGTGGACGTGACAGAGCCACCCACGGGGTGGGTCACCTACCCTAAGTGCGAGGAGGCATCCACGTGGACGTAACAGAGCCACCCCCGGGGTGGGTCACCTACTCTAAGTGCGAGGAGGCAGGGGAGGGCGTGTGTGAGGCCTCAGAGGTGAGGGTTCAACGCCCCGAACCTTCACCTTCCACAGTAGGATGTCAGCGGATGACACCTAAGTCTGAAAAATCTTAAATTGGCAGTGAAACACGTTTTTTAAAACTTGGAGGTAGAAATGAAAAGGAAGTGGAAAGAAATGGAATGGGGGCCTCTGGGGAGCGAGAGGCAGGGTGTGATGCTGTTGTCTTGTTGCCCGGCCAGCCTAAGAACACGCCTGCATTTAAAGGAATTTGTTAACTTTAGTAAAAGTAGCCAGTGCGGTGATCAACAACAGAGAGGGGCCCGAAGCCAGGGGGCCTCACCGCGCACCAAGGAGAGAAATGAACATCGCGCAGGGGTGCGCGTGAGCGCCCCAGCACCAGCGCCCAGGACTCCCTGTGCGGGAGGGCCAGGTGGGAGGGCCCCCCACCGCCCTGCAGGAAACGGGCTCCACACGGTGGGCCCTTCCCCTGAGCACACTCCCTGCTGACCTTGAGGCCGGAGCTCCCCGAAGACCGGGCTGGTGCCGGGGTTCGGCTGTCCTCGGGAGGGGCCCGGGGGATGGGGGCCCTGCCCTTTAACGCTCTGCCCGGCCGGCCTGCCTCGATAAGGAGCCTCTGCCTTTGGCTCTCCGGGCAGCAGAGATCTCCAGCCACCCAGGCTGAGCTCCTGCCATATTCCTGGAGTGGAGAGGAGACTGAAAGTTTTAACCCCTAAATGGTTAGGATTTCAAAAATAGGATCTGGCAAACGATTAAACTAAATTGCAGACCTAATGGCTTTCACTTAAAATAACGTTAAAGCAAAAGCGATTCTGTGTTTACCTGGGAGGCACGGTGCGTCCGACAGCATAGTTCTGTTCTGATTTCTCACAGGGGAGGGTTCTACCCTACAGACCGCTTGTGCAAAATACTGTGAAGTGAAGTTCTTGATGTCTGTTAGGTCAAGAAGTATTTTTAAATGGTGCGAATGGCCACCGTGGGGAGTTCTTCACCCCTCTGTCTGCCTTCGGCCCCCAAAACAGACAGCCCCCGCCGACGAGGGAAGAGTGAGGGGGGGCCAAATGCCGCGTGGGCCCCGAAGGACTCTCGGCCCGGACGCGGCCACAGGGCCCAGAGGCCTGGGTGCGAGCGCCGGAGGGTGTGACTCAGGCCTCCTGCTCCCGGGCCCGGGTCCACACGCCGGCGGCGAGGCTGGCCCGGCACAGGCCTGTGCCCGGCGGGCGGCGAGGTAGCCGCGGGGACGCTGCTGACCCGCGGAGGGCAGGGCCCCTGGGGACGGGGCCCAGAGGCCGAGAAGGGAACACCTTCTGGAGGAATCCAAAGGGCCACAGGTTAGAGCCAGCCGCGACCAGGCAGCCCTTGGAAGGAGCTGGGAAACCACGTGCAAAGTTGCAAAAACAGTGGAGAACCCGCTTCTTAACAACCTCCCCCTGCATTCTGCAGTTTCTGAGTTCACCCCCAAATTGACCTTCACTCAGAGCTGCCAAACAGCTGCTCAAAAGGCGAGGGTGGGACCCCCGCCCGGCCCGGCCGCCCAAGGCTGCACGGGGGCTGCAGCAGGAGGGCACCGAGGGGTACAGCATGCGGGGCGAGCCCATCCCTTGTGCTCTGAAGTCACTTGTTTTCAGGTGTCCCAAGTTAACTGGGAGAAAGAAAAATGAGAGAGAGAGGGAGAGGGAGAGAGAGAGAGAGAGAAGGGGAGAAAGAGAGGGAGGGAGAGGGAGGTGAAAAAACATGGTCATAAATCTGGGATCTGTTTTTATTGTTTTTATTGGTGCTTCTATTTCAGATTTTCAGTTTGGAAAAATACTCTTTTATGCATTCCAGGCACCTCGGTGCTGGCTGAAAGATAATGATAAATGCAAAAAGCTTTAAAAAAAAAAAAAGGAAAGTCCTTCTCAGATCCAGGAGAGCAAATCCTAGCAAACTTGCCTCGGGCCTTCCGTCACTTCGAATCTAAATGGTTTGCTTGAGCTTCCCCAGCGTCAGTTCACTCCTGGCCTCTTGCGCGGGTGTGGACGCGCTGAGAGCATCCTGGCTCCTGGAGAAGCTAGGTGCCCTGCAGCGGCTCTGTGCTTCCCGACGCCGTCCGGGGGGCAGGTCTGCCAGGAGCCCTTTGGCGAGGCTCTGGGGGCAGCTCCCTTCGCGTGGAACCATTTGGGAAAAAGGGTTCAAATGAACGGGAGTGGAAAAGCGTAAGAATGTGACAAACTGGGGCGCGCCCTTCGCGGATAGGGGCAACACGCAGGGTGCACGTCTGTCGAATGTGGGCACCGGGGCTCTCGAGGGAGCGGGGGCGCGGGAACACAGCACTCCTTGGTCGCAGGTTGGACCTGAGGGCCCCGGACCTAAACTGGGAGGCCTTTTACACGCGGCCGCGGTTTCCGTCCTGCCTTGCCATGAAAAGGCTATTTTTGCCGAGCTGTGTAAGTCTGTGTGTGCGGTGGGTATGCGTGGCTCACAGATGCCAGGCCTGAAGAGGTGGGTTTTAATTCGCTCCAGCTGTGCGGGCCGGGCCTCTCCCCCACTGCGGACGGTGAATAAAGGGATGGGGCGGCAGGTTGGGGGGGTGAGGACATCCCTTTGAAGCAGCTGCAAGCCATTCAGTCACATAAACTGAAACGAGAAGAGGGTGAAAAACCAAGCCTGTGAGTCTGCCTTCTTCCACAGCTGTGTTCACACAGCTCGGAGAGACGGCCGCCCAGACAAAGCCGCCCCTGGGCCCCGGCCGCTGCCGGGAGGGAGAAAGGCACTCACTGTAAGCCCAGGTATTCGGTGAGCTGGAGGCTGGCTGGGGGGACGTGGGCGCCAGCAACACCTCCAGCTGGCGGGCGCTCTCAGCAGCCGCGTCCCCACCACCGCGTCCTGGTGCATCGTCAGGCCGGGAATCCAGCTTCCCTGGAGGCCCCTGTGGCCGGGGAGGGGGTCTGGTCACCGAGGGACCCAGCCCCCAAGGCCGGGCAGGAGGGGACTCCCCCAGACGGCCTACTGGGCGGCCTGCCCACGCAAAGGATTGCCAAGGGCAGGTTCTCCCGTGAGCTGAGAGGCGGCCAGACAGAGAGCGGGAGAGGGCGGGGCCCAGAACGTCCAGGGAAAGTGACAACCGAGGACTCCCGGACCAGCCTGCAGCGGAGGGGCGAGCACCCGTGCCCCGGGCCTGGACAAGCCCCTGCCTGCCCCTCCCCTTTCCACATCCCAAGTCTGGTCAACTCCAGCGTCCCTACAGGACCGCGGGGAGGCCTGGCGCTGAGCGCATTGGTCCACACTCCTGGCCACACGCTCCCCTTCTGTCCACAGACTGTTGGCCTGAGGGCTCACTCCAGGGGCGGCGAGGCCCAGTCATGCAGGGTGGGGCTTTGAAGGATGTTGAGGAGTTTTCAGCAGGCGAAGCATTCCCCAGCATGACATGTGAAAGTACCAAGTGATTAAGCATCGGGCTTCTAGAAATAAGGAGACCCTCCGTGGCTGAAGAGCACAGTGTCTGAAGCGGGGCGAGAATGAAGCAGGAACTCAGCCTGGAACCCCGGCCTCTTCCCTGGGTGCCCTCGTCTGTGCGTGCACAGCTGGGCCACATGTGAGCCTGGTCTCTGGAGACTTCAAGAACGGCCTCGGGGCAGCAGCGTGGTGCAGTCTTCCCAGGTCTGGCGGGGCTGCTGGCGTCTGGTTGTGGGGTGGTGGGGTGGGCACAGCTCTGGCTGAGGGTCCCGGCTGCGCGTTGCCCAGGTGGGCAGCCCTGGGGCATCCCTGGTGATTCTGTTTTCAATCTCTTTCTGCCTAAAGTCATTAAAGTGATTTTGCTTCCGACTTAGCCATGGGCCACCAGTCTCATTGGGGGAGGGACCAGGCCAGACGCTGGGGCTGCGGTGGGTACCGAGGCTGCTGCTGGCACAGTAGGCGCTCGATACACACTTGCTGGGAGAAAAAAGATGGACGGTCTCCGCATTGCTGCAGCAGGAGTGTGGCCTAGATAGAGCAGGGGGCCCGGGACGCTGAGACGAGGGAGGAAACCTGGAAACTGGCAGAAAGAGGGGCTGGGTCTGCTCCGGCCAGGGGATAGAGAGGCGCTGGCGGGCTGGGACACAAAGTGGGGGTCAGGGGTGCTCCAGTGGGGCAGCCGCCCAACAGCAGCGGAGTGCACAGGACGGACGCCGCACCTGTGGACGTGCTTTCAGGTGGGGCGTTCCTGGGAGGGAGGCCCAGGAGGGGCGTCTGGAAGGGTCAGCGTCTTCCTGGATGTGCCCGGTTCTGAATTCCTGGCTGCGACAGCCTTCAGGAGCCCCTCTGGTTCCTGCCACCTTCGCTCAAGTGTGCGGGGAGCAGGAGAGAGTCGGAGCTGGGGTACCTCGAGGGCTGATGGGGGAGACTCTGTCCCTCCCCCAGAGCTTGCTTCCTGAAGTTTGCACTTAAGCCCCCAGGAAGGCAGCCAATTAGAGATCTATTTGGGTAAATAGTATTCTATTCTAAAAATGCAGATGTGTGTGGACTATTAAAAGGCCAGCAACCTAAGTGTCCATCGACAGATGAATGGATAAAGAAGATGTGGCACATATATACAATGGAATATTACTCAGCCATAAAAAGAAACGAAATGGAGTTATTTGTCGTGAGGTGGATCGACCTAGAGTCTGTCATACAGAGTGAAGTAAGTCAGAAGGGGAAAAAGAAATACCGTATGCTAACACATATATATGGAATCTAAGGAAAAAAAAAAAGGTCATGAGGAACCTAGGGGCAAGACGGGAATAAAGACACAGACCTACTAGAGAATGGACTTGAGGATATGGGGAGGGGAGGGTAAGCTGGGACAAAGTGAGAGAGTGTCATGGACATATATACACTACCAAAAGTAAAATAGATGGCTAGTGGGAAGCAGCTGCATAGCACAGGGAGATCAGCTCGGTGCTCTGTGACCACCTAGAGGGGTGGGATAGGGAGGGTGGGAGGGAGGGAGAAGCAAGAGGGAAGAGATATGGGAACATATGTATATGTATAAATGATTCACTTTGCTATAGAGCAGAAACGAACACACCATTGTAAAGCAATTATACTCCAATAAACATGTTAAACAAAAAAGGCCATCAGTCATTCACACTTTAGTGTGAATAAGGCCAGGGAGCTACCGTGCTGTCTGAGCTCTGGGAGGGGCTCGGCTGAAGGGGTCAGACCCGGGTCAGACAGGGCCCCACGGGGCTGAGGGCCTGGGGCCTCCAACCTCAGGGGCCACCCAGGCTGCCTTGGGAGCAGCCCGAGCTCTGGGCAGCAAGTGAGGTTGGGAACCAAGAAGCTTTAGCTGGAGAACTTCCTGTTCGTGTTTAGAAAGGATCCCTCACAATCCCAGCACCTCCATAGAAACAGCGTCCGCAAGACATGGGCGCACAGGACCTGCAAGCGGCCTCCAGGGACGGCCTGAGAATGAGTTCGCGGACTTTCTCGCCAAAGCGCAGCACACGCTCACACACGCACGCGCACCTGTGCCCCGGCCCCTGAGCCACGCTGCTGGTCCCGGGACCCCTCTTTCCCACCTTCGTAGGGGTCGAGTCCCAGGAGTGGAGGTAGCGCTGACCTGTTTTCACTTTGATTCAACCTGGCGCCAGGACTGTTTTAGCCTCTGTCCTTTTCCTCAGCAAATGTTCTTTATTAAGAGAAGAGTAACCGAGAGCACTAAGCAGAGACCGAGGAAGTGGTCCATTTGGCGGTTGAGGCGGCAGCGCCCGGAGCCCCGGCCACCAGCCTCCCGCCGCCGCCTCCTGGGATTGAGGACCTGAGCAGCCACACCCGCTGCCGTTCGGGGCAGATCCTCCATCACCGCGCAAGGAGCCTGGAGCAACAGAGTCCGGAGGAAAAAAGCAAAATACACACCTTCCCTTCAAAGCACCGTGGACGAGGCGCGTGTCTCCGAGCCTTTCTTCCCGCAGCCGAGGGGCCGTGAGTCCACAGGGCTCACGTGAGCCACGTTTCCCTGTCTGACCCCCGCGAGCGCGCCCATGACAAACCTTCACAGCGGGGTGGCTGCAGACAGCAGAAACGTATTCCTCCAGGCCCGGAGGCCGCCAGTCCTGCCAGAGGCTCTGCGCAGGGTCCTTCCTGCCTCCCGGCTTAGGGGGGCCCCGCCGCCCCTCAGCTCACGGCCGCCTCCCCCTCTGCCTCGGTGGTCTCGGAACATCTTCCCTGGGCCTCGAGGATGGTCACCTCTGCAAGCACCCTATTTCCAAGCAGGGCCCCGTTCGCGGGTCCCGGGATTAGGGCTTCGACGTGTCTTTCTGGGGACACGATCCGACCCGTGACTCCCGTTCTCCCTGTCTGCCATGTTTTCCTGCTAAATCAGCCACAGGAAAGTCACATTCCCCACTCGGAGCGTGGGGCCTGAGGCTCGGCCCTCCGAGGCCTGGTCTACACCGCGGCCCAGCGGCCCTCACCCCGGGAGCTGCGAGAGCCCCTCGCCCCCTGCAGACAGGCCCCGGCTCGCAGGCACCCGGGCTCTCGGGGAGTCTGCCGACCCCCTCCTGCTGATGGTGCCACCCCATCACCCCACACCCGCAGGGAGGCGCCGTGGGTGCCCCTACACTTAGAGATGAGGACCCTGGGGCCCGCTGCTGGGGCGGGGGCGTGAACCCGGCCGCAGGGCTCGGGAGCCCACCTTGCTCTCCACACTCACGTCCAGGTCTCGTCCTGGGAGCTGGGGGCACAGGAAGGCCTGCCGGAGTCCCCGCAGACGTCGCCTACCTTCCCGGGCCTCCCTGCGGCCTGCGGGGACCACCCTGTGGCCGGGGTCCGCCTCCTGCCGCTAGGACAGTGGGACTCTGGGGTCACCGTCACCACAAAGGGCTGTTCACAGTCCGGGGGCCCGTCCAGCCCGGTTCTCGGAGCAGAGGCACCTGGTGAGGAAGTGCCACTTTGTACACAAACCGAACGGCCAGAACCGCAGGCCTGTGTGTTCCGGCTCCCCGCTCACCCCTGGGATGGGACGAGCTGGCGGCGCCTGCGAGGGCGGGAGCGGTGGGCGGCGGCTCCTGGGCTCGGGGAGAATCAGGCTCGGCAGGAAGCAGGGCCCGCTCTCCTCTCCCGGCTCAGCTCCCTCTCCGCATGTAATGACTTTTCCAGGGAGCCCGAGTCTGTCATCTTCCGTGGATTCGCTGCTCCTGGGCGCTGCCTGGCCTGGGCCCTTCAGCTGGGGTCACACGAGTCCTGGGCATGGGGGTCACAGCCCTGCATCCTTGGGCAGCTGAGCAGAGTGGGGCCCCAGGGCCCTCGATGCGGCTGCTCCCTTCGGGGGTGATCTGGGGCGGGTCCCCTCTGTGGGCGCCCGTTGCCACTAGAAGCCGCCCCTGTGCCAGCCCCGGGTGCCCCTCAGCAGGAGGACACACCCCAGAGGCAGAGAAGGGCCTCAGGAAGGGGTCCCAGGATGTGACCCTCAGCTCAGGGCCCAGAGGAGGAGCCTGGGGTGCGTCCAGACGCACAGACAGACCCGCCGGGCAGACACGGGGCTCCCAGGAGGAGGGAGACAAGGCGCAGGGGCCCTAGCCCAGGGCCGCCGGCGGGAGGCGTGGACGGCTGCGGAAGATGCAGGCGGGGAGGGCCGGGCGTCCTCCACATCCAAGGACACCCTGTGCTGGAAGCCATCCCACCTTCACCAGGTCGGCCCCCGCGCTCCTGGCCTCGGCCTCTGGGCCCTCGTGCTTCCTGCTCCCCCAGCCCTGGCTCCGGCCCCCCACTCGCCTGGCCCTCCTGCTCAGAGCAGGGACCAGCTCACAAAAGACAAGCCCTTTGCAGTTCAAGAGCCTTCCTCAAAATTTCCAAAGGAGTTCTGTATTTTGGATAATGTCAGTTTCTTTCAAATAACTCATATCATCAAAAACACACAATGATGTTACTGGAAAAGGCAGGCAGAATTATGAAATTTTTGCACCTGCAAAAACTTGCAAAGCATGACATTTATGTCTTCCCAATACAGTAAATAAGTCAACAAGACAGCCAAATGAGTAACTGCTATGTTTGCACAGGTTATTTCCCAACCCCCCATCTAAAAAAAATTGCTTTAAAATACACATTACATAAAACTCACCACCGCAACCATTTTCGGAGCACAGTTTAGTGGCATCAAGCACATCCACGTTGCTGTGCAGCTGTCACCACCACGCGTCCCCATAACTCTTTTCATCTCATAAAACTGAAGCTCTGCACCCGCTAAACACTCACTCCCCGTCCCTTCCCCCAGCCCTGGTGCCACCGTTCTACTTTCTGTCTATGAATTGGACGACAGGTGGAATCTCGTACAGGTGGAATCATCAGGGTGCGTTTCTGTGTCTGGCTTATTTCACCTGGGTTCACCCATGTTGTAGCCTGAGTCACAATTTCCTCCTCCGTTTAGGTTGAATAATATTCCATTGTGTCGGGCTTCCCTGGTGGTGCAGTGGTTGAGAGTCTGCCTGCCAATGCAGGGGACACGGGTTCGAGCCCTGGTCTGGGAAGATCCCACATGCCACGGAGCAACTGGGCCCGTGAGCCACAACTACTCAGCCTGTGCGTCTGGAGCCTGTGCTCCGCAACAAGAGAGGCCGCGATAGTGAGAGGCCCGTGCACCGCGATGAAGAGTGGCCCCCGCTCGCCGCAACTAGAGAAAGCCCTCGCACAGAAACGAAGACCCCACACAGCCAAAAATAAATAAATAAATAATAAATAAATAAATTAAAAAAAAAAATATTCCATTGTGTCTATCACCACATTTCGTTTACCCACTCATCTGTCCATGGACACTTGGGTTGCTTCCACGTTTTAGCCATTGTGAATAATGCTGCTGTGAACGTGGGTGTGCAATATCTGTTCAAGACCCTGCTTTCGATTCTTTTGAGTATAAACCCAGATGTGAAATTGCCGGGTCATGTGGTAATTCTCTGTTTAATTTTTTGAGGAACTGCCGTACTGTTTGCACAGCAGCTGCACCATTTTACATTCCCACCAACAGCATACAAGGGTTCCAGTTTCTCCATATCCCTGCCAGCACCTGTTTTCTCGTTTGGGGATAATAGCCATTCTGATGGGTATGAAGTGGTGTCTCATTGTGGTTTTGATTTGAACTTCCCTGATTAGTGATGCTGAGCGTCTTTTCATGTGCTTATTCGCCATTTGTATGTCTTCTTTGGAGAAATGTCTGTTCAAGTCCTTTGC